>NC_041383.1:664034638-664112456 GCF_002162155.2 Triticum dicoccoides | reverse complement strand
CCCGACCCCGACACGACAAGGTGGCCTTCCACATGTTGATGCCACTGAACCCTATGAGCCCGTCATTGATTATAGTGATGATGATGATTATGCATTTATTGATGATACTGATCGAGATTACTAGTAGTGTCAGGTATTCAATTTTTTATGTTGTACTTGATGATGATACACTTAAGTGATATACATATTATTATTCATGTCGGTATTTTTTTATGTTGTACTAATTTTGTTTACTCTTTGTCATGGCAGGTGTTGAAAGATGGTGGGCGCTGGTCGGGAGCGCTCCGAGGCCCCTTCTTCATCGGCGAGTGGTGTGAGGTCTTCCATTCCACACGCACCTCTCCGCTGAGCGTTGCTGGACAGTATGGCGACACCGCCGGGCCCTTCTTTAGCGACCGTGGTGCCGAGCAGGGGACGAGGTAAGAAGAAGAGAGGAGCTGGAGCACGTGGTCGCGGGAAAGGAGGTAGGGTGACTGCCACGGCGCCTTCCTCACCGCCACCCCCAGCTGTTTCACCCGAGCACGTGACTGCTAGGCTGGAGTCGTCTGAGAAGGAGGCTACACGGACTCCGGTCCACGAGCCTCTGACCCACAGGCCTCGGGTTGACGGGCCTTCGGGCCACGAGAGTTCGGCCCACGAGACCCCGGAGGAGCACACGTCTGGATGGCGTACCTGGCCGGATCAGCCTGAGGGGCCGAGTGGCCATGCTGATGATGGCGGTGAGCCAACTGATATTGAGGAGGATGGGGGCACCATCTACCAGCGTGGTTGTACATGGCTCCCGTCCGTGCCGGCGGCCCGCGAGCAGAGGTGGTTGAATTTCCCTGATGGGGAGAGGTAAGTGCATTCAATCTTTTTGTACCCTTTTGCATTCATGTTTCTTCAAATATCTAATGCGTGGGCCTTGTCATGCTGCAGGGGTTGGGACCACCATCATAGTGTCCGTCGGCCCAACTCCGTCCTTGGAGTTCTTTGTCGGCAAAACTTCCCGGGGTTTGTCATGTTGCCTGGTGAGGGTCGGCTTCCAGAGCTTGGATTGAGTTGGGAGCACTACTTGGCTGGCTCGGCCCCGCCGGGTGAGATTATCGACGGTGTCTTGTGCAAGACGAGGGCAGACGTGGTGATCAGAAAGTTCTGGGTAATTTCTCCTTTACACAATTAAAAATCTTGAACTAGCTAGTTATTAATTATACTAATCAATATTGTCTCATTTGATTGCAGACATTCTACAGGTGTGAGGAGGGATACGAGGAGGAAGCGGCAAATGTTATTGATAACGTCTGCAAGCGCCTACTACAGAACTTACGGCACGAGGCTCGGGTATAGGCTGTTCGAGACTACTACACCTCGCGTGGTATCAAGAAGACCAAGGCGGCGTGCCGTGAGAAGTTCTTGAGTAAGGAGTAGTACATGAAGGTAATTCTTAAGGCCTTGTACTTACTTCCTTCATTTAGTAATTCATAGCCGTAGCGCTCACGTTTCTATTTGCTAACTTAGGCCCCTCCGACATGGTGTGCGGATTGGATGGATTGTTGGGAGGTGTTGGTAAATGAGTGGTGCTAAAAAGAATGGCTAGCCCTCCATAACGAGGCCAAGGACAAACGTGCCCAAATGGAAGGTGTGCCACATCATCAAGGCAGCTCCAACTTATATCAGTTCGGGCGGAACTGGGTATGTGGTTTGCTTCATGATTCATGCAATTCTTTCATCATGCTAGCTTTAGCCCTTTAATTACTAATTTACTTTGTTTCTCTCTTTCACACACACTACAATAAGGCGGATAAGGTGCCAGAGGTGTACGACCTGTATGACATGGCCCACACTGCCTCTTACAAGAAAGTCAAGGCATTATCTCCGTCTGACCTCGATGATCCAAAGAACTTCACCAACATCTCCTCCCACGACAAGCTCGTGAAATATAGAGATCAGCGGAAGGCGAGGAAAGGGGAGGACTTTAACCCGAGCCAGGGTCCCATTGATACAGAGCTGCTGATGATATCTGGTGGCGGGAGGTCCCATGGCTCCATAGCCATGGGAGATGGACTTAACCGTTGTCCTAGCACTCTCCCGGAGATCAAGGCGCGCCAGTCGAGCTTCGCTCCTGAGATAAGGCCTCATGAACGGTCAGTCCAACTCGCCTTCAAGGTTAGTTATACGTACTCATCTATCTTTCTCCATTACATTGTGTGCGCTTCCATCAATGATTACAAATGGTAACAAGGAGTGGTGTTGTAGGCTGCTATACAGAGCGAGAGAGATAGAAAGGAGAAACTTCTGGCGGAGGCGGCGGAGAGGCGGCGGGAGTTGGAGGAGAGGACGACAAAGATGTTGGAGGAGGAGAGGGCACGGAATGACCTGCAGGCAAGGGCCATGTACGAGCTCCTTGTGGTAAGTTTCTTCTGTAGATTATCCAAAACATTCATGTAGTGTTTGTCTCATTACTAACTAGTATGACTGAGTCGTCAAAACCAAATGTGCAATCTGTGTGCGAGAAGTCCGGTCAGACCGCTCCGCCGATGCTAGTGATTGCTCCTGGGACCACGGTGAGTTTAATTTGAATGGACATTACTTGCTAGTCTTAACATTTGAGTGTCATCATGCTAACGATACATTGGAAATGATCTTTGGTGCAGCATAACTGCAGACAAGCATCGCACGATCCTTCTCCAGCTACCGGCACGAGCCAGCCCGCTCCTACACTTCCATGATCACGGTAAGTGTCTCTAGTGTTTTCCTTAACAAATGCATAAAGACCTAGACTTAGCTTTATTTCCTCCAGTATGCTTACCATAATGACCTAGAGTTAGCTTCTTTTCCTCCAAAATGACTTAATAACCTTACTGACCTCCAAAACCATCCATTTTACCTAAGTTAGCTCTAAAACGATCTGTACTTAGCTTACTTATGTCAAAAATGGCATAATTAGCTTAGTTAGCTCATAAACGATCCATTTTACCTAAGTTAGCTCTAGAATTACCCATTTTACCTTACTTAGCTTATAAATGATCCATTTTACCCAAGTTAGCTCTAAAATGACCCATTTTACCTAGATTAGCTCCTAAATGATCCATTTTACCTACGTTGGCTCTAAAATGACCCATTTTACCTAGGTTAGCTCCAAAATGACCCATCTTACCTAGGTTAGCTCCAAAACGATCCATTTCAACTTAGTTAGCTCATATATGATCCATTTCACCTAAGTTAGCTCATAAATGACATATATTTCTTGTTCTAGTCTTCTTCTTCTAGTCACCTTTTTCTAACTTTCTTATTTGTCATTTTGCAGATTTCATTCACTTCACGGAAGCTAGCTAGCTATGATGGAGTGCTTGTTTTTTCTTTCATTATCTTCAAGTATTCTTCTAGCTTGCTATGATGGAACTTGCTATCTTGATGAAACTTTGCATTGTAATACGTATGGATGGAACAATGTGTATGTGCAACTTGCTATGTATGAATAGATGGAACTATATATGTATGTACGATGAAACTTATGTGTTGGATATGTTATATGTTTGCTGTTAAATAGCCCTGTGAAATATATATATATATATATATATATATATATATATATATATATATATATATATATTTGTTGTGAAAATTGTTGAATTTAAAAAAACAGAAAAAAAAAGAGGCAATGCAGGATCTTTGCCGTCAGCCGCGGACGGCAAAGGCACCTTTGCCAACAGCTGCGGACGGCAAAGAAGCCACGCGGCAGCCACCTGTACCTCCTGGGAGGGCTGACCCATTTGGTCAGTTTGCCTACAGCGGCAGACGGCAAAGGCTTTGCCTACAGTGGAAGACGGCAAAGACTGCCATTAGCCATCTAACAGACTAACAGCGTATTTATTTCCGTCTGCTTTCTTTGCCGTCCGCTGCTGATGGCAAAGGAACCTTTGTCGTCAGCCTCAGAAAGCAGACGGCAAAGTAGCTCTTTGCCGATCTAGTCTTTGCCGGAGTCTTTTGCCGTCCGCCGATCATGCCTTTGCCGTCTGCCGTGGCAGATGGCAATGTAGCTGATTCCTGTAGTGGATACTACTGATAGATTCACCAAAATAAGCAAACAACACGTGAAAAACAGATCTGCCAAAAATAGAACAATGTGTAGTAATCTGTAACTCTCAAATACTTCTATAACTCCAAAAATCCATCCAAATTAGGAAAACCTGAGCAATTTATGTACCAATCTAGAGCAAAAAGAATCAGATCAAAAGCATGTGTAGGTTAATTATCAAAAGTAATTTACTGGGCGTAAAAGTTCCTGATTTTCAGCAGGATCAACACAACTATCACTGTAAGCTATCCTAAAGGTTTAACTTGGCACAAACACTAATGAAAACATAAAACCAAATCTAACCAGAGTATAGATGAATTATTTATTACTAAACTGTAACAAAAAGCAAAGAACAAAAATAAAATAGGGTTGCCTCCCAACAAGCGCTATTGTTTAACGCCCTTAGCTAGGCATTGAGATTTCGATGATGCTCACATGAAAGACAAGAATTGAAGCGCAAAGAGAGCATCATGAAACTCATGACAAAAACATATAAGTCTAAAATACTTCCTATGCATAGGCATCTTATAGGCAAACAAATTATCATAGTAAGCAAAAACTAGCATATGCAAGGAAGCGGAAAGAAACAATAGCAATCTCAACATAACAAGAGGTAATTTAGTAACATGAAAAATTATACAACCATATTTTCCTCTCTCATAATAATTACATGTGGGATCATATGCAAATTCAACAAAATAGCTATCACATAAAATATTTTAAACATGATCCACATGCATGCGAAGTTGACACTCTTCCAAAACAGTGAGATTAACATTAACTAAAGTCATGACCTCTCCAAACCCACTTTTATCAAAAAAATCATAAGATTGAACATTCTCCAAATATGTGGGATCTAAAGTTGACGCTCTTCCAAACCCACTTTCACTAATATTGCAAACACTATTATCAATCTCATATTCATCATGGGGCTTAAATAAACTTTCAAGATCAAAAGAAGAATCACCCCCAATCATGATCATTGCAACAAATAGTAGTCATAGCAAAACTAGCATCCCCAAGCTTGAGTTTTTGCATATCATTAACACAATTGACATTAAGAGAATTTACAATAACATCGTTGCATCAAAGGAACTATCAAGTATGGGCGCAATAGCAACGATCTCATTTTTAACATAAGGAACTATAGCAAATTCGTCTTCATAAATATTGGCATCATGGACACAAGAATAGCAAGCATCATGTTCATCAAGGGATATTCAATCAAATCATTGGAATCATAATTATCTATAGATTCATGCATATCATTATATTCTTCCAAAGCAACAGTCATTCTCTCAATAAATTCTTTGACATAGACATTATGAGCACAATTTTCATAGCAATATTTAAGTATGTCAAAATTTTCAGTTTTGTAGAGAGTAATATCATATTTTTCAATCAAAGAAGCAACTTCATAAGCACCCTTAAAAGCAACAAATTCTTCAATTTGTTTGATATCATAGTAATTACAAACACCCTTTGCATAAGGAGATAAGATTTCATTATCATTAAAATCACATAGGTAGGGAAGGTGTTTTTTAGGGTTCTTAGAGCAACAAGTAAAATCATAAATTTCACACAGATTCCAAGCATAGCACAACAAACTGTTTATTTGATTCCATAAGTCTCCCTTTTTCAGACAAATGGTGGTGCACAAAATGAGCATGCTCATCTAAAGATTTTCCCTGAACTAAACTAGTTGTGGTTTCAGCACGAGCACATATAGATCGAAGATGATCCAAGTAGAACACTTTAAGTGGATCCACATCAATAGATTTTTAGCAAGCAAAGATGCAAGCAAATAGAAGGCACGTGGAAACACAAAAAAAAAGACATATGGGAAGAAGGCGAATAAAAGGCAAATCTTTTCGAAAATTGTTCTAGAGGTGGGGGAGAGGAAAATGAGAGGCGAATGGCGAATAATGTAATGCAAGATAGAAGAGTTTATGATGGGTACTTGGTATGGCTTGACTTGACGTAGATCTCCTTAGCAATGGTGCCATAAATCCTTCCTGCTACGTCTTGAGCTTGCGTTGGTTTTTCCCTTGAAGAGGAATGGGTGATGCAACAAAGTAGAGTAAGTATTTACCTCTGTTTGAGAACCAAGGTATCAATCCAGTAGGAGATAATGCACAAGTCATCGAATACCTGCACAAACAATGAACAACTTGCACCCAACGCGATAAAGAGGTTATCAATCCCTTCACAGCTACTTGCAAAAGTGAGATCTAATAGAGATAGATAAACCCAAAGTAAATATTTTTGGTATTTTTGGTTCATAGATTGGAAAGTAAAGATTGCAATTTAAAGGAACGGCGACAAAAACTGGCAAGTTGACGGGAAACTAATAGATTCAATATAATGGAAAAGAGACCTGAGGGCCATAGGTTCCACTAGTGGCTTCTCTCAAGATAGCAAATATTACGGTGGGTGAACAAATTGCTGTCGAGCAATTGATAGAAGAGCGCATAATTATGATGATATCTAAGGCAATGATCATGAACATAGGCATCACGTCCGTGTCAACTAGACCGAAACGATTCTGCATCTGCTACTATTACTCCACACATCGACCGACTCCTGCCTGCATCTAGAGTATTAAGTTCATAAAGAATAGAGTAACGCATTAAGTAAGATGACATGATGTAGAAGAATTAACTCAAACAATATGATGAAAACCCCATCTTTTTATCCTCGATAGCAACAATACAATACGTGCCTTGCTGCCCCTACTGTCATTGGGAAAGGACACCGCAAGATTGAACCCAAAGCTAAGCACTTCTCCCATTGCAAGAAAGAACAATCTAGTAGGCCAAACTAAATCGATAATTCGAAGAGACTTGCAAAGATATCAAATCATGCATATAAGAATTCAGAGAAGAACCAAATATATTCATAGATAATCTGATCATAAATCCCACAATTCATCGGATCTCGATAAACACACCGCAAAAGAATATTACATCGAATAGATCTCCAAGAACATCGAGGAGAACATGGTATTGAGAATCAAAGAGAGAGAATAAGCCATCTAGCTACTAGCTATGGACATGTAGGTCTGTGGTAAACTACTCACGCTTCATCGGAGAGGTAATGGTGTTGATGTAGAAGCCCTCCGTGATTGAATCCCCCTCTGGCAGGACGCCGGAAAAGGTCCCTAGATGGGATCTCACGGGTACGGAAGGTTGTGGCAGTGGAGAAGTGGTTTTGTGGCTCTCCTGGATGTTTTCAGGGTACAAGAGTATATATAGGCGAAGGAGCTAGGTCAGGAGAACCAAGAGAGCCCCACAAGGTAGGGGCGCGCCCTACCCCTTGGGCGCACCCTCCTGCCTGTGGACGCCTTGTTGCGTCTCCGACTTCATCTCCAAGTCTTATGGTGTCCTTCTGGTCCAAGAAAGATCACCACGAAAGTTTCATTCAGTTTGGACTCCGTTTGGTATTCCTTTTTTGCGAAACTCTAAAATAGGCAAAAAAACAGAAACTGGGACTAGGCTCTTGGGTAATAGGTTAGTCCCAAAAATAATATAAAATAGTATATTAATTCATATAAAACATCCAAAACAGATAATATAATAGCATGGAACAATCAAAAATTATAGATACGTTGGAGACGTATCATATAGCTAGCATGGTATTTTCATGGCTTGTCCGTTTTTTGATATCTTTGCTATGCTAGATCATTGCACATCCTGGTACACTGCCAGCGGCATTCATATAGAGTCATATTTTGTTCCAGTATCGAGTTGTAATATTGAGCTGTAAGTAAATAGAAGTGTGATGGTCATCATTATTAGAGAATTGCCGCATTGAGGAAAGGATGATGGAGACTATGATTCCCCCACAAGTCAGGATGAGACTCCGGTCGAAAAATAGAAGAAATAAAAAAAGAGGCCAAAAGGGAGAGGGCCCAAAAAAACAAAAAACAAACAAAAAACAAACAAAAATGAGAGAAAAAGAGAGAAAGGGCAATGCTATTGTCCTTTTACCACACGTGTGCTTCAAAGTAGCACCTTGTTCTTCATAGAGGGAGTCTCCTATGTTGTCACTTTCATATACTAGTGGGAATTTTTCATTATAGAACTTGGCTTGTATATTCCGATGATGGGCTTCCTCAAATGCCCGAGGTCTTCATGAGCAAGCAAGTTGGATGCACACCCACTTAGTTTTCAATTTGAGCTTTTATACACTTATAGCTCTACTGCATCCATTGCATGGCAATCCCTACTCACTTGCATCAATATCGATTGATGGGCATCTCCATAGCCCATTAATTTGCCTAGTTGATGTGAGACTTTCTCCCTTTTTTGTCTTCTCCTCACAACCACCTTCTATTCCACCTATAGTGCTATATCTATGGATCATGCTCATATATTGCGTGAAAGTTGAAAAGGCTTGAGAACATCAAAAGTATGAAACAATTGCTTGGCTTGTCATCGGGGTTGTGCATGATTTGAATATTTTGTGTGGTGAAGATGAAGCATAGCCAGACTATATGATTTCGTAGGGATAACTTTCTTTGGCCATGTTATTTTGAAAAGACATGATTGCTTTATTAGCATGCTTGAAGTATTAATGTCTTAATATCAAATGATAGACTATTGCTTTGAATCACTCGTGTCTTAATATTCATGCCATGATTAGATTACATGATCAAAATTATGCTAGGTAGCATTCCACAACACAAATTATCTTATTTATCATTTACCTACTCGAGGACGAGCAGGATTTAAGCTTGGGGATGATGATATGTCTCCATCGTATCTATAATTTTTTATTGTTCCATGCCAATATTCTACAACTTTTACATACTTTTGGCAACTTTTTATACTATTCTTGGGGCTAACATATTGATCCAGTGCCCAGTGTCAGTTCCTGCTTGTTGCATGTTTTTTTGCTATGCAGAAAATCCATATCAAACGGAGTCCAAAAGCGATAAAAACTTACGGATTTTTTTAGAATATATGTGATTTCTGGGGAAAAGAATCAACGCGAGACGATGCCCAAGGAGTCCACGAGACAAGGGGGCATGCTCCAGGGGGTAGGGAGCGCCCCTGACCCTCGTGGCCACTCCGTAAGGCGGTTGGGGCCCTTCTTTTGCCGCAAGAAAGCTAATATCTGGATAGAATTCGTGTTAAAATTTCAGCCCAATAGGAGTTACGGATCTCCGGGAATTTAAGAAACGGTGAAAGGCTAGAATCAGGGAGCGCAGAAACAGAAGGAAACAGAGAGAGATCCAATCTTGGAGGGGCTCCCACCCTTCCGCCTCCATGGAAGCCAAGGACCAGAGGGTAAACCCTTCTCCCATCTATGGGGAAGGTCAAGGAAGAAGAAGAAGAAGGGGGGCTCTCTCCCCATCTCTCCTGGTGGCGCCGGAACACCGCCGGGGCCATCACCGTGCCAACAATCTACACCAACTACTTCGCCACCGTCATCATCAACTCTATCCCCGTCTATGCAGCGGTGTAACACCCCTTCTCCCCACTGTAATCTCTACTTGAACATGGTGCTCAACGCTATATATTGTTTCCCAATGATGTGTGGCTATCCTATGATGTTTGAGTAGATCCATTTTGTCCTATGGGTTGATTGATGATCGTGATTGGTTTGAGTTGCATGTTTTATTATTGGTGTTGTCCTATGGTGCTCTCCGTGTCGCGCAAGTGTGAGGGATCCCCACTGTAGGGTTTGCAATATGTTCATGATTTTCTTATGGTGGGTGGCGTGAGTGACAGAAGCACAGACCCGAGTAAGTAGGTTGTTTGTGTATGGGAATAAAGAGGACTTGATACTTTAATTCTATGGTTGGGTTTTACCTTAATGATCTTTAGTAGTTGCGGATGTTTGCTAGAGTTCCAATCATAAGTGCAAATGATCCAAGAAAAAAAGTATGTTAGCTTATGCCTCTCCCTCATATAAAATTGCAATAATGATTACCGATCTAGTTATCGATTGCCTAGGGAAAAATAACTTTCTCATGACAAAAAGCTCTCTACTAAAACTAACTTAATTGTTTCTTTATCTAAACAGCCCCTACTTTTTATTTATGTGCTCTTTATTGTCTTGCAAACCTATGCCACAACACCTACAAAGTACTTCTAGTTTCATACCTGTTCTAGGTAAAGAGAACATAAAGCGTGCGTAGAGTTGTATCGGTGGTCGATAGAACTTGAGGGAATATTTGTTCTACCTTTTGCTCATCGTTGGGTTAGACATTCTTACTTATCGAAAGAGGCTACAATTGATCCCATATACTTGTCTGGCGCCGTTGCCGGGGAGCAATAGCATGGGGGGAATATTCTCGTGTGTGCTTGTTTGCTTTATCGCTAAGTAGTTTTTATTTTTTTGTTCTAAGTTGTTTTCTATCTTTATTTATGGGTAGGAAACGCAAAATACCAAAAAAATAGTTGTACCTACTAAACCAATGATTGCAAAACCACTCAAAATCTATCATACTGCTGAAGCTTTTTACTTCGATCATCTTCGGTCCCTATGTGCACATGCTGAAACCCCAACTAGCTTAGTTGAGGGCAAATCTTTAGATGAGCATGCTTGTTATGTGCGACACCGCTTATCTCAAAAAGGGAAACTTTTACTGGATCAAATTCATCATTTGCAATGCTATGCTTGGAATTTATGTGAAATATATGATTTTACTTGTTGTTCTGAAGACCCTAAGAAACACCTTCCCTACCAATGTAAGTTTAGTGATAATGGAACCGTATCTTTGTATGCTAAGGGTGTTTATAATTACTATGATGTTCAACAAATTGAAGAATTTGTTGCTTTTAAGGGTGCTTATTAAATTGCTTCTTTGATTGGAAAGTATGATGCTACTCTTTACAAATCTGAAAATTTTGCCATACTTAAATATTGTTATGATAATTATGCTTCTAATGCCTATGTTAAACCATATATTGAGGACTCCTCCGCTCTCCAAGAAGAGATAACATTTTGCAGGAGTCTATGGAAGAACAAATTGATGAAACTGTGAGCTCATTGGATGAAAGAGATGATGAGGAGAGCGAAGAACAAAAGGAGGAAGAGTGGATTAGCTACCTATTCCCACCTTCTAATGAGAGTAACCCTCCAACTCATACATTGTATAATGTCCCTTCATTCTTCCCGAAGGATGAATGCTATGATAATTGCTATCATCACGTTGATTCATTTGAAATATCCCTTTTTGATGAACTTGATAATTGCTATGCTTGTGGCCAAGATGCCAATATGAATTATGATTATGGAGACAAACTTGCTATAGTTCCTTATGTTAAGAATGAAATTGTTTCTATTGCACCCACACATGATAGTCCTATTATCTTTTTGAATTCTCCAAACTACACTATATCGGAGAAGTTTGTTCTTTTTAAGGATTATATTGATGGGTTGCCTTTTACCGTTGCACATGATAATTTTGATGAATGTAATATGCATGTGCTTGCTGCTCCTACTTGCAGTTATTATGAGAGAGGAACTACATCTCCGCATATCTATGTTCCCAATACGATAGAATTGCAAGAAACTATTTATGCTATACATTGGCCTTTACTTTGTGTGCATGAATCGTTCTTTTATGACATGCCGATGCATAGGAAGAGAGTTAGACTCCGTTGTTGCATGATATATGTTGCTTTGTTCTCACTACTAAACTACAAATCATTGTTAATTAAAATTGTCTTTGATATACCTTGGGATCAGGGCGGATCCATTACTTGAGCACTATATGCCTAGCTTAATTGCTTTAAAGAAAGTGCTGCCAAGGAGACAACCCAGAAGTTTTAGAGACTCATTTATTTCTGTTGAGTGCTTTTATAAAGTTTAGAAACAAAAAAATAAAGTGTGGAGCCTAAAACTTTTCAAAAAGAAAAGTGAAAGTAAGAAGGACGAGCATCGTTGAAGTGGGGGAGCTCCTTGAACTTTGTTCATGCTCATGGAAACTTTGCAAATCTTGAATTACAGAAACTTTTCAACAAAAATAATTATCCCCTTGTATAAATTCATTGTATTATAAAAGTAATGTGCCAAGATTTGCCTTTAGGATGATTAGATTGCTTGTTTGGTATGTGCAGTGGAAAAACACGAACTTTGGCTGTAGCGCGTGAATTTACATTTTTTACTGGAAAGTCAAACGGCTCTGAAACTTTTTGCACTATAGTTATATAAAAATTGTTTATTTTGTCCTAATATTGCAGAATTTTTGGAGTTACAGAAGTATGGTAGAAGTTTAGATTGATACAGACTGCCCTGTTTAAGACAAATTCTGTTTTTGATGCATTGTTTTGCTCGTTTTGATGAAATTGTCGATTTTATCAGTGGTATAAGCCATAGTGAGGTTATAATACAGTAGCTACAATGCAAAAAAAAAAGAATGGGTTTGCAACAGTACTTAAAGTGATGATTTGTTTTATTATACTAACGGATCTCACGAGGGTTTTTGTTAAGTTTTGTGTGATTGAAGTTTTCAAGTTTTGGGTGAGATCACGATGGATGAAGGAGTAAGGAGTGGCAAGAGCCTAAGCTTGGGGATGCCCGAGGCACCCCAAGGTTATATTCAAGGACTCCCAAGCAACTAAGCTTGGGGATTCCCCGGAAGGCATCCCCTCTTTCTTCTAACGATCATCGGTAATTTTACTTGGAGCTATATTTTTATTCATCACATGATATGCGTAAATCTTGGAGCGTCGTGTGCTTTTTCTTTTTCTTTCAATAATACACCATGTTGGTATGAGATAGTCCTTGGTTGATTTATAGAATGTTTCATGTGCTTCACTTATATCATTTGAAGTTTGGGTTGCCTGTTTTCCTACACATAGAAAACCGCCATTTGTAGAATGCTCTTTTGCTTCACTTATATTTGTTAGAGAGTGGGCATATCTTTTGTAAAAATAATTAGAACTCGCTTCCTTCACTTATATTTGTTAGAGAGTGGGCATATCTTTTGTAAAAATAATTAGAACTCGCTTCCTTCACTTATAACTATTTAGAGAGTCAACAGGAATTGGTCATTCACATGGTTAGTCATAAAATCCTACATAAAACTTGTAGATCACTGAATATGATATGTTTGATTCCTTGCAATAGTTTTGCAATATAAAGATGGTGATATTGGGACATTCACATTTGTGCCCCTAACTCGAACCCACTACTCAAATTTACCCCTAACTTTTTGATGTGCTCAAATTTGCCCCTAAAAAGCATTTTAAGTCACATGAATGCCCTTCCAGCTGGTCAAAGTTGTTTGACCAAAATTTTGAAAATTCATAACAAATTCATATGAACTTAGAAGAATGCAAAATAAGATATCAAAATGCTCATAAAAACAACACCTATATGCACATGTCATTTACATTCATGATAAAAGCACTCTTTAAAGCTTTTTAGGGTTTATAACATTAAAAAACAATTTAGGGTGAATTCAAATAAATGCACATGTAGGTGAGGAATGTAAATGACATGCGCGTATAGGTGATGTTTTTATGAACATTTTGATATCTTATTTGCATTTTTCTGACTTCGTATGAATTTGTTATGAATTTTCAAAGTTTTGGTCAAACAACTTTGACCAGATGGAAGGGCATTCCTGTGACTTAAAATGCTTTTTAGGGGCAAATTTGATTACATCAAAAATTTAGGGGTAAATCTGAGAGTGGGCGCAAATTAGGGACATAAATGTAAATGTCCCTTAGAGTTATGCTAGTGAGTAATTGTGGATTGGTAGAAATACTTGTGTTAAGGTTTGTGATTCCCGAAGCATGCACATATGGTGAACCGTTATGTGATGAAGTCGGAGCATGATTTATTTTTTAATTGTCTTCCTTATGAGTAGCGGTCGGGGACGAGTGATGGTATTTTCCTACCAATCTATCCCCCTAGGAGCATGCGCGTAGTACTTTGTTTCAATAGATATTTTTGCAATAAGTATGGGACTTCTATATGACTAATGTTGAGTCCATCGATTATACGCACTCTCACCCTTCCACCATTGCTAGCCTCTCTAGTGTCGCGCAACTTTCACTGGTGCAATAAACCCACCATATACCTTCCTCAAAACAGCCACCATACCTACCTATTATGGCATTTCCATAGCCATTCCAAGATATATTGCCATGCAACTTCCATCATCATCATATACATTACTTGAGCATTCATTGGCATATTGCTTTGCATTATCATAAGATAGCTAGCATGATATTTTCATGGCTTGTCTGTTTTTTTATATCTTTGCTATGCTAGATCATCACACATCCTGGTACACTGCCAGAGGCATTCATATAGAGTCATATTTTGTTCTAGAATCGAGTTGTAATTCTTGAGTTTTATGTAAATAAAAGTGTGATGATCATCATTATTAGAGCATTGTCCCATGTGAGGAAAGGATGATGGAAGCTATAATTCCCTCACAAGTTGGGATAAGTCTCCGGACTTTACAAAAAATAAAAGAGGCCAAAAGAAGAACAAACAAAAAATGAGAGAAAAGAGAGAATAGGCAATGCTACTATCCTTTTACCACACTTGTACTTCAAAGTAGCACCATGATCTTCATGATAGAGAGTCTCCTATGTTATCACTTTCATATACTAGTGGGAATTTTTCATTATAGAACTTGTCTTGTATATTCCAATGATGGGCTTCCTCAAAATTGCTCTAGGACTTCATGAGCAAGCGAGTTGGATGCACACCCACTTAGTTTCTTTTTGAGCTTTCATACACTTATAGCTCTAGTGCATACATTGCATGGCAATCCCTACTCACTCACATTGTATCTATTGATGGGCATCTTCATAGCCCATAGATACGCCTAGTTGATGTGAGACTATCTCTTTCTTTTTGTATTCTCCACAACCACCATATTCTGTTCCACCTATAGTGCTATATCCATGGCTCACTCTCATGTATTGCGTGAAAGTTGAAAAAGTTTGAGAACATCAAAAGTATGAAACAATTGCTTGGCTTGTCATCGGGGTTGTGCATGATTTAATACTTTGTGTGATGAAGATGGAGCATAGCCAGACTATATGATTTTGTAGGGATAACTTTCTTTGGTCATGTTATTTTGAGAAGACATAATTGCTTTATTAGTATGCTTGAAATATTATTATTTTTATGTCAATATTAAATTTTTTCTTTGAATCTTATATATCTGAATATTCATGCCACAATAAATAAAATTACATGGATAAATATGTTAGGTAGCATTCCACATCAAAAATTCTGTTTTTATCATTTACCTACTCTAGGACAAGTAGAAATTAAGTTTGGGGATGCTTGATATGTCTCCAACATATCTATATTTTTTTATTGTTCCATGCTATTATATTATCTATTTCGGATGCTTTATATGCATTAATATGCTATTTTATATTATTTTTGGGACTAACCTGTTAACCTAGAGCCCAGTGTGAATTTCTGTTTGTTTTTCTCTTTTTTGAGTTCTACAGAAAAGGAATATCAAACGGAGTCCAAACGGAATAAAACTTGTGCGATGATTTTTCTTGGACTAGAAGACATCCACGGAACTTGGGAATGGAGCCAGAAGAGTATCAAGGGCTCCACAAGCCCTCAAGGCGCACCCTGGGGGCACCCCCTGGCTTGTGGGCCCCACGGAAGTCCACGGACCTCCTTCTTAGCTCTATAAATTCAGAAATATTCCCAAACGAAGAAGCGTCCACCAAAATACTTTTCCGCCACCGTAACCTTCTGTACCCATGAGATCCCATTTTGGGGCCTTTTTCGGCATCATGCCGGAGGGGGATTCAATCATAGAGGACTTCTACATCAAATTTATTGCCCTTTCGATGAAGCGTGAGTAGTTTACCTCGGACCTACAGGTCCATAGCTTGTAGCTAGATGGCTTCTTCTCTCTCTTTGATCTTCAATACAAAGTTCTCCTCTATGTTCTTGGATATCTATCCGATGTAATATTCTTTTGCGGTGTGTTTGTCAAGATCCGGTGAATTATGGATTTATGTTCAGGTTATCTATGAATATTATTTGAACCTTCTCTGAATTCTTATATGCATGATTTTATATCTTTGTATTTCTTGTTGAATTATCGGTTTGGTTTGCCCAACTAGATTGGTTCTTCTTGCAATGGGAAAGGTGCTTAGTTTTGGGTTCAATCTTGCGGCGTCGTCACTCAGTGACACGGTAGGGGTAGCGAGGCACGTATTGTATTGTTTCCATCAAGGGTAAAAAGATGGGGTTTTTGAGGGAGTCCTGGATTAAGGGGTCCTCGGGCGTCTGGCCTATTGACATGGGCCGGACTAATTGGATGTGAAGATACAAGACCGAAGACTCTCACATGTGTTCGGATGGGACTCTCCTTGGCGTGGAAGGCAAGCTTGGCGCCCGGATATGAAGATTCCTTTCTCTGTAACCGACTTTGTACAACCCTTGTCCCCTCCGGTGTCTATATAAACCTGAGGGCTTAGTCCGTAGAGGCAATCATAATCATACAGGCTATACTTCTAGGGTTTTAGCCATTACGATCTCGTCTTAGATCAACACTTGTAATACTCATATTCATCAAGATCAATCAACCAGGAAGTAGGGCATAACCTCCATAGAGAGGGACCGAACCTGGGTAAACGTCGTGTGCCCCGCCTCCTCTTACCATCAACTTTAGACGCACAGTTCGGGACCCCCTACCCGAGATCCGCCGGTTTTGACACCGACATTCATGCTTTCATTGAGAGTTCCGTTGTGACGTCTAAGATAGGATTGATGGTTTGCCTTGTTGTCAAGGACAGTATCACCTCCGGAGGAGCCCTGGCCCTAGGTCAAACCCTCCAGCTGGGCGGCTTTACCATGACCGCCCTTTCGGCAGTCAAGCCAACGATGACTTCTTGGGTCATCGAAAATCGCCTCCGTGTTGACTCCGAACACTCCAAACGGATGGATCAGACAGAGTTGTCGTCTTTAAACGAACTCCTTGATCGCATCACCGCCCTGGGGTCGCTACAGACTATGATTGGATTGGGCTTAAACCCGATCAGAGAGAAATCAAATCTCCACCGATCACCCATCAGGTAGCGGTAATCGAGGAGCGAAACAAAACAACTCTCCATCTATGTTTCGAAGGAACTATGTTCGGATTTCCGGGCTTGAAGAGCCGGATACCGGTCCACGAAACAGCACGCCCTGCCCTCTGAACTTAGAATCGGACAACGGGCCTGAAAATTCAGTTGATATCCCGGAGCCCGAGCTATTAAGTTCGGAAGTTTCTCAAACTCCGGATCCCGAATTGGGTTAGGGTTTGGACTTAAATCCACTCACCCACCCAGATACACGCGATCTTATGTACATACGACATCAGTCTCAAGAAACGGTCCATCACTTTTGGGCCAGATTCCTCCTTGTCAAAAACAAGATCAAGGATTGCCATGACGAAGATGTGATCTCATTATTCTGCAACAATTGCACGGACGAGGGAATCCTCAATGCCATTAACCACCATCGCGTATTACACTTCGCTGACTTGGCAACCATAGTACAGAAGTACTGCGCAATGGAAAGCGCTTGGAAAACTCAGGTAGCTCCCTAGGAGCCACCAGTTTCCACTCAACCCCTCGTCTGGGCAAAAAGGATGCACCCTCGTGGGTCGGTCGATCCAATAGTAAAGAAATTGAAGCCCATTACGGGGCGTGGAACTGTTCTGGAGGGATGGCTCGATAGGCCATGCAAAATACACACAACACCGGATACCATACCAACCCACAGCCTTAGAGCATGTTGGATACTCCGGCAAGTGGCCAAGAGCGGCGAGGATCTCCTCACCAAAAATACCATAGAGCAACACCCCATGGAAGACGACGACCTCAGAGTATTGATGGTCACCGCGGCCTCGCTGAAGTCTGCCAAGTCGCAACAATAAACCCCTGGGATGACACGGCCATAACTTTCAATGCCGGTGACGAACCAAAATTCAGGACAGTCCGGGCACCAGCCGCCTTGGTCCTCAGTCCAATTGTGGACGGCTTTCGGCTTACCAAAGTGCTCATGGATGGCGGCAGCGGACTAAACCTCATTCATGAGGAAACTCTCAATAAAATGGAAATAGACAGGAGCCGCATTGAGAAAAGTAGCACGACCTTCCGAGGAATTATTCCCAGTCAGGAGGCGCGATGCGCGGGAAAAATCACACTTGACGTGGTATTCGGCACGCCAGAGATTCATCGGTCCAAAGAGATAACCTTCCAAGTGGCCCCTTTCAACAGTGGATATCACGCCTTATTAGGGCAAGATGCATTTACACGCTTCCAAGCTATACCTCATTATGGGTACATGAAGCTCAAGATGCCTGGGCCCAATGGTATTATCACTCTTGCCAGTGATCCAGACATAGCACTCTGTGCTAAAAACAAAACCGTAGCCCTGGCCCTCGAGGCATTAGCTGAAGCCCTCGCGGCCGAAGAGTTAACCGCACTATGCTCTACGGTGGATAGGGACGACGTGATCCTGAACAAGCGACCCAAATCCACCTCCTTTAAACCAGCAGATGACATAGTCAAATTTCAAGTCCACCCTACAGACCCCAAGAAGATAGCATCCATCGGGGCACAGCTGGACCCAACGGTTGATGCTGCGCTACGAGAGTTCCTGCGCGAGAACTGGGACATATTCGCCTGGCACCCTTCTGATATGTCGGGAATCCCACGCAGGTTGTCTGAACATAGCCTAAACATACTGAAGGGATATAACCCGGTCAAGCAAACACTGCGGCGCTTTTCCGAACCCAAACGACAAGCTATGGGGGAGGAGCTAGCCAAGTTAATCGAGGTCGGATACATCAGACAAATAAAACACCCGGACTAGCTGGCAAACCTGGTGATGGTACGAAAGAAGGATAAATCTTGGCGCATATGTGTCGATTTCAAAGACCTCAACAAGGCATGCCCTAAGGATCCATTTCCCCTCCCTCACATCGATCAGATTATTGATGCTACAGCCGGACACGACTCATTGTGTTTCCTCGACGCATACTCCGGATACCATCAAATCAAAATGAAGGAGTCCGACACAGCCGCAACAGCATTCATTACCCCATATGGGTCGTTCTGCTTCAACACTATGCTCTTCAGACTTAAAAACGCCGGTGCCACCTACCAACGCATGATTCAAACATGACTGGAGAAACAGATCGGCAAGACAGTTGAAGCGTATGTAGATGACATCCTCATCAAAACTAGGCACGTCGAGTCATTAATAGATGATCTGCGTCTCACATTCGACAACCTCTGTACATATGACATCAAGCTCAATCCGGAAAAGTGTGTTTTCGGCGTTCCCACTGGAAAACTGTTGGGCTTCATCGTTTCTAATAGAAGAATTGAGGCGAACCCAGCTAAAATCCGAGCTTTGTCACAATTGGCTATGCCAGCAGACCTTAAACAATTCTAAAAACTAGTCGGATGTGTGGCAGCTTTAAGCCGTTTTATCTCTAGACTAGGAGAAAAAGCATTACCACTTTATCGCCTTCTCCGATGCACCGATCACTTCGAGTGGTCGAACGCAGCAATGGCCGGACTGGAAGAAATAAAGGCTCTTTTAGCGAGCAACCCGATCCTGGTCGCACCAAACGTCAGCGAACTCATGTTATTATACATATCAGCAACACACCAGGTCGTGAGTGTGGTGCTCGTCGTCAAACGAAAGGAGGACGGACACAAATTCCCGCTTCAGAAGCCAGTATACTACGTATCCACTGTCCTCGCACCATGCAAATCCTGGTACCCTCATTACCAAAAAATAGCATACGTGATCTTCATGGCATCCCGGAAGCTACGAAACTACTTTCAAGAGTGCTCAATCACAGTGGCCTCCGAAGTACCACTCAATGACATAATAAACAATCGCGACGCCACGGGACAGATTGCCAAGTGGGCCATTGAGCTCCTCCCATTCGACATAACATACAGACTGTGCCGGGCCATTAAATCCCAAGTACTGGCCTAGTTTGTCGCCGAATGGACAGAGGCCGAACTCCCTAAAGAGTAAGGCACATATTCCAACTGGGTCATGTACTTTGACGGCTCCAAAATGCTGGCGGGCTTAGGAGCGGGCGTTGTCCTAACATCCCCCACTGGAGATATAGTTCAGTACGTACTCCAAATATTATACACAGACTCCAACAATGCAGCCGAATATGAGGCCTTATTGCATGGTCTTCGGATGGCTATCTCCATGGGCATACAATGCCTGGAAGTGCGCGGGGATACAAACCTCACAATATCTCAAATAAATGGAGATTTTGATGCCAAAGATCCAAAAATGGCGGCTTACCGTAACGCCGTTCTCAAAATGTCGGCTCGGTTCGAGGGGCTCAAGTTTCATCATGTGGCTCGAGAAAGTAATCAAGCGGCGGATGTCCTTGCTCACATCGGCACCATGCGCGACCCCGTCCCACCTAACATCTTTCTGGAAAGGCTCTTCAAGCCATCTGTGGTGTGACAAGGGGAGAGCAGAAACACCAGTCCAGATCCGACTATAACCCCAAATACCGAACATACTGATATCATCGGGGGCTCAGCCACCGATATAACACCGTTGGCCCATCTTATCATGGCAGTAATTGCCCCATGGACCGAACCCTTCTTGGCCTACCTTAATAGGCGGGAACTCCCTAAGGATCACAATGAGGCGCGCTGCATTGTCCGGCGCTCGAAAGCCTACAAGGTTCACAACAGAGAACTCTACAAGAAAAGCGCTACCGGAGTACTTCAAAGATGTATCTCCGAGGAAGAGGGGCAGCAGCTCTTGGCTGAAATTCATGCTGGTCTCTGTGGTCACCATGTCGTGGCTCAGGCCCTTGTAAGCAAGACCTTCTGTACAGGTTTCTATTGGCCGACGGCCCGAGCAGATGCATAGGACCTTGTCCAACATTGCGTCGGATGCCAGCTTTTCGCCAACCGAAGCCATATGCCACCCACCGCTCTACAAACAATCCCCATCACTTGGCCTTTCGCTGTCTAGGGGCTTGATATGGTCGGACCCCTTAAAGGAGGAAGCCATAAGAAAAAATATATGTTGGTCATGGTGGATAAATTCATTAAGTGGATAGAGGCCAAACCAGTTAAAACGGCCGAAGCCGGACCAGTGATAGACTTCATATACGGTGTTGTGCACCGTTATGGTGTTCCACACAGCATCATCACCGATAACGGCTCCAATTTCACAGCCGATGAGGTGAAAACCTGGTGCGTTAATCTGGGCATTAAGCTTGATTACACCTCCGTCTATCACCCGCAAACAAACGGTCAAGTCGAATGAGCCAATGGTCTTATTATGAGCGGCATTAAGCCCAGACTAGTGTGGTCTTTGAAAGAATCAGTCAAGCACTGGGTCAAGGAGCTCGACTCCATACTCTGGGGGTTGCGGACCACGCCCAATTGCACTACCAGATATACACCTTTTTCATGATGTACGGCGCAGAGGCTGTGTTACCCTGTGACATTATTCATGACTCACCTCGAGTGTGCATGTATGACGAGAGAGAGGCCGAGCTTGATCGACTGGACAGCTTAGATTCCCTGGAGGAGGAGCGCGATGTCGCAAAAGCCCGTTCCACATTTTATCAACAACAGGCCCACAGATATCAAAGCAGAGAAGTGCGGGCAAACACTTATAATGTTGGCGAACTCGTTCTACGCTTGCAGGAGAATAAAAAGGACAAACTCAAGCCCAAGTGGGAGGGTCCCTTCATCATTGACGAAGTTCTCACTGGAGGAGCGTACCGCCTGCTTGATGCATCAGATAATCGCCTAGAGCCGAACCCATGGAACGCGGCCAGACTCCGAAGATTCTATGCCTAGCGACGAACTCTTTGTTTGTCTCCTAATCCCCTTTGTTTCCATTATTTTTCCCTCTCTTTTTGCTTTTCCTTTTTTTAGCCCTAAAGCTTTCCTGCGGCTAAACCGTGCACTTACGACGTACGCATCCCCAAATATGTACGTCCATTATACTTGGGGGCTTCTTGTACAAAAGCTTATTATTATTTTCCGAGCATTAAGCTCACCACATATGTGTCTTTTCCTCGTATGTACCTTTTCTTCGCCATTATATGCATCGATATGACTTAAGTTCTGGTCAAGCTGGGTTGCCTGGCTCCTGTGCTTATGCCCTACGTTCCCGTTAGTTCGGCTAGGGCATAAAGGTAGCACCTCTGCGATTGTTACTGTCGGGTCATCCAGATGTGTGCCTCAGACCGAGTGAAGCCGAAAGCTAGCATTCTTAAGGGAATATTCGGTCGGCGGACTAAAGATGTTTTTTACTCATTACACTATGAACCCCTAGATGTTACGTATGCTGCAATTTTTCAATCACAGTTCGAGCATGCACGTTAACGCATGCGCACCCAGGGAAAGGAACCTTTAATGAAACTATTCTCTCTGGAAGATATTTCTTACAATCACAATGTAATATAACATAGCTAGTCGGATACAACTTGTCTATTCAAGCAACTATGACCCCTATGCCTGGTTTCCACGCATACCCTGGTTTACTTTGCCGCTCAGGTATTCGGAAACACTCCACACCTTTGGGTCCATAGGTCGAAGCGAAAAGGTCTGCCATGACAATTTTATTACAATCCGGCTAGGGAAAAATATGTCAAGGAAAGTACATAGTCACTTGGACTCAAAAATTTCCTCTTATATGTCGTCCAACAGGTTGTCTAGCTTACAATCCTGTTGAGAATGTTTTGCGGCTACTTTTACCTGGTCATATATCAAACTAACGGGAATTTCTTTTCCATCTGACCCTAAAGGTCCGACCCGGGCCATATGATTCGGATCAAGCTTGGTATACTGTGTTTTCACCATGGCCCGTGCCTCTTGCGCACCTTCCCAGCAGGCCGATATCTTCCATAATCAGAAATGCCACCGCGCTCCCTTAAATAGTTGTACAAGCTCCCCCATACTTCCTGGAGGGGAGGCGGAAGGCCATAAGGCCTTGGCAACACTTCGCATCGCCTGCCGAGCTCGCTCATGCATTTGCGACAGCTCTTGTAGCAGATCGCCTGCAGATCCGGACATCTCCTCTTCAGGACGGCCAGTCAGCATACCTACAGACATAACTTTGTCAGTTCCTTTCCTCGCCGAATTCCATGGAGGTAAGTTTGAACACATACTAAATATGTCGCCTCGCAACCTCTTATTTTCCTTCACGGAGTCAGCCAGCTGGGCCCGCACATCTTTCAATTCTTCGCCCAGCTGGGTGTTGGAATCCTGGAGTTTTTTTTTATCCTCCCTAGCCCATGTCAGTATATGTTCGCCCGCGGCCCGTTGCCTTTTGGCTTCTTGTTTACCCGCTTGTGCAACTTCCGGTGCCTCTCCCGGATGATCTGACAATCCTTCCATAAGATATGCCACTGTGTTAGCATTGCTGGTATATAATTATGTTTTTATCGATGGAGGGACACATTACCAGGCGATGCCTTCTTGGATTTCTCCAGTTCGGCTGTCGTAGAAGCTAGCTGGGTCCGACACTTTTCCAACTCTTGAGACAACAGTTGTTCTTCTCTTTAAGCACCTAGTTTTACAATGATCCTTAAATCAGCTGAATCAACTGCTTCAAGTCTCGGGGGCTACTAGTATATAATTATCAGGTTTATACAATGTGAGATCACCCGCATATCTTTCAAATGTTGGTCTGAGGCAAGTCTTCTTATTAGCCAGAGTCACATTCGTTTCTTTAGTTGGGGTAACCCAGTGGAATGGGTTCAGATGCGAACACTCACTGTTGAAGCTGTTTTTGAAAGCTTCTTTCCTTGTTTTCAAAAGCACAGTCATGGTTCTTTGTTGTTGTAGCGTGTAGTACTCGATAAAGGCACTGACTCGATCTGATGGAGAGTCATAGGCATGGTGTGGTATTATATAGAGTCACGCTCGTCTATGTTTGTGTTCAGAATAATTCCGTCGATTCGACCAGATGGAGAGGCACGGGCGTTATTTCGTTTGTTGGTACATGTAGATGAGTAGGCTAGTGTCATGGAGCACATGGTTGTGCTTCCACCAGAGGCACTTCCTTCACCCGCGGGGAGCACGTTTTGGCTCTGGCAAGCCCGTCTCGAGCAGCTCGGATGTATGCATCAGCCGAGCTGGAGGCACTGAATGCCTCTTTTGTAAAGTCGGGGTCGCAAAGAGCGGCCCTCCGGCGCCGATGGTTCATGGCGCTCTCCACTTCCGAGTTTGTGATGGACACATCATCTGAATCCTCTGCCAAAGGACAATTCGGTGGCGCTCCTGTATCAGCCCTCATCATTATGGCTGGGTCTGGAACCTGGCTGTTGGGAGTGTGACTAGCAGGACTCCCGGACATAGTCCGGCGAACGCTCTTCCTGATAAGACACGAACGGATAATGTCACAGTTGGATGTGACCGCCAAAGGGCATATTTACGAAGCCATACCTCTTTGATGACGGCTCCGATGTGTCTTCACTTGCCTTCCTCTTCGAAAGCTTGCCCGGTGCGGGCGCCGCTCTCTTTGGAGTTGCCTTTGGTGCGGGATGGCGCGCCGAGTGCCTCCCGTTTGGAGCACGAGATAGTGCGGTGGGTGAGACAGAATGAGGAAGCTCTTTCAAAGAAGATGTCTCCTGATTACTTACGTGTGAGGAAGGGAGAAGACCGGGATAGTCGGCGGTGATGGCCACTTCCGTGCCATCATAGCTCGCCTGGTACAACACCCCATCCTTAAGCGTCACAAATATGTCTGGATCCTCTTCGAATCCGGGGTCAAGGTCCCGGTTGTGGTCCTCTGGCTGGGGGGCAGGGTTGTGGATCCCCTTGGTGATCTTCCGCCATTCCTGTTACAAATGGATGGATTAATGTCCATGGAAAGTGACTCAGGGAGTAGATTGAGTAGAGTAGTGGGATTGGAACTCACCCAGCTAGGGGATTGTACATGGAAAATCCATCTCAGCGCTTAATACGAGTGAATTCCTCTTTCTCCCCTTTGTATAGTTCGGCTAGTATTTTGGCCAAAGCAGCGGGCGTGTCCGGACCCTTTCGACCGTAGCGGGAGGCGTCATCTTCCCCATTATAGTGCCACATGGGAAGCCTTCTGTATTGGAGTGGCTGAACCCCTCGTACTATGGAAGTCGCCATTACCTCAACTATTGATAATCCGGACTGCGCGAGCATCTTTATCTTGCTCATCAATTGATGGACTTCCGCGCAATCTTCCTCCTCGAGGCTCCGAGGGTGCCAGCTATGGCGTTTCTTCAACGAAACGCTTGAAAATTCAGGAAGACCCATTCGGACTGGGTCGGGAAGGGCGACGTCCTTGATATAGAACCATTTGGAAGGACACTCCTCGGATGCCTTCTTCGGTGTGCCGGACAGGTATCTGGTCCCGGTGATGTGCCATACCTCGGCTCCGCCCATTTCAAATATTGATCGCTCTTGTCTACGAGGGACGAGGCAGAATAGTTTCCTCCATAATTCAAAATGGGCCTCACAACCCAGGAATAGCTCACAAAGAGCAACATAACCCGTGATGTGCAAGATGGAGGCAGGAGTGAAAATGTGCAGTTGGAGGCCATAATACTCCAGAAGCCCTCGAAGGAATGAGTGGATTGGAAATCCAACGCCTCTCAACAAGTAGGGAATGAAGCACACTCGTTCCCCCCTAGATGGATTAGGGAAATTCTCCGTCTGAGCCCCGCCGTTGAAGGAAGTCAATCTTGCCCGAATGGGGACTAGATCCGCGGGGGGAAGAAATCCCTGCGTCTGCAACTTCACTAGCTGACTGTGGGATACGGAACATTTCTCCCAATCGCCTTTTCCGGGGCCATGGGGACGGGAGGAAGAGTTGGGAGCACTAGCCATGTTGGAATGGTTTCTCCTAGCAAGCTCTGAGGATTCCTCGCTTGGTGTGGAATGGATCTGAAGATCTCGATCTCTTTAAATAGACGCATTTCTTACATGGTCAGGGTGATATGTGCAAAAATACCCCGAACTCTCGTATTCGCTCGACACATGGAAGCTGAAGTCATGAAGGTGTGGAAGCTGATGGGCGCGACATTAAATGGAAAGCTGAATACTGATCTTTAAGGCAGGTACTTTGAAGCAATCGGAGGAGGAACCCGCCTTGCAATGCCAAAGACAATCTGCGCGCCGAACACATCGTCATTGAAAGACTGGTTTGGGGGCTACTGAGGGAGTCCTGGATTAAGGGGTCCTCGGGCGTCCGGCCTATTGACATGGGCCAGACTAATGGGCTGTGAAGATACAAGACCGAAGAATCTCACCTATGTCCAGATGGGACTCTCCTTGGCGTGGAAGGCAAGCTTGGTGCCCGGATATGAAGATTCCGTTCTCTATAACCGACTTTGTACAACCCTAGTCCCCTCCGGTGTCCATATAAAGCGAAGGGATTAGTCCGTAGAGGCAATCATAATCATACAGGCTGGACTTCTAGGGTTTTAGCCATTACGATCTCGTGGTAGATCAACTCTTGTAATACTCATATTCATCAAGATCAATCAAGCGGGAAGTAGGGTATTACCTCCATAGAGAGGGCTCGAACCTGGGTAAACATCGTGTCCCCCGCCTCCTATTACCATAAACCTTAGACGCACAGTTCGGGACCCCCTACCCGAGATCCGCCGATCTTGACACCGACAGTTTTCATCATATTGCTTGAGTTAATCCCTCTACGTCATGTCATCTTGCTTAAAGCGTTAATCTGTTCTTATGAACTTAATACTCTAGATGCAGGCAGGAGTCGGTCGATGTGTGGAGTAATAGTAGTAGATGCAGAATCGTTTTGGTCTACTTGACACTGATGTGATGCCTATATTCATAATCATTGCCTTGGATATCGTCATAATTTGTGCTTTTCTATGAATTACTCGACCGTAATTTCTTCACTCGCCGTATGTTTTCTTTCAAGAGAGAAGGCTCTAGTGGAACCCATGGCCCCTGGGTCTATTTTCCATCATAAATTTTTAGATCCATAAACCAAAAAAACCAAAAATACCTTGCTGCAATTTATTTGTTTTTACTTTGTTTTACATTTTAGAAATCTTTTATATCTATCTCTATTAGATCTCATCCTTGAAATTGACTGTGAAGGGATTGACAACCCTTTATTGCGTTGGGTGCAAGTGTTTGATTGTTTGTGCAGGTGCATAGATTGCAGACTTGCTTGTATCTCCTACTGGATTGATGCCTTGGTTCTCAAAACTGAGGAAAATACTTATCTCTACTTTGTTGCATCACCCTTTCCTCTTCAAGGGAAAAACCAACGCAACCTCAAGAAGGCATGGATTCCCGAGGTGACACTAGGGTGATCTATGCATAAGGGTTGATGCACGTTTTCATCCTTGTTTCTCCGGTAGAAATCTTGGGGCACTCTTTGAGGTTCTTTGTGTTGGATTGAATATTTTGAACCTGAAGTTGTTTGATGCATATCGTATAATTGACCCACGGATACTTGTGGTGACATAGGAGTATCTAGGTGACATTAGGGTTAACTTATGTGTATCATATGGTGTTATTTTAGTATGAACTCTAGGGCTCTTTGTGACACTTACAGGAATAGCTCAAAAGATTGATCAGAAAGAATAGCCTTGAGGTGGTTTCGTATCCTAAAAAGCAATTTCATCTTATGTTCTTCACGGTGGGAACTTTGGAGTGACTCTTTGTTGCACGTTGAGGGATTGCCATATGATTTTATTATGTTATCATTGTTGAGAGATTTTGCACTAGTGAAAGTATGAACCCTAGGCCTTGTTTTCAAGCATTGCAATACCATTTTTGCTCACTTTTCTTACTAGTTAGCTTGCTATTTTTATATTTTCAAAATACAAAAACCTATATCTGCCATCCTTATTACACTTGTATCACCATCTCTTCGCCGAACTAGTGCACTTGTACAATTTACCATTGTATCGGGTGTGCCAGGGGCACAAGAGACTCTTTGTGTAGGACCTTGAAGTATGTCTACAGGGGGGTGATTAGACTACTTGACCAATAAAAACTTAACCTTTTCCTAATTTTAGAGTTTGGCAGATTTTAACTACTTTAGGACAAGTCAAGCAATCATCACACAATACAAGCGAGCATGCAAAGAGTGTATAGGCAGCGGAAATTAAAGCATGCAACTTGCAAGAAAGTAAAGGGAAGGGTTTGGAGGATTCAAACGCAATTGGAGACACGGATGTTTTTGGCGTGGTTCCGATAGGTGGTGCTATCGTACATCCACGTTGATGGAGACTTCAACCCACGAAGGGTAACGGTTGCGCGAGTCCACGGAGGGCTCCACCCACGAAGGATCCACGAAGAAGCAACCTTGTCTATCCCACCATGACCGTCGCCCACGAAGGACTTGCCTCACTAGCGGTAGATCTTCACGAAGTAGGCGATCTCCTTGCCCTTACAAACTCCTTGGTTCAACTCCACAATCTTGTCGGAGGCTCCCAAGTGACACCTAGCCAATCTAGGAGACACCACTCTCCAAGAAGTAACAAATGGTGCGTTGATGATGAACTCCTTGCTCTTGTGCTTCAAATGATAGTATCCCCAACACTCAACTCTCTCTCTCTCTCATAGGATTTGGATCTGATGGAAAGAGGGTTTGAGTGGAAAGCAACTTGGGGAAGGCTAGAGATCAAGATTCATATGGTAGGAATGGAATATCTTGGCCTCAACACATGAGTAGGTGGTTCTCTCTCAGAAATGGTAAGTTGGAAGTGTAGGTTTAGTCTGATGGCTCTCTCCACGAATGAAGAGGAGGTGGAGGGGTATATATAGCCTCCACACAAAATCTAACCGTTACACACAATTTACCAAACTCGGTGGGACCGAATCATTAAACTCGGTCGGACCGATTTAGTAAACCTAGTGACCGTTAGTGATTTTCGGTGGGACTGACATGCATCTCGGTGAGACCGATTCAGTTAAGGTTAGGGCATAACGTAATCTCGGTAGGACCGATTACACAAACTCAGTGAGACCAATTTTGGTAATTAGCTAACCAGATAGTTGGTCAGGTAAACTCGGTGGGACCGATTTGCTCTTTTCGGTGAGACCGAAATGTTACAAAAAGGAAACAGAGAGTTTACATTGCAATCTCGGTGGGACCGATCGCTCACTTCGGTTAGACCAAAATGTTACGAAGGGAAACAGAGAGATTACAATCCCATCTTGGTGAGACCGAGATCCCTATCGGTAAGACCGATTTGCTTAGGGTTTGTGGAAGTGGCTATGACTTTTGGAATCGGTGGCGCCGGATTGGAAGAATCGGTGTGACCGATTTTGGCTTTAGGTTTAGGTCATTTGTGGATGTGGGAAAGTAGTTGAGGATTTTTGGAGCATATCACTAAGCACATGAAGCAAGAGGCTCATTAAGCAACACCTCATCCCTTCTTGATAGTATTGGCTTTTCCTATAGACTCGATGTGATCTTGGATCACTAAAATGTAAAATGAAGAGTCTTGAGCTTTTGAGCTTGAGCCAATCCTTTGTCCTTAGTATTTTGAGGGATCCACTTTCATCATCCATGCCATGCCATTCATTGAGCTTCCCTGAAACAATAGTCTTGGAATAGCATTAGCTCAATGAGCTATATGTTGTTATGAATTACCAAAACCACCTAGGGATAGTTGCACTTTCACTTTGTTATTTGGTTGCAGAGTTGTTTGAGAGAGACCATCTTCATTCTACGCCTCCCACGGATTGATAAACCTTAGGTCATCCAATTGAGGGAAAATTGCTACTGTCCTATAAAATTTTGCGCTTCGACGCCCAACACGAGTCTACAAGAAGAAGGTTGCGTAGTAGACATTCGACGCCATTGCCGCTTCCCTCTCTCCCTAACAACATCGATGCATACTCCAGGAGACGTTCTCCGCCTTGCACGACGGAGGCGAGGACGTGATGCCGACAGACGAGGCAGACGCAATCTTTATCATGGTAAGGTCAGCTTGACGACATCTAGGGCGGCGGATCGGGACCAGTGGTGAGGATGGGGAGCAAGGATGGTGGACGGCGATGACTCGAGTGCGGGAAAGGTAGGGGAGGCCGGATGAGGAAGAAGGGTTTGGTGCAATTTGTGGTAGGGTAGGGCTGTCGGGTCCATTGTGGCGGACGCACCCGGGCGCCCCCATATCCGCCCCATATTTGGGATGGATATGAGGGTAGCCAGTCAGCCCGGGCGTTTGAGACCCGTTTAAGGAGCCCATCTGGGTCGAATTTTCATTAACGGTCAATGACCGGGCCATCCGCCCGAGCATTTGAGGCAGGTTTGGGGCGCACAACTGTAGATGCTCTTAGGAGTGGTTGTTGGTATTTGCAAGTCTTAACTTGTGTTGCTAGAGTTGGAGATTCTAGAGAAGAATCAACTTTATTCATTTCGCTAATAGGGGAAGTTGGAGTGGATAGTTAGTCCCATGATTTTTACCCCTCGCGTTGAGGAGGTTTGGTTTTCCTCTTAAATTGTTTGTTTCTCTCTTGTGTGTGTTATTTTGTTATTCTGCTACTTATTATTGAAGCGTTCGACACAAATTGAGGTGGTTGTGTTATGCATACTTACCATATCGTGTGTTTTGTTTCTGTCCAGCTTCACTACGGGCGTGTTTGGTTACATTGTCGATCCAGCCTGGCTCTATTGAGCCGGTTTGAGGGGATGCAGGCCAAAAAACACCAAATGCACATAGTTTGGTTGCCTGCATGTCCCTAGTTGCATGAGACAACCATTTTCAACCCGGCGTTTGGTTGCCCGCATTGCATTAGGCGCACATATGACATGGTGTTTGGTTGTAACCTGCATAAGGTGTTGTGACCACTTCAAACTAGTGGTGAGCTTACCACACCGAATCTGAACATGTAGCGCCATCTACTTAAACAAATGACAGTTCATCCTAACTAGTATCAAATGACAGTTCAAATTATTAAGAGCCATTAGCTAAATAAGGGATAGTTCATCGGTGTTGCTGCTACCAGATCTTCCTCTTCCTCTCCTCTTCTTCTGCTTCTGCTTCTGCTTCTGCTTCTGCTTCTACTACTGCTGCTGTTGCATCTTGTTCTTCTTCCATCTTCAAATCCTACACTGACCTCTGTTAAGCCACATCGCCTCTGCCCACTCCAACCTTTTGTTCTTCTAAGCGTCATTGTTAAATATCTCCACACCATTCCTAGAGCTAACAACATCGTCAGGCTCGACATCTTCCTCCTTGGGCACGTGTTCATCAAAGCCCCACTGGAGGATCCAGTTATGCAGAATGCAACAAGCAAGAACTAGCTTAACTTGAGTGGAGTATGGGTGGAATGGCTTCTGAACCAAGATCTTAAACCTATTCTTCAGAGCTCCAAACGCCCTCTCAACAGTTACTCTAAGGATGGAATGTCTGAGATTAAATATCTCATGTGCAGTCCTAGGATAGTTCCTACCAGAGAACTCGTTGAGATGGTACCTTGTTTTCCTGAAGGGTGGAAGAATACCCGACCGACATGCATAGCCAGCATCTCCAAGGTAGAACTTGCCGTCGGGGATGTTGATCCCATCAGGTCGACTCATGCTGTCAGTGAGAATGTTAGCATCATGCGCTGACCCCTCCCAGCCAGCCAGCACATATGTGAACTTCAAATCAAAGTCAACAGCAGCAAGCACATTCTGGCTTGTGTAGTGCTTCCTCCCCCTGTATGCTACAGACTGTGACCTAGGAACTCTGGCAGTGACATGAGTACCATCTATTGCCCCAATGCAATCCTGAAAATGGCATCACAAGCCTGTGTTAGTGCTCAACTTGAACAATACAAGCATATCAAGCCATGAAAAGTTTATATTGTCAATGCTCACCTTGAAGTATGGATACCATCTTGGGCTTCCGCGAATCTTGGGTGGAGTCTGACCAGATGGTCTCCTGATCATCTCTCCTCTAAGCTCCCCAATAGCAAAAGGCACTTTCTTGAAGCATCTAGAGATGGTCTCCATTGATCTCCTAAACGTGTTGTGAATGACCCTGAACCTCTGGTTATGGCCAACAACATGGAGGAACATGGCCACTTGCTCTTCGACACTAGTGTTGATGCTATCTTGTAACATCCCCCTGCTCCTGAAGGTCTCGACAAGCCTGGCAAATGGTGTTCTTTTCATTCTAAGCATCCACAAAGCCTCGACGTCATTGCAATTGTAGATGTAGTTCAGATTTTGGATCCTCTCATGTTCCCGGGGAAACAATGGACCATAACGGATCAAAGGTATCCCAGCACAATGAACAGCTCTCTGGTGCATGAACATGACCCATGCCTGAATAACACTAATCAGTGCTGCTGCCTAGATTATCAGCCTTATCCGTGCGTCCATAACCTAGTCGACGTTGACGGTTCGTTCAGTGGGAAGTCGATCCTACACCCAGCTTAACGGCCTAACCACTAAGCTAACAAAGGGGGGAGGGGGTGCTGCTTACTAGCATCAAAGATGAGGACGGCGTAGTGGGAGCCATGGCACAGACTAGGTCGACCAGACAGTGGCCAATAGCAAGGGGAGCACCAGATCCGCTGCAAACGCCGCCGTTGCCGCCTCCTATACCGCAGATATGAAATCGCATCCGCCGTCGGTGGTGAGGCAGTAGGGAAGAAAGGGGGGCAGTGGCTATGGGTGAGAGAGTGAAAGGGGGTGAGGCTAATTTGGCGTCTGGACGGCATGCCAGATTTCCATCTCCCGCAATCCCCCTCGCCCTCGCCTCGCTCCCGCCCATGCGACCTCGGGCCGCACTCAGCCTGGCTTGCGAGAAACTGCAGATCCGAGCGTTTCCAGCGAGTCAGGCTCTGGACTGCTTTGAGAAGCATGCGATGCAGGCCCAACAGGAAAACCAGGCAACCAAACAGCCCTCTCCCTTCCCGCGCGGGCCTGGTTGGGCTCGATGCGGGCAACCAAACACGCCCTACATGTGTGTGTGCGCCCGCATGAGTGTGCTATCGCAACTCACAAGTGCCCATATACATCCAAAAGTTGAACAAGATGTTCTAAAATAGAGCAAGTCATCAATCCGCTTTCCGTCCAAAAATACTTGCATCAAAAAAGTAAGGACACCGATAACTGCCACACGTGTGGCACAATGGACACCCGCCCACATGGCCCTATGTGGCATATCCAGCAGGCAGCCCACACGGCCCTGTGTGGGCGAATATTAAAACTGCCCACACGTGTGGCAGGAGGAACATCCTACCACACGACTCCTTCAGTACGAGGGGATCGATTCCCTGCACGAATTTGTTCGTGAAGGTGAACCCACAGCCCCACATGCCTCGATCACACCAGGCCCTTTTCCATGTGAAAAAAGGAACAAAAAGCCCACTGACAACAAATTAAATGAAATGGCCCAGATTTTGGTTTCTTTGTGACAAGAAAAAGCCCAGATTTTGCTCAACTACTGAAAAAAGCGGAAAAATTGCCATTCAAGTTTGAACAAACTATTTGCTATTATATTGTTTTTAACAATGGCAAAAGGTATATATACACATATTTAATCCCCTCAAATGAAATATGGCAAATCTGCCATGACAAAAAAAATCAATATTGCCATGTGAGAGAAACACAAAAAGTTGAAAAATTCATGTGAAAAAAACACAAAAAATTGACAGGACAACAAAAAGATAAAAATACAATGGCAATTAAAATTGTAGTGTTTTCAAGGAGATTTTTTGCCGTGCGTGAGAAAAAACACAAAAGGTTGAAAAATCAAGTATGAACAAAAGAGATTTGCGATGGCAAATTGGTATCAAAGAATTGCCATGTTTTGTATGATGAATTTATCGTGTGTGAAAACATAAAAAATTGGAGATTCAAGTATGAGGCGAGAAACTTGACATGGCAAATTCGTATCAAGAATTGTCGTGTGTTTGTATGATGAATTTGCCATGTGCAAAAAAAATAAAAAGTAGAAAATCAAGTATGAACAAGAAAAATGCCATGACAGATTCATATCAAAACTCGCCACGAGAAATTCACGTAAGCTAAATTGGCCATGAACAAGAAAATTTGCATGGCTGATTCATATTGAAACTTGCCACGACTGAAAAAATCATGTAAACTAAATTGCCATGATTTGAAAACTAAATTTTCCATGATCAATAAACTAAATTTGCCATGAACCAATGAACTAAAATTTGCCATGATCAATAAACCAAATCTGTATCAAAACTTGGCATGGCAGATTTGTATCAAGAAATTGTTGTGTTCCTGTATGATGAATTTGCCGTGTGTGTAAAAAACACATAAAAAAGTTGAAAATCAAAAAAATGAACAAGAAAAATTGCCACAGCAGATTCGTTCAAAAACTTGCCATGGCAAAATTCGTATCAAGAATTGTCATGTGTTTGAATGACGAATTTGTCGTGTGTGAAAAAAACACAAAGAAGTTGAAAATCAAGTATGAACAAGAAAAAATGCCGTGGCAGATTCGTATCAAAACTTGCCACGGCGAAATTCACTAAATTTTTCATGAACAAGAAAAATTGTCATGGCAGATTCATATGTAAACTAGACTGCCATGATTTAAAAACTAAATTTGCCATGATCAATAAACTAAATTTGCCATGATTTGTAAACTAAATTTGCCATGAACCAGTAAACTAAAATTTGCCATGATCAATAAACCAAATTTGCCATGATCAATAAACCAAATTTGCAGCAAAACTTGGCATGGCAGATTTGTATCAAGAATTGCCATGTTTTGGTATGATGAATTTGTCGTGTGTGTAAAAAACACAAAAGTTGAAAATCAAAAAAATATGAAGAAGAAACTCGTAAACTAAATTTGCCATGGCAGATTCGTACCAAAACTTGCCATGGCAAATTCGTATCAAAAATTACCGTGTGTTTGAATGGTGAACTTGTCGTGTGTGAAAGAAAAGTTGAAAATCAAGTATGAACAAGAACAAGTGCCATGGCAGATTCGTTTCAAAACTTGCCATGGCAAAAATCACATAAATTAAAATTTGCCATGATTTGAAAACAAAAATTGCCATGACTAGTAAACTAAATTGACCATGGACCAAATAAACTAAATTTGACATGATCAAATGAAATCAGTTTTGCCGTGATCAATAACTAAATTTGCCATGGCAATTAACTAAATTTGCCATTATCAACAAACTAAATTTGTCGTGGAGTATGAAACAAATGCATAAAAGATTGTCATGGGCATGTTAAAAAAACTAAATTTGCCATGGCAGATAAACATGACATTTGTGCCATGGCAAACTTTGAAAAAATGGGTCACAGGAATAATTTCTAAACTTGCTATGTGATCAAGTGCAGAAATTGGCATGCTATGTACACATAGTGTGACAACTTTAAAAAAACAAGCATGGCAAGAACATGAGAAAAGAGTTTCCATGAATAGTTTACAGCTAATAGGAAAACTTACTTCCAATTGCCATAACAGAAAACATAGCTAAAAGAAGTTTGTACTAATTGAAGACGAACTTAAGTAATCGATTCAAATTTGCCATGGTCAGTATTACTCACACGGCAATTAGAAAAGCTAATAAAGTTCACTATGGTCAATGTAATAAAAATGCCACGTTTCGTAAGGTAATTTGCCGTGCTAAATCCAATAAAACTGCAATGTCAAAGCATATTACACAATGTATAGCATTTCAGTTTTCACTGAAAAAAGAGGCACTGAAAAACTACAAATGAATTTGGCATGGTCATATTGCCGTCTGGCCATTTGTGAATTTCACATGGTCGGTGAAAAAATAATTTTCCATTGTCAGTATAAAATAAAAGTGCCAAAAAATACAAGTAGAGATAGACATCATCTGAGCTTAACGATTGTAGCCATGGAAATTGATGAACAACATCTGAGCTTAATCATGGTTGCCATTTTCATCCAATTTTAATGTTGTGGGAGTAATTTCAAAAGGATAGTTGTGATGAAACATGGTAAAAATGACAAAAAAAGTAACCATGGCTCAGTGGATGTAAGTTGCCACACGCATATGATAGAATTTGCCATGTTTGTGAGTCAGAGGACCTAGACATCTAGAAACTGTGATTTATCAGAAAAATGTCAAGCTACTGCTCTACCACACACCCAAGGATTGGCTAACACAAACAGTCCGCCACCCATGCTCTCCCTAGAGCCAAAACCGTCGCCTCTGTCAGTCGCCGGAAACAAATGACGGATGGAGTCATGGAACCCACTCACCTAGCAGCTCGCCACTGATACGCCGCCTTGGGGCTGCACTAGATCTGTGTCTTTGGGATGGTTGGAGCATGAAAGGCATCGAGCGCGTAGGCGGGAGCACCGACTCGCTACCACGACGCTCACACCAGGCGTGTTGCAGGCCTCCATTGACAGGCTGCCGCGCCTAACGCTAGCGAGCCAGGATCCCCGCTCCTCACGCCGACGATGCGAGTGGCCAACAACAGGATTGCCGACTGGTGAGTAAGAATCCAAGGATGAAGGGGTGAGGGTGGCGTTGCTTCAGAGCGGGCGAGAAGAAGATGAGCAGAGGCCGGCGAGTACCTAGAGAGAGAAGCGGAGGCGCGCGAGCTGCCGTTCCATGGCCATCGGATCTGGCGCGTGATGCAGATCGGCGAAGCTGCGGATGAGAGATCGCCATGGGCAGCAGGCCAGGGCACCACGAATATGCCCGTCGTCAACGACGGCCAGCTGGTCCCCGGCCTCCCCCTCCAACCTCGGCGACGTGGAGGCGGACGGTGAGGTGTCGACTCCCGGCCTGCCGCTGCGCGCGCCCAACCAGCTCTCCAGCTCGACGCTCCCTGCCGCCTTCATCTCTGGAAATGGCAATGGGAACCGGCCTCCCCCACCAACCTCGGCGAAGCGAAGGCGGTCGGCGAGGTCCCGCGCGGTGATGGAGATTGCAGTGGGAGTGGCGAGAGTGACGAGGAGAGAAGGCAGTGGGAGGGGAACAGATAAATCGTCCGGGCGAAAGCGTCAAGTGCCACACGTTCGGGTGAACACTCTACCACCCGCACGCCTCAATATGCATACGTGGCACAGGAGATGTCGGCTGATTCTTGTAAGATTCGCGCACTGCAAATCAACGGTGATTAGCGCGTGTGGGCGAGATGCAAACACCCACACGTGTGGGCTTTAGTATTTTCAAAAAGTAATAAATCCATGCTTGATCCTTAAATCTTTTGTCATGTCCTTGGTTGAACTCGTGTCGAAACAAACTTTTCTTGTTGCCGTGCAAGGAAAACCACATCGGAAAGCATCGGCTGTCATTAATTAATTGCAAACAGGTGATTGTAGACCCCAGGGTGCTTAGCAGAAACATCGAACTTGATTTTTTTTTTTAAAGGAGGATGACCCCCGGCCTCTGCATCTGGGCGATGCATACGGTCATTTTATTAATTATTTTCATAAGACCTTACAAAGTCATACAATAGCAAGACTAAAGCCACTTTCTAAGCAACAACTGTCGCTACACCTATCCAATCGATGATGGGGCGCTAATAGTCTGGGCCTAATACCAAACAGACATCACAGCCAAACCTAAACATCTAAGACCTGAGGTCCCAACCAGGACGCCTGCCGGGTATGGGGCACCTACCAGTCCGACGCACTCCTCAACCAAGACGCCTGCCGGGTATGAGGCCGCCGCAACCACCTGTCACCAAACCATCTTCAGAGCTGTACTGTTGCATCTACCTTGCACAGTCTAGCTACCGTCGACGCCACCACAACGCCAGACAGCTCCACCGCTCTGCGCTCGTCCATCCCGACGCGGACACTCTGAAAGATATGTCGTGCGTAGCACCTGCCGACTAGGCATGACTCAGCGTAGCACCTGTCTGTCAGGCATGACTTGACATCTCTTACCAGACGCATCTGATGCGGTTAGAACGCCGCTCCTCCTGCCAACCTCCACACCATTGCTGCTGTTGGATCTGACACGCAAAGAACTTCACCCATAGCAACTCTCCCCCCGAACGCCCAAGCCTCCCAAGACGGCGCCTCCATGGAGGTTACGACGCAAAGGGCGTCGTCGCCGTCCAATCCAAGACGGATTTTGGACTTTCGTCCGGGAAGGGGACGGAGGTGGATAGGAGGGACCTCGACTTCGCCTTCAAGATGGGTAACAACGTCAAAGCCATCGCCGATGCCGGGCCGAGCTAGCCGACCAAAGTTTCCTCCGGTCCTCTTCCTGTACCACCAATCTCCATCTGCTTCGGATCTGGCAGCAGCCAAGACCCGAAAACTCCAGAGGGAAGCACCATAAGGCTCAACACCTCCGGCATAGATCCATCCAGGCGCCGGATCAAAGAAGACCCGACATGATCAGCGACGAAATCCACCATCCTGCGCTGGCCGACGGCGATCAGGCGCCGGATCCAGAAGGATCTGACCCGGGACCCACGGCGCACGCGACCACCAGATCCAGCGGCCGCACCACGCCGCGAGCACAAACCCCAACCGTCGACGCGCTGCGCACGTCGCGGCCAGGATCCATCTGCAGTGACGCCGCACCCCGCAAATGTTCGGCGCCTCCTCTCGAACGGCCGTCCCGCGCCAGCCTATTCGCGCGAAGGGGAAGGGAGCCCCGTCGCCGCCTCTGCCGGCCAGGCTTTGCCCGGCGGCGCTGTTGGCGGCGGCGAGGATGAAAGAGATGCGGGGGGCAAACATCGAACTTGATGGTGAAACCGAACATTTGCTGTACATATTTTCTCTCCAAACGGAGGTAAATTGGTCTCACATGGTTAACAACATTTAGGTGGAATACTGAGCCCGTTGCCATCTATGTACAGTATCATATACTCCCTCTGTTCCGATTTACTCGTCGTGGTTTTAGTTCAAATTTGAACTAAAACCACAACGAGTAAATCGGAACGGAGGGAGTAGAACAAGGAGTTCGAAACATACCATGTTTTATACCAGCTTAAATTTTCAGACAATTAGCACTAGTTCGATTTCGGACAGTTCCAATAAGAGCAGTGCATGATCTCCCTCACTTGTCGTCTCTATTTGTCGAGGTCGGCAGTGGACAGTGATACGGGAACATGCACACCTGATCCAAAGCTGCACTATAAAACTGCCCCTGGCTCTGTTCAATACGAATTTCCTATGTTTCTTTGTAGTTTCCTGTCCGTCCTGTATAATGCCGGCTACCTTTCCATTGCCACCATACCAAGATCGTCGACAATCCTGGAAATTCCACCAGCACTCCTTGCACAGAATCATAGCAGCCATGAACTCCCAAACCTTTCTCGCCCCCTTTGTGTCAGCATGATTACATAAAGAATCAAGCAAGCTACAAGACTTATAATACACAATGTGCGCGTACTTGGTGTTGGACAAAGTCGCAGACGCAGAGACATCGGGATACCTTTGTCTTGCCTTTACTTTGCATGCTCATGGCTCTGACCGCCTCGCACTTATCATATTCCCCTCGTGCCGTATCAACGTCATTCCAGCACAATTCTATTCAATTATCTGCCATCATTCGCCCACACGCACACGCACACACACAGGCCGTCCACAAGTTCTTGTTTTCTGAGAGAGCTTGATGGATGTATGGATGGATGGCAAATGGCAATTCTCAGCAGCGTGGCCTACCGAGATGCGTATAAATCTCTGTAACATCACATGATGCAGCAATCAAGAGAGCAACCCTTCTGTTTTTAGTCTTTTGCGCGCTCTTTGGGTTCTCTGAATTGGAAGTACCTCTCAGCGTGTTGCTGGTGTAATAATTCGACACGGCACGGCACGGCACAGCGCTGCATGATTTGGATTACGGCCATCGATTCTTTTAGGTTGTGCCTAGGCTTAGCTTCCTCAGAGCAATCATTATTCAGAGTGCTTGATAGGACATGCTTTCATCCGTCTCCCCCTTAACCCATTTGGTCTTCCTGCTAGTCGCTGTCTCCGGCGAACAGCGAAAGGGTCAGAACGCACGCAATGGTGTTTTTCTTGCCGTGAGAGTGATTATTCCAAACTGCACTGTTGTTTCTTCAGGCCATTCGTCTGTCCTTACCAGAAGGGTACTGACATGTGCTGGTTCGAGGTTTCGGTTTTAGTAGATTTTGGAACCATCTTGCCTGAATTGCATCGTCTTGTCAAATGTCAACGGATAAAAATCACTTCTGCCAAACCCATGTTTAGTCATGGCTGAACAGAAAACAGAAGCTGGTGCCAAACAATATAAGTATAACCTGCAACACGATGCTGGTAGTATAAAAATGGCACCATTAAAAGGGAGACGTCGATGGATAATGCAGCGGTCGCCTCTCTGCAAGGGAATTAACGGCCCATAACGTGTCGCGTCCCTTGTTGGGGTTCGCCCGGTTTTCTGTTAAGTGTCAACTTCGGCCATGAAAGAAACCCTGCAAGTTGCGCCTGTCGTGCTCCTCCATTACTCTGCCCCCACAAATTGCCTTGAACATATTTTTTGTTGCTAATTGGTCCCCTTCATTTCGCCATACCAGATAATAACACCAAGAAATGAGTAAGGCACATACCGAAATTCGGTCGACTTAACATCACTGTTGAATAGCAGGTGACAGCTAATTAAAGGACATATGAACGACAGAGAAACCGGATATTTATATATGGTTGATTGAAAAGTAAACCCCTCTTGCTCCATCGTTTCTCCGAGCTTGCGAGAATTCAGCGCAATCGACATGCAACATGTACAGAAAACATTCAGACTTTCAGAGGCTTGTGACGCGCTCTGCAACTGAAATCCTCGCTCTTTTTCCCGGAGAGTCGACGGGCAGGGGGATGGGGGTGACTGACTGATGCCTGGCATCAGGCATAGTTGCCAGACTGACTAATTAACACTATTACCACAGGGTACTTACTTACTGAACCGGCCCTCCTCCTCATCTTGTTATTATGGACCGGTGCCACCAAACCCAGCTGCATCCCATGTCGTCCTCAGGGTCTCTACTGCGCCGCGGCCGCGATCGACGACGATGACCGGCTGGGCCACGCTGAGGGCGGCCTCCAGGAGGCCGTCTGCTGTTGCTTGCGCCTCTTGGGGTCCTCGAGCTCCGACGTCAGCATCTCGAACATCACCTGCACGTCCTTGTATCCACAGGTCTGCACGTCCTCATGAAGCTTCAGTATGCTGCCTCCACCGCCTGCACGCACGAACGCACGGGTTGGTTTCAGATAAGGGTTTTGTTGTCACTGTCATGGGTTTCTCCCCACACTTTGCTAGTGGAGAGGAAAGCAGGAGCTATGCTATGATTTTTTAGCAACATGGTGACTTTATTAACTAAAGAAAGATATTATATTTGGTTGAATGAACTCAAATAAGCGCGAGTACACGACAAGTTGCCTTATAAACGCTTTTCATGTCACCATCTCCTACTTCACCTTTCTCGTCTTGGCGTTCCTTGACAAATAAATGGTGAACTTAGCAAGTTGATTGGGCTCTAAGAAAGTGTTGTTCCTCCAGGTCCATTCCTTTCTTGGCAGGTCGAACAACTTGGCAACTGGCGGCATGGGCCTAGCACAAATGGCAAAGCCACTAAGGCCCGTGTACTAAAGTTGTATCTATTAATAAGACCTTGGGGCCATAAACAATAATGGGCTTCCACTTCCACCACTGGCGATATCACCGAAGCTGCCGAGTCAAGGGTGTCTTTTATTCTTCTGGATAAAAAGGCGAGCCATCTAAAGAACACAACAGCATACATATATAGCATTATTGGCACCACACAGAAACACCAGAAGCTATCTAGTCTAGACAAAGAAAAAACTCCCAGAAGAGGAAGTAAAAGATGAAGTAGCATCTCATTCCCATCTCACCCCCAGCAAAAAAGGAAGGTAAAAAAGTGAAACCAACGGGGTAAAGGGAGACATTCGATATTCTTCTACCGCGAAATCCACGGCTAAACGCACCCCGCCATGCATCCTTATCTAGAAACCGCACGCGCCTTTTCCTCAGCCAAGAACATTCGCCCCCTCGGATTCTCACCACGAAGCTTCTTCGCCTCCTTCTCCACTACCTAAAACTTTACCACAAAGGCGCACGGCACACATGAATATATACGCCCTTTATTCCCAGCCGCAAGCGAGAACGATGGAGCGCCGTAAGTTCACTGACACGGCGACGTGTGGCTTTTTTTTTATGGGATGGCAATGCATACCATGGTGAGTGACGTGACTCCATGTTGCTGCAACGGACGGCTGGGGACAAAAAGGAAAGGAGATAGCTCCACAAAGATACAAAACAAAATGTAAAGGTTGCCTTCGGCTATTGGCCGGCTATCATCACCCCGATCTCCAAAAAAACTGCTATCATCGCACTGTTCCAACAGAAAAAGGATGTAGGAGCCATGGGTGGCTCCGGTGGCCTGCGGCGTTCTTCCCCGGGCCCCCGGTTGATTCGTGCATACGATCATTGTGCCTACGAGTACTGGTATTACAACACAGTGTCCTACGATGATCCTGCCATAGGTCCATGATCATAATTAAGCTCGAGTTCTAGACAAGTTGGTGGACACTATCTCCCAATGATTGTGTGGTCGAGTGTCACATTTTTTCATAGAAAGCCTGCTGATGAGCGCAAGAGAACCATTGGCAGTGGCAGACCACTCCCCTCGCGCACCGCCGCAGCGGCAAAAGCTCGGTTCAGACGGCACGAGCTTAGCTGAATTATTGGAGGGCAATGGCAATGCACACTTGCTAAGACAAGGATCTCAAGACCAGACAAGGGAAGGTGCGAGAGAAGAGGACACGACAAGCAGCACTGCTACTACTTTTTCTCTATATAGATAGATTTGCACGGTGCCAAGGAAGATCTGTGCAGGTGTGTGGCAAAGATAATTTATCAGTAATTATTAACCGTGCGGCAAATATCAGATGGCGCATCGTAGTAGACCAGCAGGCCCACGACACTTGTCGGCGCCTACTGAATATGGACGGTACTGGCTGGCGGCACAGTGCGGCCAGTGCCAAGTAGTGGTGACGAGATCTCACACTGTGCGGCGCTGCTAATTCATTCCTTGCACTTGCAGGCTGCTGCCAAGTTCCTTGTATGTACAGTTGCGTACCGACAGGGAGGTTGACTTCCTGGGCAGCGCATTCAGTCTGGTCTCTGGTGCAAGTGCAGAGTAGCATTGTTTTGAAGAGAAGTATACCTAACTGAACCCGTTAAAATTCCGAAGAAATTTTCAGCATGGGTGGTCGGCAGCAGAAATTGAGAAAGAGGTCACCAGACTTTTCACCTCGGGGCTCGCGTGTGTTAGAATATGTGAGAGGGGGAGCTAGATTTGGGAGGACGCTAGTGCGAGATGACGGGGCGCAGAGGTGTGGCTTCTAGACTGAAACTGCAAAGTCCAATCCGATCTACCTAGCTAGTTGTATTTTAGTGGAGAAGTATCACATTCCAAAATGGATTAGTCTTTGACCCGTGTAAATTAAATTGACGAGTGTGGTCAATGCCGTAGGAGCGAAGAATTGCCGATTAAAGTAAGTTCAATCCAATTATTATACTACTACTGTAGAAAACAGCTTTGGGGTTCAGTGGTTTCTTGCGGAGGCTGTATAAACTAACTAATTATGCAGACTGAAGCGTCACCTAACCGCTACCGAACTCTGATAAGTTTCTTAAGTTTTGGATTAGGAGAGGAAAGATGAAGAAGACAATAATGAGCATGGCTAGGTATCTATCACTGGCCTGCTGAGTATGAAATTCTCTGTTCATCTAGGCAATTGTAGATTAACCTGAATAAACCTCAGCCACGCGCGTGTCACCTACCTAGAATTCTAGATACTGCTGTTTTGTCCCGCAGAGTTGAGTGGTAAAAACAATCCACGAGTGAATTCCGCAGTGATCATGGGAACTCAACTGACTAAACTGAAGTAGAAGGTGTCGCTCTGCGTGTGGCAACTATAAACCTCTAATTCAGCGCAACTGACTCAACTGATCAAACAGCCAGACACTGGAGAACTACGCATCTGATCCGCGTGCTAGCCGCGCCCAGGGCCACGGATCGAGCAATGGACGACGGCGAGGACTCGACCACGCGCGCACGAGAGAAGGGATCAGTACCTGTCTTGCGGGAGCGGACGCGGGTGGAGACGGCGGCGAGCGCGCGGCGCGCGGGGAAGACGACCTTCTTCCGCCACCAGGCCATCATCGCGCGCACGGGCGCCGGTATCCTCGCGGCGGCGGCCAGCCTCGACGCCCACCTCTCTCGCTCTTGCTGGGTATGGGATTTTGATCTCGAATCGAATTGAACGCGCCTCCCGACTGACACCGCGCGGGCTGATGGGTACTGTTGGGCTGCTGTTTATAGGCGAAGGCGGGGCAGCGGCGCTGGTTGTTGGTTGGTTGCACTCGCTGCGTTTTGGATTCGTGTGCTCTGCTCTGCCTTTTTTTATCTCTCGCGTGCCCCTTGCGTGCCTAGGGCTTTGCTGCTACCCCCACCCCAGGCCCGGCCCCTGGAAAATGTAGGGATGCATACAAGGGTCTAATTGCGTATTCCATCTGTCATGTTTATTGTTTAACCACGAATTTTAGGTCAAACTATCAATCATATATACTTGACTAGCCAAATATCTCTACTATATTGAAGGGAAGTTGGCGTTGTACGTCACCAAATGCGGTTTCGTCCCTCCCCATGGTTTGGCATAATCTAAATCAAATCGATGTTTTTTCCTTGTCCTACAGAAAACCCGGCATTAAATCAATCAAATCTTACTAAAATCATGTCCCGCATTAACTCAATTAAATCAAATAAAATCTTGGTAAAACCTTAACTAGATCAAATTTTATTTTTCTTCTCCTACCCGTACTCAAATCAAATCAAATCTTACCAAAATCTAGAATGAGATTTCCCACAAAAAAAAACTAGAATATGCCGGGTATAGCATATATGTCGAACACGATTGGTGTTGAACCACTAGAATATGTATGCTCCTATTTACAACACATGGACAATTAGCCATTTACTTTTATGGTGGAATAACTATACTTATATTTAGTCAAATCCATGGTCAGAGTTGATCCAAGATATAAGTATGACTAATAAACTTGGATAAATTAAGTACCCTAAACTGTTTCTTAATATTGTACTAAGTACAACATAGCATAGATGCACATAGGCCCACAGTCATCTACTGAATATTAGGCTGGTAAAGCTTCAAGATTAACGAAGTCACGATAAAGATCATGCTATCGACTATAATATTAGCATGCTGAAAAATTAAGGCGCTTTAATGAGATGCGAGTGCATTGAATGCACGATTTAGTCCATGATGAACTAGGCATTCAACCAATGTTTCGATCTTGAGCCACGCTAAACTATAGAGATTTCAACATGTGGTACATTTACACATCAACCCGTCTCCTACTGTCCCGCCACCCTCCCCATGACCTCGTTCATCAAAGTGTGCTAGGGGGTGTTAGGATTGTTTTCTTATTAATAGCTTAATCATGTGATTATTTTTTTTAGTAAAATGCAGGTTCTGTAGAAGATGTATATTTTGTGGCTCCTTGCAGATTAGGGACAGGCTACTAGGATGTTATTATTGCCAACATAACACAATCATCTTACGCATTCAATTATGGAAAATTCTAGAGTGTGGCATGTTGAATTTCGTAGAAAACACGTCTGGGACTGTTTCTTGATGTATCCATAACATTTCAAGAGGGTGAATTCATGCTAAATATAATGAAGTGGCTTCTAGTAGAATGTGATTTCCGCATAAATGTATATTTTGTGGCTCGTCGCGGACTATTGACGGGCTAGGTACTTGGATGGTATTTCCAAAAAGGCACACGCCAATGCACAAGCTTCACCTGCATTCAGTTATGGAAAGTTCTACATAGTGACTTGTTGAGTTCCGTGGAAAACACATTCAGAGATTGTTTTTTCCGATGTGTCCATAAATTTAAAGAGGATGAAGGCACGCAAAAAAAGTGAACTTTAGTAGAATGCAAGTTCAACAGAAGATGTCGTGACCTCTTGAATTTCGTGTAAAACACGTTAAGGATTTGTTTTCTTCGATGGCCCATAAGATTTGAAGAGGGCGAAGGCATGCAAAATAAAAGTGAATTTTGGTATGGTGCAATTTCGGTAGAAGATGTCGTGACATATTGAATTTCGTAGTCAACATGTTCTAGTGTTTGGTATCTTTGATGATCCATCAGATTTGAAGATGATGAAGGCATGCAAAACAAAGTGAATTTTAGTATGATGCAAGTTTTGTGAGAAATGTACATTTTGTGACTCGTCGCGGACTATTGACGGGCTAGCTACTTGGATGGTATTGCCAAAAGGCACGCAACAATACAGAAGCATCTCGTGCATTTCAGTTATGGAAATTCTAGATCGTGACATGTTAAATTTTTTGTAAAACACATTTCAAGATTATTATTTTTACGTTTCCATAAAATTTGAAGAGAAGGCACACAAGTAAAAGTCAATTTTAGTACAATGCAATTTCGGCAGAAAATGTCGTGACGTATTGAACTTCATAGGTAGCATGTTCTGGAGTTTGGTTTCTTCCATGATCCATAAGATTTGAAGATGGTACGGTGCAAGGTTTGCATGAGTTGTACATTTTATGGCTTGTCGTGGACTATTGACGGGCTAGCTACTTTGATGGAATTGCCAAAAGGACGATGGTGCATTCAGATGTGGGAAATTTTAGAGCAATAATACCGTGTCACGACGCTCGTAGTTTTTTCACGGTAGAATGCACAAGGGGCCAACGTATCATAAAATTCAGGAATAAGGAAGATGTAAGAGCAAGATATCGTGACCTGTTGAATTCCATAGAAAACCTGTTTCGAATGTTTTTTTCTTCCATGCTCCATAAAATTTAAAGATGTTGAAAGCACACAAGATAATGTGAATTCTTCGTGAGTTTATACATTTGTAAGTGTTGTACCCCTCCGGTGGTCTAACTTTTTTTTTGAACCGGATGCATGTAGACACGTGTTAGTGTGTTTGCTCATTAATTTTAGTATGGATGTAGTCCGTTTTGAAATGTCGTGACCTATTAGCTTATAGAGGGAGTACGGAGGAAGTAGTCCATAGACCAACATAGTGCATTTTTTGTTTTATATCTTTGCACCAACCCTTGGGCCACATGTCACTGCTACTCTGCTAGGACGATGATGAGCAGATCACCGACTCCCCTTCACTCTGCTGGGTGGCCACAGCATTTTGAGCTTATCGTTTCCAGGCCCACGCACGGGACTTTAACCTCCGCCTCACATGGTGGCACGTGGGGAGCTCCTATTCGCTCAAGTCAACCACGGCGTACTCCACCCGACGACGCTTCCGGGAGCACGTTTCCGTCGGACCCGAATGTTCTTTCCAAAAATCCTGAAATCTACGTGCCTTCAATTCAGTCTCCCGTGTCCGGCTACGTGCACCGGTATCTTCGAAATCTCGCCCGCCTCGAAGAGCGGGCATGTGCCAGTAGTATCTTTCGGACGTGCGATGGTTTGTACGCACCGGTAAAGTCGTGTGGCCATAACGAGCAAACCGTACGCAGACATATATCTCCGGACGGAGATCTGCCGACGTACACGGGCATCCGGAACGAGACAGCCGACCGGTCACGCTTCCGCGGCCGCTCATGCGTCGGGGGAGGGGGCGATGGGTCGTGGCGGCACGGCGAGACGGACGCTTGTGAGCCGCGCGCGTGGCGTGCGTGCGTGCGGCGCGGGCGTTGCCGGACCCCAGCCGGCGGGGACAGGGAACTGACTGGGCCGACCGCGACCTGCGTTGTCGTCTCTTGCCAATATGATGTCGTTGGAGTGCTATTGCATATCCGCACGAGGGCGGAGCTGCTCGGCGACGGCGACCTCTGGCGACCGGCGGTGTGGCCGTACGCTGACGAGCAGTAATGATCGCCGTCCGTTCCGTTGCATCAAAGGGTTTGGACGGTTGGTGAAGTTTGACGCATGCAAGAGCAAAAATGCTAGACATACAAAGATTTGTAAAAGCATGTAAACTGTTTCCATCTAACAACCAATCACAAACCTCTCCCCCTGATTTTCAGCGGGGTGGACCGTCCCGCTCACCTGTTGGCCAATGAAAACTAACCCACCCTGTAAAAGCCTGTAAACTGTTTGTACGTGTAGCATTGCCGATGCAAGAGCTAGGTCCATAGTTCAAAAAGCATGGTTCGGCTGGCAAACGACCGATTACTACTCTTTTCTTATACTACCATAGTGGAAGTAGCATAGGTAATAACATCACACATATCTAGATAAAATAGATGATGTGACAAGCAATAAAAGAGAGGCATGTGGTAACATAACTACTTCCTCCGTCCCATAATATAAGAACGTTTTTGACACTAGTGTCCCGTAATAGGGAGTAGTTACTACTAGTATGAGTAACATCACACATTTCAAGGCAAGATGAGTCTATAGCCTAATAAATGAAGTGTTGCATGTTACCACACATATGTTACTCCCCATTATAGATGGAATAACATAGAGTAGTAACATATCGCATGGGCATGTTACTACTCTATGGGGCTGTTTGGATTTGTGACTATGTTTGCTATATATTACCACATTATTTTTGCGACACTTGTCTAACTTGAGTTGCTTAAATTGTTAGCCACACTTTGGCTTGCATAAGTGAATCTTGCCACACTTTTTGTGTCTATGGCATGTGGGGTTCACTTCTTACAAAATAATTCTTGCCTTAGGTGTGGCTAAAATCAAACACCCACCTAACTTGCTCAAATCTGTCTAAGATGAGGTGTGGCAAAGTGTGGCAAGATGTGGCTAGAAACCAAACAACCCCTATGTTACTACCCATCGTGGCTAGTCTTACATTAAACTAAAATCAAGACATTAATTTTGGATAGGAGGGAGTAGTGATTATGACATTTGTGTCTAAACTTCTTATTTGCGGTTAGCTGGCATCTTCAATGCAGATCCCTAAAACAAACACTGTAGTATTTGTCTATGCACGCGTTCACAAATGGTGATGCAGGAACCAGTCATTCAACCGTGTCCCATACATTTCAAACGAGGTCTGAACAAACATGCCAAATTTCATGTAAGCACGACGAAATTTACGTAAGTTCGTACATAATTGCCATATTGCTATGAGAAGGCTAGAAGGGCATTCTAGGAGGAGGAGAAGGAGAAGCGAGAAGGAGCGGCGGTCAAGATGACATAGAGGTTTGAGGACATCTTGACGAAGGAGACATCTGTTAAGCGCTTCGACGTGAAGGAGGAAAAGAAGGCAAAGAGATTTAACATCTTGATGGCAGTGATCGAGAAGAAGATTAACCTCGACGAGAAGAAGACCACACTTGAACTAAGGAGGGCTGAGCTCATGGCTGCTTCGGATGATACCGAGATGTTGACCATGAGGACGGACAAGCTGGATGTCGACGCAACAATGATAGTGCGCGCCGCCGTGTTAAGATGTTGCAACATTTGGCGGTTGAGAAGGGAGGCATCAAAGTGAGCGAGGAGGCTCAGACAACCGTTCTGGGAGGGCAAATGCCCTTCTTTTGCACGGACTATCAGACTGGACACATATAAAAATTATAAACATCTGCTTTTTTCTGTTATGATTAGATGCTATGAACACCGCACTTTAACTTACAGAACGATCCAAAATAAAGAAAATAAAATTACAAATGAGTCCTTCTGGATCTCGATGCCGCCGCCACCGACCAGGACATGTCGATGGCGCTCCGCCGCCGCCGCTCCACTCAAACATTGGATTAGGAGAAGCCCCTTTGCGGACGGGAAGTCGTCAAACCTCGGCTCCGGAGAGCCTCCATGCTGCTTGATACATCTCCAACGTATCTATAATTTATGAAGCATTCATGCTATATTACTATGTGTTTTGAATGATTATGGGCTTTATTATACACTTTTATATTACTTTTGGGACTAACCTATTAACCGGAGGCCCAACCCATATTGCTGTTTTATTGTCTGTTTCAGTATTTTGAAGAAAAGGAATATTAAACGGAGTCCAAACGGAATGAAACCTTCGGCAACGTGATTTTTTGGAAGAACATCATCCTGGAGACGTGGAGTTCAAGTCAGAAGATACTCGAGGACTCCACGAGATAGGAAGGCGCCCCCCCTGTTGGGCGCGCCCCCTGTCTCGTGGGCCCCTCGAGCACCTACCGACCGACTTCTTTCGCCTATATAGTCCCACGTACCCTAAAAACATCCACGGAGAAGATAGATCGGGAGTTCCGCCGCCGCAAGCCTCTGTAGCCACCAAAAACCTCTCGGGAGCCCTTCCCGGCACCCTGCTGGAGGGGGGATCCTTCACTGGTGGCCATCTTCATCATCCCGGTGCTCTCCATGACGAGGAGGGAGTAGTTCACCCTCGAGGCTGAGGGTATGTACCAGTAGCTATGTGTTTGATCTCTCTCTCTCTCTCGTGTTATCTCTCGTGTTCCCTCTATGGCACGATCTTGATGTATCCCGAGCTTTGCTATTGTAGTTGGATCTTATGATGTTTCTCCCCCTCTACTCTCTTGTGATGAATTGAGTTTTCCCCTTTGAAGTTATCTTATCGGATTGAGTCTTTTATGAGAACACTTGATGTATGTCTTGCCGTGTTTATCTGTGGTGAGAATGGGATATCATGTGCCTCTTGATGTATGTTTTGGTGACCAACTTGCGGGTTCCGCCCATGAACCTATGCATAGGGGTTGGCACACGTTCTTGACTCTCCGGTAGAAACTTTGGGGCATTCTTTGAAGTACTTTGTGTTGGTTGAATAGATGAATCTGAGATTGTGTGATGCATATTGTATAATCATGCCCACAGATACTTGAGGTGACAATGGAATATCTAGGTGACATTAGGGTTTTGATTGATTTGTGTCTTAAGGTGTTATTCTAGTACGAACTCTTGAATAGATTGATCCGAAAGAATAACTTTGAGGTGGTTTCGTACCCTATCATAATCTCTTCGTTCGTTCTCCGCTATTTGTGTCTTTGAAGTGACTCTTTGTTGCATGTTGAGGGATTGTTATATGATCTATCTATGTTATTATTGTTGAGAGAACTTGCACTAGTGAAAGTATGAACCCTAGGCCTTGTTTCCTATCATTGCAATACCATTTACGCTCACTTTTATCACTTGCTACCTTGCTGTTTTTATAATTTCAGATTACAATTACCTTTATCTACTATCTATTTTGCACTTGTATCTTCATCTCTTCGCCGAACTAGTGCACCTATACAATTTACCATTGTATTGGGTGTGTTGGGGACACAAGAGACTCTTTGTTATTTGGTTGCAGGGTTGTTTGAGAGAGACCATCTTCATCCTACGCCTCCTACGGATTGATAAACCTTAGGTCATCCACTTGAGGGAAATTTGCCACTGTCCTACAAACCTGTGCACTTGCAGGCCCAAAAACGTCTACAAGAAGAAGGTTGTGTAGTAGACATCAAGCTCTTTTTCGGCGCCGTTACCGGGGAGGCTAGGTAAACGGCACTCACACCCTGTTAACTAAGCTCTTTTCTGTTGCCGTTGCCGGGGAGGTGAGTGCTTGAAGGTATATCTTTAGATCTTGCAATCGAATCTTTTTGTTTCTTGTTTTATCACTAGTTTATTTATAAAAGAAAACTACAAAAAAATGGAGTTAAGTTTGTCTCGTATGCTTCGTCTTTTTAATATCTTTCGTGAGTATGATGGAAGGGAAAATTGTGCTCAAGTGTTAGAAGAAGAGTGCATTAAAATGCTTGGTACTAAATCTTTGAATGATGAGCATGATTGCAATGTTGTTAGTATAAACTCCTTGAATATCCGTAGTATTAATGATGGTTGCTCTAGTCATGATGAAAATATCTCTTATGAGCATGTCAACTTTTGTGGAGTGCATGTTTGCATGAACACACCAAATAGAGAAGATATTTATTGCAAGAGGCATAAGCATTTAGAAACTAAATGGTTGCATGAAAGGCTATGTGTGAGTGCTGAAAATTTAAAATTCCTTTGTCGTACTTGTGAACTTTGCAACGAACGTGGTCATTTACATCTCCTTTGCAAATTGTTTCATGATCGAATCGTGTCCAAAAATTGTGATGATTTGATCTCCATTGCTCATTACAATGAGATTAATTTACTTTTGGGTTATGAAGAATTGAAACGTTTACTTAAGGACCTTCCAGAATTTGCCCATAAGAAATTCCTTGATATTGATCTAGAAAAGATTTATATGTTTTGTGCGGAGAATTGCATTGAAAATCCTTATATTGCCAATTACCTAAAGAAAAGAAAGCAAATAGAAGATGATGAAATAACTAATGAAAGGGAAGAGACTTCCCAATATCCTCCTATTATTTCTCATGATGAATCAGGTAACGAGGATGAGCTTTCTATTCAACCAATCTCATCAATAAGGAGCTCAAAGAGGAAGGTTGAACCCACACATAATATGAAGAAGAAAAAGAAAAGAAGGAGCAACAAAGGTAGAAAGGTATCCCTCCCAAATGATGTTGCTCCTACTACTCATCGTGATGATGATAATTGCTTTACTATTGGTGCTATCCATATTTTTAATGATGAGAGTGATTATGCTTATGATATGAAAGGGCCCAAGCTTGGGGAAGCTATGTTTGATGAGGATGAAATATTTGAGAATATATTTGCTGAAATTAATGTTTGTCCCAAGCTTGGGGATGCTATGTTTAATGAAGATGATATTTTTAGCATCCCAAGTTTTGATATGCAAAGTTGTTATGATGATGGCATGCCTCTTGATGATGATTATATTGATGAAAGTGGGTTTGGAAGAGTGTCAACTTTAGGAAGTAGTGATCCCACTATTTTGGAGGATGTTGAATTTTATTGTGATAAATATGAAAGTGGATTTGGAAGAGTGTCAACTTTATTTAGTGATTCCACTATCTTGGGAGAGGTTTCAATCGATTATGATGAGAACGAAGTTGCTACTTACGATGATTATTGTGATGAAACATATGCTATAAAAAGTAGTGATGATTATATTTACAAATCTTGTCATTATTATGATTACCCTTTTTCTGAACATTACTCTTTTAATGTGGAAACAATTTTTAGTGTTCAAGTCTTTTATGATACTCCCACCATTCCGAATGAGAAGAATTTTGCTTATGTGGAGAGTAGTAAATTTTCTATGCTTGTAGATCATGAAAAGAATGCTTTAGGTGCTGGTTATATTGTTGAATTCATTCATGATGCTACTGAAAATTGTTATGGGGGAGGAACATATGCTTGTAGGAGTTGCAATAATGTCAAGTTTCCTCTCTATGTGCTTCAATTTTTTAAGCTATGCTTGTTTTATCTTCCTATGCTAGTTGATTATTATTCCCATAAGTTGTTTGCTCACAAAATCCCTATGCATAGGAAGTGGGTTAGACTTAAATATGCTAGTCATATGTTTCATGATGCTCCCGTTATGTTTCAATTCTTATCTTTTATGTGAGCATCATTGTCATCATCATGCCTAGCTAAAAAGGCATTAAAGAAAAGCGCTTGTTGGGAGACAACCCAATATTTATCCTTACTGTTTTTGTGTGTCCACATGATTATGCTACTGTATTAATCATGTTTTATAGCTTTTGTTTCAATAAAGTGCCAAGTAGAACCTTTGGGAAGGCTTGGGTGAAGTCTTTATGATCTTGCTGTAGAAAACAGAAACTTTTGCGCTCACGAGAATGGCTGCCATTTTTTACTGGAGAGTGGTTTTAGGTTGATTCTTTTTGCAGATGATTAATAGAAAAATTCCTCAGGTCCAGAAATTTATTTAATAATTTTTGGGGTTCCATAGGTATACGTTTGATACAGATTACTACAGACTGTTCTGTTTTTGACAGATTCTGTTTTCATTGTGTTGTTTGCTTATTTTGATGCATCTATGGCTAGTATTAAGTGGTATGAACCATAGAGAAGTTAGAATACAGTAGATATTACACCAATATGAATTTAGAATGAGTTCATTACAGTACCTAAGTGGTGATTTATTTTCTTATACTAACGGAGCTTATGAGTTTTGTGTTAAGTTTTGTGTGGTTGAAGTTTTCAAGTTTTGGGTAAAGATTCGATGGACTATGGAATAAGGAGTGGCAAGAGCCTAAGCTTGGGGATGCCCAAGTCACCCCAAGGTAATATCCAAGGACAACCAAGATCCTAAGCTTGGGGATGCCCCGGATGGCATCCCCTCTTTCGTCTTCGTTCATCGGTAACTTTACTTGGAGCTATATTTTTATTCACCACATGAGATGTGTTTTGCTTGAAGCGTCATTTTATTTTGCTAGTTTTTTCTTGATGTTAGTTAGAATAATGTTTTGCATCTTTAGTTTCAATAAAGTCAAGGATAGCCTTTGCCATGTTTATTTTGCTAGTATACATGTTGCTGTTTGAAAACAGAAAGTTTACCGCTGTTGCAAAAATTCCCTAGAAAAGTTAGAGAATGGTATAATGTTGAATATTTTTGCATATTGAGCTATCGTAAATTTATTACAGTGGGAATTTTAGTTTATAATTTTTGGAGTCAGGGAAGTATTGATACTCTTGCATTCTTTACAGACTGTACTGTTTTGGCAGATTGCTGTTATGCTTGCATTGATTGCGTATGTTTGCTTGTTTAATGATTCTATTTGAGGATAGGAGTATTAAATATGCAGAGACATTTAGTATTCAATGTTGAATAATAATGTTAGTGATTTGTTACAGTAGAAGATGATATGGTTTTGCATTGGTTTATACTAACCTATCTCACGAGTTCTTGTTGAGTTTGTTGTGAATGAAGCTTTTGATAAAAAGAGAAACCTTGACATGAAAGGAATTAAGGAGACACAAAAGCTCAAGCTTGGGGATGCCCAAGGCACCCCAAGGTAATATTTCAAGAAGTCTCAAGCATCTAAGCTTGGGGATGCCCCGGTAGGCATCCCACCTTTTTTCTTCAACAATCATCGGTTAGTATCGGTTGAGCCTAAGTTTTTGCTTCTTCACATGAGTTGTGCTATCCTTGCAATGTCATTTTATTTTGTTTTTCTTGCTGCTTGAATACAATACCAAGATCTGAAATTCTTTAATGAGAGAGAGTCCTTGCATAGTTGCATAATTATTTAGCTACTCATTGATCTTCACTTATATCTTTTTGGAGTAGTTTTTCATTTACTCGTGTGCTTCACTTATATCCTATGAGTAAATGGTTGAATGAGTTGAATGTCATCAATCTGAATTTATATATGTTTCATTTGCTTATCCCATGGGGAGTAATGACTTCACATCTAAGAAGTAGAGGTTGTAAATTTATTGACGGTTAGCAAGCATTGTATTAGACATTTGAACAATTCATGAAAGAATATTGAAGGAAGAGAGATTTCACATATAAATATATTATCATAGACATCTTTTATAATTGTGAGCACTCATTAAGTATGACATGCTAAAGAGTTGATGTTGGACAAGGAATACAACGTAATGGGTTATGTTTTCTCGCATCTCAGTTAAAGTATAGGGACATTTACATCTGTGCCCCTTACTCGAACCCACTAATCAGATTTGCCCCTAATTTTAAAGCATGCTCAAATTTGCCCCTCCGCCGTTAAGTCACTACTCAGAAATGCCCTTCCGTATAGTACTGTAGCACTTTCCATCCAATATTGTAGCACTTTCCGTCTGCTACAGTACACATGGGCCTTTGACGGTCAAAGGCCTTTGACTGTATGGAAGGGCATTTCTGAGTAGTGACTTAACGGCAGAGGGGCAAATTTGAGCATGCTTTGAAATTAGGGGCAAATCTGAGTAGGTGGTTCGAGTTAGGGGCAGAAATGCAAATGGCCCTAAAGTATATTGTCATGGATCATTCAAACATGTTGAGCTTGCCTTTCTCCCCTTGCTAGAGTAAATATCTGTACTAAGCGGGAATACTGCTTGTGCATCCATTTTCCTTAAACCCAGTTTTTGCCATGAGTGTCCACCATACCTACCTATATATGGTATTTACCTGCCGTTCCAAGTAAATTTGCATGTGCCAAACTCTAAACCTTCAAATTATAATTTGTTTTGTATGCCCGAATTGCTCATGTAGCAACTAGGGGCTGCCAGTGTCTTCCATGCTAGGTGGGTTATTCTCAAGAGGAGTGGACTCCGCTCCTCATTCACGAGAAAGTGGCGGTAACCGGGATGCCTAGTCCCATGATCAAAAAGATCAAAATCAAATCAAAATAATTAAACAAAACTCCCCCAGGATTGTTGTTAGTTGGAGGCACTCGTTGTTTCGAGCAAGCCATGGATTGATGCTTGTTGGTGGTTGGGGGAGTATAAACTTTTACCATTCTGCGTGGGAACCGCCTATAATGTATGTAGTATGGAAGATATTGGAACTCTTGGTTGTTATGTTGACAATGAGATCATACCTCTCAAAATTATTTATCTCTATTTTAAAAATCGAGCTGTGGCACCTCTGCAAATCCCTGCTTCCCTCTGCGAAGGGCCTATCTTTTACTTTATGCAAGAGTCAAGGTGATATTCACCTTTCCCTTTTTCATTTTATCCTTTGGCAAGCACTTTGTGTTAGGGTGATCATGATATATATATATCCAATTGGATGTACGTTAGCATGAACTATTATTGTTGACATCACCCAAAGGTGAATACGTTTGGAGGCAACATTATAAGCCCCAATCTTTCTCTGTGTCTGATTAAAACTTCATAACCACAAGTATTGCGTGAGTGTTAGCAATTGTAGAAGACTATATGATAGTTGAGTATGTGAAGTTTGCTAAATCAAAGCTCTGACTTAGACTCTTCCTGAAAGTAAGATGAATTGCAATTGTTTGATGAGTAATAATAAAGTTTGCTAGTTTTCAAGAAAGTTTATGGTCTATGCTTTAGCATGTGAATTGCTTGTTACTAGTTCATGAAAAGTTTTATGAGATGAACTAGTGTTATGACATATTATCATGCTAGAAAAGGTGATTGAAATTATCATTGATCAAACTTGTGCACCTCTAGCATTCACACTTCATAAATTCTTTCTTTATCATTTACCTACTCGAGGACGAGTAGGAATTAAGCTTGGGGATGCTGATACATCTCCAACGTATCTATAATTTATGAAGCATTCATGCTATATTACTATGTGTTTTGAATGATTATGGGCTTTATTATACACTTTTTTTGTGAAAAGGCTTTATTATACACTTTTATATTACTTTTGGGACTAACCTATTAATCGGAGGCCCAGCCCATATTGTTGTTTTATTTCTTGTTTCAGTATTTCGAAGAAAAGGAATATCAAACGGAGTCCAAACAGAATGAAACCTTCGGCAACGTGATTTTTTGGAAGAATATCATCCTGGAGACGTGGAGTTCAAGTTAGAAGATACCCGAGGACTCCACGAGATAGGAGGGCGCCCCCCTGTAGGGCGTGCCCCCCTGTCTCGTGGGCCCCTCGAGCACCCCCCGACCGACTTCTTTCGCATATATAGTCCCACGTACCCTAAAAACATCCACGGAGAAGATAGATCGGGAGTTCCGCCGCCGCAAGCCTCTGTAGCCACCAAAAACCTCTCGGGAGCCCTTCCCGGCACCCTGCCGGAGGAGGGATCCTTCACTGGTGGCCATCTTCATCATCCCGGTGCTCTCCATGACGAGGAGGGAGTAGTTCACCCTCGAGGCTGAGGGTATGTACCAGTAGCTATGTGTTTGATCTCTCTCTCTCGTGTTCTCTCTCGTGTTCCCTCTATGGCACGATCTTGATGTATCCCGAGCTTTGCTATTGTAGTTGGATCTTATGATGTTTCTCCCCCTCTACTCTCTTGTGATGAATTGAGTTTTCCCCTTTGAAGTTATCTTATCGGATTGAGTCTTTTATGAGAACACTTGATGTATGTCTTGCCGTGCTTATCTGTGGTGACAATGGGATATCATGTGCCTCTTGATGTATGTTGTGGTGACCAACTTGCGGGTTCCGACCATGAACCTATGCATAGGGGTTGGCACACGTTCTTGACTCTCCGGTAGAAACTTTGGGGCATTCTTTGAAGTACTTTGTGTTGGCTGAATAGATGAATCTGAGATTGTGTGATGCATATCGTATAATCATGCCCACGGATACTTGAGGTGACAATGGAGTATCTAGGTGACATTAGGGTTTTGATTGATTTGTGTCTTAAGGTGTTATTCTAGTACGAACTCTTGAATAGATTGATCCGAAAGAATAACTTTGAGGTGGTTTCGTACCCTACCATAATCTCTTCGTTCGTTCTCCGCTATTAGTGTCTTTGGAGTGACTATTTGTTGCATGTTGAGGGATTGTTATATGATCTATCTATGTTATTATTGTTGAGAGAATTTGCACTAGTGAAAGTATGAACCCTAGGCATGTTTCCTATCATTGCAATACCATTTACGCTCACTTTTATCGCTTGCTACATTGCTGTTTTTATAATTTCAGATTACAATTACCTTTATCTACTATCTATTTTGCACTTGTATCTTCATCTCTTCGCCGAACTAGTGCACCTATACAATTTACCATTGTATTGGGTGTGTTGGGGACACAAGAGACTCTTTGTTATTTGGTTGCAGGGTTGTTTGAGAGAGACCATCTTCATCCTACGCCTCCTACGGATTGATAAACCTTAGGTCATCCAGTTGAGGGAAATTTGCTACTGTCCTACAAACCTGTGCACTTGCAGGCCCAACAACGTCTACAAGAAGAAGGTTGTGTAGTAGACATCACTGCTCTGCCGACGCCATCGTCTTGCTCACCAAGGTCCTTTAGGGAAGGGATAAGTTCCAAGGTCCTTTTGAATTTTATACCTGGCCAAATACTATGAGGCATATTTGGATAGGAGTATGTGATGAGGATACAGACCTGGGGTAGGGTCATAGGCCTGACCTATGCGTCCTACCCAAGGTCACTACCCTTAAAGATAAGAAGTCCAAGAGATAGCAAGAGACCCCCAGTCGAAGATGTCGAGTGCAATCCACTCGACAGTCATGTCACTCGGGAGTCCTCCTCCCTACCTTCACTCGACCATCCAGAGAATCACTCGACCTACCGAAGACCAGGAGTCATTCAGCGTTACAACGGATAGGCGTTCACTCCGTAGTCTTTAAGGTCATTAACATCACTTAAGGCTGGCGTTACCAGTAACGCCCCCACTTTATGTACATTAAGTCCCTTGTAATGGAGGACGGTGGACGTCCTGGCGTACTCTTTATAAGCCACCCCCCTCCTCTGGCACAAGGGCTCGCACCCCCTGTAATATCACACACATAATCCAATCGACCGCCTCCAGGCACCGAGACGTAGGGTTGTTACTTCCACTGAGAAGGGCCTGAACTCGTAAACCTCGTGTGTACACCTTCACCATAGCTGATATCTTGCCTCTCCATACCTACCCCCCTTTCTACTGCCAGTCTTAGAACCACGATAGTTGGCGCCCACCATGGGGCGGGTGTCTTAGCGACTTGTTGGCGAAGTTGCAAATTTTACCGATCATCATCATCATGGTTTCCGGCGGCGGATTGGCTGAGGGCCACAAGATCCGTCTCGGCGCACTTGTTTTCATCGCCGACGACTCCGTGTGGCTTCAAGAAGCTCCCCTAGATATTGAGGCACTCCCCGTCCGAGGGGCGACTGTAACACCCTCAGTGTCATGCTATAGTAATCCCCTATTAATGGTGCCAGGTCACCATGCTTACTGAGCTAATTATCACTTGATGAAAAATCAAAGTCAAATTCAAATTCAAATTATGAGGGAAATTCAAATTTTATCAAACATGAAAACAGAAATGCTCATCATGTGCCAAATATTCCAGAACTAATATTGGTGGTGAACCAACATTTTTGCAAAGGGTTTAAGTGGCCTAAACTACTTAAAACAGTGACCTAAGCAATAAATTAAATGCCATTTTTATTTATAAAATTGGCAACTATTCCAAAAGCCTCCCAACCTTTTTAGGCTATGCTCTTTAATTCTTTAAAATTGTTTTGGCCAGTGGCATAATTTTGCAAAGTCATTATTGGCTAAAAAGAAAATGCAAAAGCTGCTGGAAAAAGAACAAAAAAGAAAGAGAAGCCCCTGCCTCCCTGGGCCTTAGCCCATTGCACAGGCCGGCCCAGCTACCTCCCCGGTCGCTATCCCCTCCTTTTCCTTCTGTTTGACCGACCGAGGCACCCCCACCCCCGCTCGTTCCCGCCAGACCCAGCACGGCGCCCCGCGCTGCCACATCGTCGGCGAGGGGATAAGAGCAGCCTCGACACCTCGGGCTCCCTCCCCACTTGCCCACTCCCCCTTGTGCTCCTTTTCCGCCTCCCCACCTAGATCCCCTTCCCCCACGGGATGCTGCTTCTCCTCTCCACCATGGCCTCGCCACCGTGAAGCTCGCGGCCACCGTCGCCCGTCCGCTACTCCGACAAGTCCAGGAGCTCCGTCGTGGTCCGCCTTTTCTTCCTCTACACTGGATCGGGACCGGGAGCGCCACCGTCGTCGCTTTATTGCTCTTCCTCATCTACGGCCACCGTGCGACCCCGCCGTCGATCTGCTCCACCGGTCCTCCCCGAGCCCGCTGCATAGACCCACGCTCCCGCGGTGAGCTCCTGCGCCGAACGCGCCCTCCCCCCTCTTTAGTCACCCGTAGCCCGTGCTCCGGTGTTAGGCCGCACCTACACCGCCTGGCCTCGTCGCTGGTATAGCCACGGCGACCATAGGGTCCCGTGCGTGCCGCCATCGCGCTCACCGCACCACGTAGGCCTCGTCTAGCCGCTTGGGTTGCCTGCAAACGCCCACCAGCCCCGATCCCGACGACGGCCGAAGTCCAGCGTCCGCCTCGCCGCTCACCGTCGACGTTCCCGACCACCGCAACCTCTGCCACCCCCGCAGATCGCCTCCGCTCGCTGTCGACGTTCCCGACCACCGCAACCTCTGCCACCCCCTAGATCGCCTCGCCGTCGTCTTCTCGTTCGAACAAGCTCGACCGCGCTGGAAACGGCGTCCTGTGCGCGAAACCCGACCACCTCCCGAACGCCACCATCGCCTCCACTCGCCGCCGGTGAAGATTCCGGCCATTACGGCCCGTGCCACCATCATGGTTGGATGCGGCCCAGCCTCACCATTCGAACGTGCCCGACCATGGCTCAAATGATGCACCGTAGCGCGATTCCGGCCGTCTCTGGTGTTCGGCCACCGCGGATGGCCTCGCCGGCGTTGCTCCGGCGCCGACGCTGACCTGGCACCGGCGGGGCCCGCCTCTGGGTCGCTACCCATGGGCCCCCTGGACTCAGTTGACCACGTTGACCGTGGTCAACTATGCTGACTGGGCACTCAGTGCCACTCACACACGGGCCCCGCCGTATAATTAACCTAATTAAAGTGTTTTCCTAATTAAAAGTAATTAACTAAACTAGTGAGTCACTGACATGTGGGGCCCAGCTGCTAATGAACCATGTTTAATTAAAATAATCCACTGTTAGTCCCCTCTCCATGAGAGGTGGGACCCACTAGTCAGTTTGACCAGTCAGCGGGTCTGTTGACCTGCTGATGTCATGCTGACACTCTGCTGACGTCATATTTTCCTTTTCTGATAATTTATTTAATTCCAAAATATGTTTTAAACTTGCAAAAATCATTGTAATTAAACCATAACTCCGATGAAAATGTTTTCTATATGAAAGTTGCTCAGAAACGAATCCGATTACGCGGTCCGTTCATCTGTCACATACCCCTAGCATGATGAACATGGATTACTCCCCCTCCGGTCATTTGTCTGACACAGGTCTGGAACCGGGAAAACATTCCTGGATGAATTTCCCCTTCACTTTATCGTGTAGCCATACGTTAGGTCACACCCGACACAACATATTGCCACGTTATGCCTTGTGATGCATTGTTTGCTCTGTATTTACTGTTTCTTCCCCCTCTTCTCTTCGGTAGACCCCGAGACTAATGCTGCCCCTGTGATCGACTACGTCGACGACGACCCCTTCTTGCCAGAGCAACCAGGCAAGCCCCCCCTTTGATCATCCCGATATCGCCCATTCCATTCTCTCATGCTTGCGTTAGATTTTGCTACTGTTATTGTTTGCACCTATTCTGATGCATAGCCTGCTTTTGTAACCTGCTTATTGTTACCTTACCTGCTTATCCTAAACTGCTTAGTATAGGTTGGTTAGTGATCCATCAGTGACCCCCACCTTGTCCTTGTTGCCCTCGCTTCATCATCGAAGAACCGATCAACGGGATCGAAGACCAGGCCCCGGCACCGCACATCACTTTCCCCTTAGTTGCTCGACACTGCTGGGTTACTATCGAGTGCCGAGGGTGAGACCTCTACAGCACTTCTGATGTTAACCCTGTAGTGTAGCTATTCGGTCGTGGTCATCGAGGGTGATTCCGCCTTAACCACTTCCGATACGAATCTGTCGTGCAACCCCTCAAGTGTGAACCTCGGGGGTGATTCCTCTTATGTTCACCTTGATGATTACATCGAGTGGAATTCACCGTGGGTGATTCCTCGGGTTTTCCCCCTTGATGTTTAGACACACAGTTACTATGATTACTATGACTTTACACTGAACCATGTTACTAAAGACGGGTCGACCCTGAGGGGTACCCGCGCGAGCATAATTGCGAGTGATGTGGAGTCGGATTGACCTGGAAGGTGCCCACGAGATAATTACGAGGCGTGGCCGGGCATTCTTAGCCCTTGCTGCAAGTCCTCGAGACAGGGCAACGGTGTCACTTCTTTCGTGAGTCTCTGCTTGTTACCGCACGTTCCTAATCCACTACGATTTGGATATTTGATCCGAGGGGCCTCTGGCCTGATAGCACTAACCATCACGTGGGCATAGTATGGGCGTTCTGCTTGTATACATCAGCCGAAGCTTAATAGACGTTAGCGACTGAGCGGCGCGCGCCGGTTGGACTGGTAAGCTCCTGCCTGTTTAGGAAGGTAGCTAGGTCTACTCACCGGCCGCCCACACAACGTGCAGGAGTTCTCGGGGAGATGGCCCATGACCCCTTGGGGCATAGGTTTAGTCTGGCGTGCTGGCCTCTCTATTAAGCCTAGGTCGGGTTGCGGCGTATTGTTTGGCCGAGGCCGGGCATGACCCAGGAAAGTGTGTCCGGCCAGAGTTAATCGAGCGTGGTGGGTAAGTTGGTGCACCCCTGCAGGAAAGAAAACATCTATCGATAGCCTGTCCTACGGTAACGGACGCTCGGTGTTGTATCCCGATCGATACAACTAGAACTGGATACTTGTGACGAGAATTGGATGGTGGTGAGAATTGGATTGTGATGATAATTGGATAGTATGACTCTGGGATTTCTTTCTCAGAGAGTCGAGAAAGAATCTCTGGCCGAGGTTGATAACACTACTACTACTTTACTTTATGCTACTCTACTCCCTCCTGTTTGCTGCAAGATGGTGGTTTCCAGAAGATGCTAGTCTTTGATAGGACTAGGCCTTCTCTCGATTCTGGCATTTCTGCAACCCAGTCCACATATACAGTCTTCCTTTGATAATGTTGCATATGTAGTGTAGTTCCTTGCTTGCGAGTACTTTGGATGAGTACTCACGGTTGTTTTGCTCCCCTTTTTCCACCTCTTTCCATTCTTCTCGGATGACACAACTAGATGACGGAGTCCAGGAGCCAGATGACACCTTTGACGACTGCTACTACCCTGAGGGTGCCTACTACCACGTGACGGACGCCGACGACCAGGAGTAGTTAGGAGGCTCCCAAGCAGGAGGCCTTGCCTTTTCGATCGATGTTGCTTTTGTGCTAGCCTTCTTAAGGCAAACATGTCTAACTCATGTCTGTACTCAGATATTGTTGCTTCCGCTGACTCTTGTATTCGAGCTTATGTATTTGAGCCCTCGAGGCCCCTGGCTTTTAATATAAACCTTGTATTATTTTAATTTGTGTCTAGAGTTGTGTTGTGATATCTTCCCGTGAGTCCTTGATCTTGATCGTACACATTTGCGTGTATGATTAGTGTATGATTGAATCGAGGGCGTCACAAGTTGGTACCAGAGCCGACTACCTGTAGGTAGCCCCCTTTCCAACTCCTTGGCCGAAGTTGAGTCTAGTCACTGAAAAACTTTTACTAACATTGGCTATGTGGCTTATGGGCCCACGTCGCCATTGGGTGGTATTATGATCTTTTATTCCTCGTCCATACTCTGGGACTCTGATCTCTCATCGATTCGGGTTAAGCATTTTACTAACTCTGACATTAGGCTCTCGTACCCACTTCCTCCCAGAGAGCCCCGACATTACTGATGATCGCTTGCTCCGCCAGAAGATCCTGCAGGTACTCCTTGATGTTTCTCGAGACCCTGTGCCCATTGCCTTGCAGTTCCCGACCACACATAATCCCCGTGAATAACATCCTTGGTGCTTGTACTTCATATCCAGTCGCTCCTATTATTACAAGATGTACTCTCCGTTGTTTCGAGAATCCTTTGTGCCTTCTGCTTTGCGGCTTCTTTTTGCACTACGGGTAATTCCCTGAACCCGTTCATCCCCAGTTGTTCATTTGCTTTCCAAAGTACTTGGAAATACTATCTGATCTTCTGAAAATCCTCTGCAGCCTATTACTCTTGATTCTTCTTGCTTGTTTGCATTATGGTTAATTCCATATTTCTAGTAATCTCCATTGACATCCTATGTCTCTATCATTTCGAGTCCCTTCATCCAATTTGTTGCGAATGCTCGAAATCCTCAATCAGATCCTAGCATTCATCCTTCTGGCTCAAACGTCACTCCGAACATGGGCTTGTTCTTGGCAAATGAAACCTTGATTGATTGTCGATCTATATTGATTCAACTCAATTACCTTTTGATCAGAGCTTTTGCTTCTGATCTTCTGATATGAAAATCGCAATTCCTTTGTATTCAAGCTTTGAAGTTATCCAGATATATCTATAATCCGATGCCTTGCATTCTTTCCTTCTTTTGATTGAGTACTGATACTCACATCAGATCCATTAAGGACCGCTGAATCCTTTGTTGGATTATTATCCGACAGTTTCCTTCATATTCAAAATTTTGTGCGCTCTTTCCCAGATACATAATGCCTTTGGTAATTGTATCCTCTCCTTTTGTCAACCATGCTCTGCTTTCGAGCTGGTGTTGCTTACTTCTGAAGTTTGTGGAATAGGTTCCTAAGATGCCCCTATGGGTTGAACCTATGCCTCCCATAATCCGTTTGAACCCGAGAGTTTTAACGAGTCTTACTCTTCTGGTGTTTTGCCAGATAACATTTCAACACTACAACTTCATTGAACGCGAGAAGTGAATGAAAGGTTATGCATTGGAGAAGTGGGAGTCGACCTTGAACCTTTGTGTTCATGCCCATGAACACGATGTAGATCCAATCATGGAAGCTTCTTGTAATAATAACTTTTTCCTTGATATATTATCCTATGGTATCTATGAATTGATCCTTTGCAAACGTGGTTCCGACCATATTTTCCTCCTTGATTCCATTTACTGGATAAGTTAAAATACTTATCATTTGCAAATCATTTCCCCCGTCCAACCTCTACTCCGATTTACCTTCCGACGTTACACCTAGTACTTGATACTGGGAAGTTTTATACCCCATCACATCATTCCTAGCCTGATCGGCTATATTTTTATTGTGTCAACTTTTAACTGTGCTACCTGGTCCTTATTCCCGGAGCACAACTTTTCAACAATGAGCGAAGCTTACGTCGATCTTCCTCATCTTATCTTTTCGCCTTGAACAGCAAGCTTGCTTTCGAGTTTGTGTTGTACCCATGGTTCCAATAACTTTTCACTTCATCATTCCTTTGACTTGATGTCATCGCCGATCGATTACATCTTCCTAAAACCTCTCGACAATTGTGTCGTGCTCGTCAACATTCTGAGCCCTTCCAGCATATCAATCGAATTTGGATAAGAAATACCATCCTTGACCTTCGATGATTTGAGTTGTCATCGACAACCCCTTGTCTTCTTTCCAACACATATTTGATCATGTCTTGGTTATACCTTGGACTCCTTGCTATTCCTGCAATTGTTCCTTGAGCATTTCTTGTGATCTTCAACTCAAACTGTTCCTTGAGTATTTCTTGTTATCTTGAACTCAAACCACTACTTGGAACACCATGTTAATGCTATCTCAAAGCATGACTGAGGTATTCCAAATATCAACAAGAGCATTGGAAGCACATTGCCGAATGTTTCTTGATCTATTATCTAAACACCGTTGTATGGATAATATCATGATTCTCATTGCCCCATTAACTAAATGGATAAGTACTTGATATCCTGTCATGTATATCTTGCTCCGTTTGTTCTTGGGAAGCATATACTCTAATACTTTTGTATAAGCAACCTTTTCCTTTCCATTGGTCTGGTTAAACTAATAATCACATTTTCCTTTCCATTGGTTTGTTTAACCATTCTCGTAATCTAACTTATCGGAGCAGAGTTAATTCTCTGCTTAGGTAAACACCTCGGTGTACAACTCTATCAGCAAGACCTTGTTACTATTGTTGATAACATTCCGGTAGCCACCGATGGACGAGAACTTTGCCTATTGGTCCGCCTCGTTCAACGAGCAGGAAAATAGTTCTATTCGTCCCTCGCCCTTGGTACCTATGTTGTTATCAACATAACTGGCAGGTTATCCTCTGACCTGTCTTCCTATCATGACCGTGCAAAATGTTAGCTCCTTCTTGCTTTTAACCCACATGGTGGGTCCATAAACCACAGTTCCATAGGAGCAAAACCTGACTCTCATGTATACCCCCCTGTTTCAAAAAAAAATTATCACGCTTGGTTTCGTATGTAAATCATAGCCACCTTCCGTGAGATCACCAATTCTGGTATCAGACAAAATACATATGCCCGTCGCTCTGAAACCCTTTCACACTCTATTTCAGGCAACGAACGATTGCCTACCCGTTTGAAGCTTCTTATTGCACCTTCTTACCTTGCTCTCGATGACTTCCTTGAATTTCAACTCGAGAGATGCCTCTTTGCAACGTTCATTGAGATAGTCCCCAGGTAACTATCTTGTGTTGAGCTCCGTCCTTTCCGAGTCTTTCCCCCTACTACACCCCTTAAATCTCGGGACGAGATTTCTTGTAGTGGAGGAGATTTGTAACACCCTCAGTGTCATGCTACAGTAATCCCCTGTTAATGGTGCCAGGTCACCATGCTTACTAAGCTAATTATCACTTGATGAAAAATCAAAGTCAAATTCAAATTCAAATTATGAGGGAAATTCAAAATTTATCAAACATGAAAACAGAAATGTTCATCATGTGCCAAATATTCCAGAACTAATATTGGTGGTGAACCAACATTTTTGCAAAGGGTTTAAGTGGCCTAAACTACTTAAAACAGTGACCTAAGCAATAAATTAAATGCCCTTTTTTATTTATAAAATTGGCAACTATTCCAAAAGCCTCCCAACCTTTTTAGGCAGTGCTCTTTAATTCTTTGAAATTGTTTTGGCCAGTGGCATAATTTTGCAAAGTCATTATTGGCTAAAAAGAAAATGCAAAAGCTGCTGGAAAAAGAACAAAAAAGAAAGAGAAGCCCCTGCCTCCCTGGGCCTTAGCCCATTACACAGGTCGGCCCAGCTACCTCCCCGGTCGCTATCCCCTCCTTTTCCTTCTGTTCGACCGACCGAGGCACCCCCCACCCCCGCTCGTTCCCGCCGGACCTGGCACGGTGCCCCGTGCTGCCACATCACAGGCGAGGGGATAAGAGCAGCCTCGACGCCTCGGGCTCCCTCCCCACTAGCCCACTCCCCCTTGCGCTCCTTTTCCGCCTCCCCACCTAGATCCCCTTCCCCCATGGGCTGCTGCTTCTCCTCTCCACCATGGCCTCGCCACCGTGAAGCTCGCGGCCACCGTCGCCCGTCCGCTACTCCGACAAGTCCGGGAGCTCCATCGTGGTCCGCCTCTTCTTCCTCTACACTGGATCGGGACCGGGAGCGCCACCGTCGTCACTTTCTTCCTCTTCCTCATCTACGGCCACCGCATGACCCCGCCGTCGATCTGCTCCACCGGTCCTCCCCGAGCCCGCTGCATAGACCCCACGCTCCCGCGGTGAGCTCCTGCACCGAACGCGCCCTCCCCCCCTCTTTAGTCACCCGTAGCCCGTGCTCCGGTGTTAGGCCACACCTACACCGCCTGGCCTCGTCGCTGGCGTAGCCATGGCGACCATAGGGTCCCGTGCGTGCCGCCATCGCGCTCACCACACCGTGTAGGCCTCGTCTAGCCGCTTGGGTTGCCCGCAAACTCCCCCAGCCTTGATCCCGACGACGGCCGAAGTCCGGTGTTTGCCTCCCCGCTCGCCGTCAACGTTCCCGACCACCGAACCTCTGCCACCCCCCAGATCGCCTCGCCGTCGTCTTCTCATTCGGACGAGCCTGGCCGTGCTGGAAACGGCGCCCTATGCGCGAAACCCGACCACCTCCCGAACGCCACCACCGCCTCCACTCGCCGCCGGCGAAGATTCCGGCCGTTACGGCCCGCGCCACCATCACGGTTGGATGCGGCCCAGCCTCACCATTCGAACGCGCCTGACCATGGCTCAAATGATGCGCCGTAGCATGATTCCGGCCATCTCCAGCGTTCGGCCGCCGCGGATGGCCTCGACGGCGTTGCTCCGGCGCCGGCGCTGACCTGGCACCGGTGGGGCCCGCCTCTGGGTCACTGCCCATGGGCCCCCTAGACTCAGTTGACCACGTTGACTGTGGTCAACTATGCCGACTGGGCATTCGGTGCCACTGACACACGGGCCCCACCGCATAATTAACCTAATTAAAGCTTTTTTTCTAATTGAAAGTAATTAACTAAACTAGTGAGTCACTGACATGTGGGACCCAGCTGCTAATGAACCACGTTTAATTAAAATAACCCACTGTTAGTCCCCTGTCCATGATAGGTGGGACCCACTGGTAAGTCCAGTCAGCGGGTATGTTGACCTGCTGATGTCATGCTGACACTCTGCTGACGTCATATTTTCCTTTTCTAATAATATATTTAATTCCAGAATATGTTTTAAACTTGCAAAAATCATTGTAATTAAACAGTAACTCCGATGAAAATGTATTCTATATGAAAGTTGCTAAGAAAAATCCAACGAATCTGATTACACGGTCCGTTCATCTGTCACATGCCCCTAGCATGCTGAACATGAAACATTCCCCCTCCGGTCATCTGTTTGACACAGGTCCGGAACCGGGAAAACATTCTCGGTTGAATTTCCCCTTCACTTTATCATGTAGCCATACGTTAGATCACACCCGGCACAGCATATTGCCATGTTATGCCTTGTGATGCATTGTTTGCTCTGTATTTACTGTTTCTACCCCCTCTTCTCTCCGGTAGACCCCGAGACTGATGCTACCCCTGTGATTAACTACGTCGACGACGACCCCTCCTTGCCAGAGCAACCAGACAAGCCCCCCCCCTTTGATCATCCCGATATCGCCCATTCCATTCTCTCATGCTTGCATTAGATTTTGCTACTGTTATTGTTTGCACCTATTCTGATGCATAGCCTGCTTTTGTAACCTGCTTATTGTTACCTTACCTGCTTATCCTAAACTTCTTAGTATAGGTTGGTTAGTGATCCATCAGTGACCCCCACCTTCTCCTTGTTGCCCCTGCTTCATCATCGAAGACCCGATCAACGGGATCAAAGACCAGGCCCCGACACCGCACATCTCTTTCCCCTTAGTTGCTCGACACTGCTGGGTTACTATCGAGTGCCGAGGGTGGGACCTCTATAACACTTTTGATGTTAACCCTGTAGTGTAGCTATTCGGTCGTGGTCATCGAGGGTGATTCCGCCTTAACCACTTCCAATACGACTCTGTCGTGCAACCCCTCAAGTGTGAACCTCGGGGGTGATTCCTCTTACGTTCACCTTGATGATTACATCGAGTGGAATTCACCGGGGGTGATTCCTCGGGTTTTCCCCCTTGATGTTTAGACACACAGTTACTATGATTACTATGACTTTACACTGAACCATGTTACTAAAGACGGGTCGACCCTGAGGGGTACCTGTGCAAGCATAATTGCGAGTGATGTGGAGTCAGATTGACCTGGAAGGTGCCCGCGAGATAATTACGAGGCGTGGCCGGGCATTCTTAGCCCTTGCTGCAAGTCCTCGAGACGGGGCAACGGGGTCACATCTTTCGTGAGTCTCTGCTTGTTACCGCGCATTCCTAATCCACTACGATTTGGATATTTGATCCGAGGGGCCTCTGGCCTGATAGCACTAACCATCACGTGGGCATAGTATGGGCGTTCTGTGTCGTATACATCAGCCGAAGCTTAATAGACGTTAGCGACTGAGCGGCGCGCGCCGGGTAGGACTGGTAAGCTCCTGCCTGTTTAGGAAAGTAGCTAGGTCTGTTCACCAGCCGCCCACACAACATGCATGAGCTCTCGGGGAGATGGCCCATGACCCCTGGGGGCATAGGTTTAGTCTGGCGTGCTGGCCTCTCTATTAAGCCTAGGTCGGGTTGCGGTGTATTGTTTGGCTGAGGCTAGGCATGACCCAGGATAGTGTGTCCGGCCGGAGTTAATCGAGCGTGGTGGGTAAGTTGGTGCACCCCTGCAGGGAAGAAAACATCTATCAATAGCCTGTCCTATGGTAATGGATGCTTGGAGTTGTATCCCGATTGATACAACTAGAAATGGATACTTGTGATGAGAATTGGATGGCGATGAGAATTGGACTGTGATGATAATTGGATAGTACGGCTCTGGGATTTCTTTCTCGTAGGGAGTCAAGAAAGAATCTCTGGTCGACGTTGATAACACTACTACTACTTTACTTTATGCTGCTCTACTCCCTCCTATTTGCTGCAAGATGGTGGTTTCCAGAAGATGCTAGTCTTTGATAGGACTAGGCCTTCTCTCAATTCTGGCATTTCTGCAGCCCAGTCCACATATACAACCTTCCTTTGATAATGTTGCATATGTAGTGTAGTTCCTTGCTTGCGAGTACTTTGGATGAGTACTCACGGTTGCTTTGCTCCCCTTTTTCCACCTCTTTCCATTCTTCTCGGATGACACAACCAGATGACGGAGTCTAGGAGGCAGATGACACCTTTGACGACTGCTACTACCCCGAGTGCCTACTACCACATGACGGACGCCGACGACGAGGAGTAGTTAGGAGGCTCCCAGGCAGGAGGCCCTGCCTTTTCGATCGATGTTGCTTTTGTGCTAGCCTTCTTAAGGAAAACTTGTCTAACTCATGTCTGTACTCAGATATTGTTGCTTCCGCTGACTCTTGTGTATTCGAGCTTATGTATTCGAGCCCTCAAGGCCCCTGGCTTGTAATATAAAGCTTGTATTATTATAATTTGTGTCTAGAGTTGTGTTGTGATATCTTCCCGTGAGTCCTTGATCTTGATCGTACACATTTGCGTGTATGATTAGTGTACGATTGAATCGAGGGCGTCACAACGATGCACTTCCGCGCGTGCGTTCGCGGTGTCCTTCTCCGGCAGCCGTCGACTCAATATTAGTCGGCTCCGATGGGGTCTTCCCTCCCCGCTGTTCACCACCGCAAGCGGTCCAATCGATCGTGGTTTCAGCGGTGGGTGAAACACGTGGTGGCTCGGCGTTCGGCCACCCATCAAGTCGCGGAAATCGAGCCCGATGAAACTCTCCACGGCCTGTTCAATCTGTCAACTGGCTCCGCAGAAACCGCATCCGAGTGCGATAGCAGTGACCCTGCGGCCGAAGTCTTGATGGTCGATCGACCACGTGGTCCGCCTGGCTTCCGTCGGGAAGACGGCGAAGATGGTGGCAGCGATCCGTCGCGCGTCCATGAGGAATACCATCCCGAACCCCTTTCTTCGCAGCAGAGGGAAGAACTTCATCGCCGCAACATGGATGCACTCCACACGCCCATCGTTGGAGAAACCCCCAAGGCTCGGGCCTTGGAAGAGGTGCGCCTAGCTAATTTGTCCGAGCGCACTCGACTGGATAACCTTCAGCGCGCTCTCGATGAGCATGCTCAGGAGCGGGTCCCTGAGTCCAATTGACGGCAGCTTTTCCTGCCTCCACCTAAGGTATACCGTACTCCGATTCAGAACCTCACAGCTGCGGCCCGAATAGTAGAGTCGATCCAACCTTCCCAGTCGGAGGCTGGCAAAGGGCTTATGTAGATCCGGGCCTTGCTCCGAGCAGCAGGAGAGCAGAACACAGCAGTGTCTCAGTCGTGAAATAGGATTCACAGCAGATCCGTAGTAGCGGATACAGTTCAGTCGGCCCACAACCCAAGGTCGCCCCTACGGCGTGAGGGCCGTGGACAGTATGATCATCTGCTCGACTGTGACAATCATCGTGGAGTGCCCACGCCTCCTCCGATGAGTGCGTCATATGTGCCTCGGCGGAACGATGACAGACACCGTCACACTGGCGACCGCAGAGCTTCAGTCGACCCAAGAGAGCCAGGCTTCGACGTGAGATCCATCCTTGTTCAAGGTCTAGTCGACCGGAACAGAGCGCATAGAGAAGACCCTGGCAGAGATCGTCCAAGTGGCAGCAGAGTGCATGTTTCCGGTCCAGAGTGTTTCAGCAGAGCCATGAGGGCGGCAGTGATTCCTCCCAACTTCAGGTTGGCGACCGGAGTCAGTAAGTTCACTAGAGAGTCCAAGCCTGAAACTTGGCTTGAGGATTACCGAGTGGCTGTGCAGATTGGCGATGGAAATGATGAAGTAGCAATGAAACATCTTCCTCTGATGTTGGAAGGGTCGGCCCGAGCGTGGTTGACTCAGTAGCTGGCAGTATATTCAGTTGGGAAGAGCTGGCTCGAGTGTTCGTCAGAACTTTCGAAGGCACTTGCAAACGACCAGCAGGATTGACCGAGTTGCAGCATTGTGTGTAGAAGCCGAGTGAGACTTTGAGAGATTTCATTCAGAGGTGGACCACTTTGCATCATGCCGTTGAAAATGTATCAGAGCATCAAGCAGTGTGTGCCTTCAAGGAAGGTGTCAAATACCGCGAGTTGGTCCTGAAGTTCGGTCGGACTGGTGATATGACTCTGACTCAGATGATGGAAATAGTCACCCGATATGCTAACGGGGAAGAAGAGGATCGACTCCATAGCAGAAAGAGTAAGCCAATCGGCCGAGAGACCGATGGAGGTAATTCCAATAAGAAACAGAAGCGTAGGGCCGAGCCGGCGGCACCCGATAAGATTGCTGTAGTGGCTCAAGGAAAGTTTAAGGGAAAACATAAAGGGCGCTGGCCCCCTAAGAAGGTAAAGGATCAAGCAAGGAATGATGTGTTGGATTTGCCATGTCACATCCACACAAAGAAGGATGAAGAGGGTAATCTGATCTACCCTAAGCATACCACTCGACAATGTCGACTCCTGATCCAACAGTTCCGAGAAAAACAGCCCAGTGAGAAGGAAAAAGAGTCGTACAAAGATGAGGATGAAGAGGAAGACGACGATTATCCCAAAGTCAATTCCACCCTCATGATTTTTGCTGATGTTGAGAGCAAGAGTCGGTTGAAAGTTATCAATAGAGAAGTGAATATGGTCGCTCCGGCGACGGCGACCACATACCTGAAATGGTCTCAAACAGCCATCACATTCGACCAGTCTGACCATCCCGCTCGTGTAGCCACCCCGGGAGGCAAGCATTGGTGGTCAACTCCGTGGTTGGGGGCACTAGACTGACTAAAGTGCTGATGGACGGTGGCAGCGATCTGAACATCCTTTATGCTGAAACCTTGAAGGGGATGGGCATTCCGATGTCCAAACTTAGCGAGAGAAATATGAGTTTCCATGGTGTTATCCCTGGAAAGAAAGCCGAATCACTTGGCCAGATTGCCCTCGACGTGGTTTTCGGTGATTCCAAGCATTACCGTAAGGAAAAGTTGACATTTGAAGTCGTGGATTTCCAGAGTGCTTATCATGCCATTCTGGGTAGGCCCGCCTATGCACGTTTTATGGCTCGACCATGTTACATGTACCTCAAGTTGAAGATGAATGGCCCCAAAGGTGTGATCACAGTTACTGGCAATCGGCAGAAAGCAGAGGAATGCTTCCAGAAAGGTTCCAAAATTGTTGATGTGCAGATGGCAACAGTTGAATTCCAACAGTATCAGAAGAATGCAGATCCAAGTGATTTGCTCCGGGCCAAGTAGCCTGCTATAGATTCTGCATTTCAGTTGACTGGTGAAACAAAGCCGATTCATATTCACCCGACCGATCCCAATGCCGCACCGACTCATATATCAACAACACTCGACAGCAAATGGGAAGAAGCGCTCATCCAGTTCCTCCGTGAGAATTGGGACATCTTTGCATGGAAACCCTCTGACATGCTAGGTGTACCCAGAGGACTGGCTGAGCACCATTTGTGTGTCGACCCCAAGGTAAAACCCGTCAAAGAACATCTTCGATGGTCCGCCGTGCAGAAGAGGAAAGCGATTGGCGAGGAAGTGGCTCGGCTGCTAGCAGCAGAGTTCATCCATGAGATCTACCACTTCGAGTGGCTTGCTAATGTAGTCATGGTCCCTAAGAAGGATGATTCACTTCGTATGTGCATTGATTTCAAGCATATCAATCGGGCCTGCCCGAAAGATCACTTCCATGTCCCTCGCATCGATCAGATTGTTGACTCGACTATGGGGTGTGAGCGCTTGTCTTTTTTAGATGCATATTCCGGGTATCATCAGATCCGACTGTATGGTCCCGATGAAATAAAAACAGCCTTCATCACCCCATTCGGGTGCTTTTTCTATGTCACCATGCCATTTGGTCTTAAAAATGCCAGAGCCACATTCATGAGAATGATTCAGAAGTGCCTGCTCACTCAAATCAGTCAGAATGTGGAAGCATACATGGATGACATTATGGTCAAGTCTCGCAAAGGTTCCAACCTATTGACTGACCTCGCAGAAACCTTTGCCAACCTAAGAAGGTACGATATCAAGCTTAATCCGTCAAAGTGCACATTCGGAGTTCCAGGAGGAAAGTTACTCGGTTTTCTCGTTTCCGAACGAGGGATCAACGCCAATCCAGAAAAAGTTGATACCATCCTCTGAGTGAAACACCCTGTGCAAGTACATGACGTTCAGAATCTGACTGGTTGTTTGGCCACCTTGAGTCGATTCATTTCTCGTCTTGGTAAAAAGGCCTTGCCTCTTTACCGACTGATGAAGAAATCTGATAAGTTCGAGTGGACTGAAGAAGCTGATGCAGCGTTTGCAGAGCTCAAAACCCTGCTGTCCACCCAGCCGGTGCTCGCTGTGCCAATCAGCAAAGAGCCTTTACTGCTTTACATTGCAGCCACTGGACAAGTTGTCAGTACAGTACTCACGGTCGAGCGAGTAGAGGAAGGAAAAGCTCACAAGGTTCAGCGCCTAGTTTATTATCTCTCTGAAGTTTTGACTCCATCCAAGCAACGATAACCTCATTATCAGAAGCTTGTCTATGGAATATACATGACCAGGAAGAAGGTTGCACATTATTTCTCTGATCACTCCATTACAGTCGTCAGCAACGCACCACTATCTGAAATTCTGAATAACAGAGATGCAACTGGTCGAGTGGCAAAATGGGCGATTGAACTCCTTGCATTGGATATCAAGTTTGAGGCAAAGAAAGCTATCAAGTCCCAAGCAATCGCAGATTTCCTCGCCGAGTGGATTGAGCAGCAATTGCCGACTCAAGTGCACTCGGAGCATTGGACTATGTTCTTTGATGGCTCCAAGATGCTGAATGGTTCAGGTGCCGGGGTAGTATTGGTATCCCCTCGTGGAGACAAGCTTAGCTATGTTCTCCAGATCCATTTTGATTCCTCCAATAATGAAGCCGAATATGAAGCACTTTTATACGGGTTGCGTATGGCCATTTCATTCGGCTCCGTCGCCTTAACTCAGATTTGGTGGTTAATCAAGTGATGAAGGAATGGGATGTCAGGAGCCCGGCCATGACTGATTATTGCAATGCAGTAAGAAAGCTAGAAAAGAAGTTTGAAGGATTGGAGCTTCACCATATACCCCGACTAAAAAATCAAGCTGCAGATGAGTTGGCAAAGATAGGTTCAAAGAGAGAGGCCATTCCCCGTAATGTGTTTTTGGAACATATTCATTCACCTTCAGTTCAAGAAGATCCTTTCACCGAAGAGTCACCACAGCCCAAGAGCGCCACAGATCCAACTGAAGTCGAAGTCCCAGCCGTGGTCGAGTTAGTCATGGAGGTGTTGGTCATCACTCCCAACTAGACAGTGACGTATATTGCATACATTCTTAGGAAAGAACTTCCAGAGGATGAAGAAGAGGCTCGACAGATCATCCGGTGATCTAAAGCCTTTACCGTGATAAAGGGTCAGTTGTTCAGAGAAAGTGTAACTGGGTTCTGCCAGAAGTGCATCACGCCAGAAGAAGGCCAAATGATCCTCAATGATATTCACTCTGGGACTTGTGGTCACCATGCGTCCTCTCGGACCATCGTGGCCAAAGCATACCGAGCCGGATTTTACTGGCCACATGCCAATGGGATGGCAAAAGAAATAGTGGACAAGTGTGAAGGTTGTCAGTTTTACTCCAACATGTCCCATAAACCTGCATCTGCTCTGAAGACTATTCCACTCGTCTGGCCTTTCACTGTTTGGGGATTGGACATGGTTGGACCTCTGAGGACTGGTAGGAGCGGATTTACCCATGTGCTGGTGGCAGTCGACAAGTTTACCAAATGGATCGAAGCCAAGCCCATTAAAAACCTTGAAGCAAGTACAACTGTGAGTTTCATCAGGGAATTGATATTCAGATATGGTGTTCCACACAACATCATCACGGATAACGGATCGAACTTTGACTCTGATGGATTCAGAGCCTTTTGTGCTTCCCAAGGCACGAGAGTCGATTACGCTTCGATCGCTCATCCTCAGTCGAATGGGCAGGCTGAGCGAGCGAATGGATTGATTCTCAAAGGACTGAAACCCCGGTTGATGCGCGACCTCAAGCATCCAGTAGGGGCTTGGGTTGATGAGCTCCCATCAGTGCTTTGGGGATTGAGGACAACTCCTAATCGGTCAACTGGACGGACTCCATTCTTCTTAGTCTACGGAGCCGAAGCCGTACTCCCGAGTGATTTGCTCCACAACTGCGCCCTGAGTCGAACTCTTCTCAGAAGAGGAAGCAGAGAAGGCTTGGCAAGATGCAGTCAATCTCCTGGAAGAAGAAAGAGAGATGGCCTTGATCCGGTCGACCATTTATTAGCAAGATTTGCGTCGATTCCATGCCAGAAACGTAAGGGGTCGGGCATTTCAAGAAGGAGACCTGGTTCTCCGAGTGGACCAGCAGAAACCACACAAGCTCGCTCCTGCTTGGGAAGGCCCTTTCGTCGTCACCAAGGTGCTCCACAATGGAGCGTATCATCTCTTCAACGTCGAGCACAACAAAGATGAGCCACGCGCTTGGAACGCGGAACTGCTTCACCCTTTTTACTCTTAAGTATTTAGACTGATGAGATGTAATAAGAAGTACCTTTTAGTTTGATTATCAAAAGACATGATTTTACAATCTTCCGAATGATTGTTGTTTATTTTTTACATGTTGCTTTAGCTGCGAATCTGTTTCCCCTAAGTTGAAGAGAAAATCCTACCGAGTGGTGAGTCTGCCTCTCGCTCGGCGGCTTAGTTGCAGTCCAATACTCGCCTAAGTGATAAAAAATCCTACCGAGTGGTGAGTATGCCTCTCACTTGGGGGCTTAGCTGCAGTCCGGTACTCGCCTAAGTGATAAAAAATCCTACCGAGTGGTGAGTCTGCCTCTCACTCGGGGGCTTAGTAGCAGTCCAGTACTCGCCTAAGTGATGAAAAA
>NC_041383.1:664011491-664033554 GCF_002162155.2 Triticum dicoccoides | reverse complement strand
AGGGCTGCACCATCAAGAAGAAGGACGAGATTGTGCACACTGTCAATGTCCCATCCAACGGCTGGTGCCTTGCTGATGACAGGAACATCAAGACTATTGCTGAGTGCCTTGCTGATGAGCTGATCAATGCTGCTCAAGGCTCGTCCAACTGGTCGACTGCTAATTCTTCTTCAGAAGCTGCATCAAACGAACAGAAACTGATCCGAGAGAAGAACAAGTTTCACTCGAAGATAAATGCAAAATGTTCAAATATAAATCCAAAGGTTCCTAACCGCAGATTAAAAGTACTCGGGCGTCAGGCCCGAAGGAGTTTTAACGATTACAAAATCACTCGGCATTCCGAGGCAAATAAAGGTGAGGCATAATGTTTTTCAGTCACTCGGCGGGAGAAGGACTGGCTGGATCGCAGAAGCTGTCAAGATCTATGATGTCGGTAATGCGAGTGGCTGCCTCGAGGAAGGTGTCCATGAAGGACTGGAAGGAGTGCTTCTTAGTATTCGCTACCTTGAGGGCCGCCAGCTTCTCTTCTTTAGCGTCCTTGCAGTGCACTCGAACCAATGACAAGGCGACGTCAGCACCACAGCGAGCAGAGGACTTCTTCCACTCTTGCACTCGGCCAGGGATCTGATTGAGTCGAGCCATCAGCGACTCGAGGTCTTGAGAAAGTTCTGCCTGAGGCCAGAGTTCGGCGTCCACCCGGGTCATCGCCACCGTCAGTCGAGCCAGATAAGCAACCATTCCATCCAAGCATGATTCCAACCGCAGCAAGTTCATCACAACATCATCTTTCACGGGACAATTGATGGGGTCAAGACCTGTCTCGACCCGCCCAGTTTCTGCTTCAAAGTCCTTACAAAGTTCTATTCCATCGCGAAAAACAATGAGTCGACAATATTATAACAAACTTCAGTCGACGACAATTAAGCAGTCGAATGACCATACCTTCAAGCTTGAGGACAAGCTTCGCGGCAAGTTGTTCCAGATAGGACTCTAGCTTGCCCATCTTGGTTCTGAGGCCGCCGACTTCAGTGGTCAGGTTCTCCTTGTCCTTCCTCAGTTGCTCGACTTCTCGATTAGCTTCCGAGATGGCGGTCTTCAACTTCGCATTCTCCTCCTCCAATTTGCCGACTGAAGCCAGCTTCTGGTCCGTAAGCGTCGTCTTCTCACGTGCTTCCTTTTGAGTAGTAGCAAGGTCCAGGTCCTTCTTCTCCAAAGCCTCCTTCATTCTCTCTAAAGAAACAACACTCTTCAGACGAGCCTAAAGTTGGCAGTTTTCACTACGCACATCTGCTTGTGTGAAGTCACTCGGTTCAAAGAGACTGAAATAAAAGCAGTGGAAAGTGCGAACTACTAAGCAGACAAGACAGTTGAATGGTTACCTCCCATGATGGCCGTCTCTTGTTGAGCAGTCTTGAGATTCTTCTTTGCGAGTTCAAGTCAAGTTCAACGCTGATATGCTTCTTCTTTAACTCGGAAAGTCGAGATCCAAGATCACAAGACCTCTGCAGTTAGCAAGAGAGATATGTCAGTCGACAGAAATAAGAGACAGTGACAGTGAAAGGTTACTCTAAGACTACTGCCGAATCAAATATTCAACATCAGTATCGGGGACTACACCCAGTGGGTGCACTTAGCGTGCCCCCACTGGTTCAGATCAATACTCAGCAGGGTCTACTCAGCGTGAGTTCAAAAAAAGGAGGTACATTTTAAGACCTCAGTCGACTACCAGCAATCGACCATGGTCTCGGGGACTACACCCAGTGGGTGCACTCGGCGTGCCCCCACTGATCCAGACAGTTTACTGAGACTCAACTCGAGTCGAGTGGAGTGGAAGATTTCCTAAACTCTAAACAAAGATATAAAACAACATTCAAAAGTTTAGTCGGGGTTTTGCTGACCTGAACATTGGTCTGAAGGGTAGTACTGGGGTTGTAAGCCACCTGGCTAGCCTCGTGCATCACCTTCACCTGCTCCATGACAAGGCTCGCCTGGCGAAGAGCTTCCCTGGCGGCACTCGGCGAGTCGTCCGGGGTCTCATACGCAACAAAGAGTGATGGCTCCAGGGCAGTCGAAGCAGTTGCAGGGTCAGATGCGTGGAGTTGCACTGGAGCGGCAGGAGTCTGTGCGGTCGAGACCGACGGACGATCAGTCATCAGCGGGCTGGCGAATGTGATGTTGGTCCGAACCGGCTCTCCGGAACGTTCGACCACCACCTCAAGCGCCGGCGTCGACTGAGGGACTTGAACTTCAAGCCTCCTCCTACCTGAACCCCCACCCCTCTTCCTCCTCTCCTGTAGAGGCACTTCTTCTTCATCATTAGGGAGCACTATGACCTCTTGCAGAACTACAGAAAGAGGGAAAAATCAGAAACTCTGCCGATTGGTGATCCACTCAACTTAATGAAGCCTGGTGAGCGGACTTACCAACTCGTGAGGTGGCCTCCTCGTCTCCTGGTGCCTTGTCGATGTCCATGTCAGTGGCAGTAGAGGTGGGGCTAGAAAGATACATGATCCGGCTGGTCAGAACAAAAACTTCAGTCGACCTACGTAAACACAAGCGATACACTTACCCCGAAGAAACAGGGATGTCCATCTTGATCCGCGGCAAAGTCTTCCGAGCCTTGGGAGGAACAACTTTGGGCTGCTTGGCTACCTTCTCCGTCGGCTCTGGAGTCGAAGTCCGAGTGCACTTCTGAGCGTGGGTACTCGGAGCCACGTTCTTTCCGCGCCCGCCAGACGGGTCATGGTGTTGTTTGGACCGACGTTCAGAGCGCGGCGGCGAGTCGACTTCTTCCTCATCGTCTGACTCCTCGCTCTCCTCCTCCTCCTCCTCCTCTTCATCCAAAGACTTCCAGTCGCCACTCTCCTCTGCACTGGCGTCTCCCTCGTGGTCCTGCTATCAGGACCCCGACTCAAAGGCACACCGATCTAGCATGTAACACCTCATAACACTTTGCGGCCTCACACACGGTATTCCCATGGGTGTCGCCTTACCAGGCTCGGGACCATTTGCGCCTTTTGGCACACGCATATGATAGTGTCGCTAGCATCCATATGACAAGGAGCTCGGGCTGACATGGCTACTCATGAACCCAAAGTGGCACTAACTTACAGGGACATGCATACATGACCCAGCAACGAACGTGTCGGTCATCAGTGAGTGAATCTGGGCTGTAGCATCTGGGCTAGCAGGACTCCAGTAAACCGGGCTGTAGCGGGCTAACAGGACTCCGGTAGACACCGCGTGACATTTCCCTGAAGGGACAGATACAGGAACGAAGAAGGACACATGCCGGCCAGCCTAAGTGTTCCGGAGTAGTAGCAAGCTACCAAGGCTCAGTGGAAGCACTAGGAGACATTTCCCGGTAAGAGAGGCAACCAAGGATAAACAACTAGATAGTCAGATCCCACACATACCAAGCATTTCAATAACATACACACAATATGCTCGATATGTGCAAATACAACATGGCATCACAACATGACTCTACAACTCAAGTATGTATTCATTAGGCTCCGAGGAGCCAGATATTACAACCATGGTCTCATGACCCAACATTCAGAGCATACAAGTCAAAGCACAAACGGAAGCTTAACATGTCTGAGTACAGACATCTACAAATGAAAAAGGCTGAGAAGCCTGACTATCTACTAGATCCTGCCAAGGGCACAAGATCGTAGCTGAGGTAACAAGCTAAACATCGAAGTCCACTCGGAACTACTAGCGAGATTGAAGTCTCTCTGCAAAAACATAAATTAAGCAACGTGAGTACAAATGTACCCAGCAAGACCTACATCAGATCTAACTACATATGCATCATTATCAACAAAGGGGTGGTGGGGTTTAACTGCAGCAAGCCAGCTTTGACTCGGTGGATATCCTGAACTATGACTGCAAGTAACTCTTTTGAGGTGGCGCACACGAGTCCACATATTCACCATATCAATACACCACTATGGATCCGTTCCCGTCTCCCTACAAGAACGCCATCCATAGCAGTCACACTTATCTTGCGCATTTTAGAGTATCCACTTTCACTTGTCTATGAACTGTATAGGCAACCCAGAGGTCCTTTACCGTGGACACGGCTATTCGAATAGATCATATTAACCCTGCAGGGGTGTACTTCTTCACACACGCTCTCGCCACTTACCGCCATGTACACGTCATGTATCTCGGCACCTTCAAGCGGAAGCCTGGCGAGGGTGTCGGCCACGACCTAACTAACCACACAAGTCTCTCGTCCAGGTTTATCGCCTATTCGGGTTCCATCCGCAAGGAGATCCGTCCGGGGTGTCGCTCACGGCCCCAAATGATGTGTGCAGGGTTCCCAAGCCCACCATCCGGGTGCCACTTGGTACACCGGGCCATTGTGCCTAGTCTGTCCCAAGCCCACATGTACCGGGTGCCACTTGGTAGACTACTAACACTGCCTACAAACACCAGAAACTAGTTGCAACTCCTGGACAAAGATCATATTGATTAATAATTCGAGAGTGGTCGAGTTTCCGGAACCCAATGTGTGGTAGTAACTGTTCATGGATCACAAACACAGAACTCAGTTCCTGAGGACGGTTTCAATGAGACAACCCACCATGTACTCCTACATGGCCTCTCATTGCTACCTTTACCAAATCGTGTTCACACACTTAGCTCTCAACAGTAGGACATGTTCACCACATTCCAATTCATCCCTGATGAATCAGACCCGACTCAACTCTAAGCAGTAGCAGGCATGACAACAAGCATGAATGAGTAGGCACATCAGGGCTCAAACAACTCCTACTCATGCTAGTGGGTTTCATCTATTTATTGTGGCAATGATAGGTCATGCAGAGGAAAAGGGGTTCATCTACCGCAGCAAGTAACATGTGAGTTGTTGTTGTCCTAATGCAGTAAAAGAGAGCAGGAGCGAGAGAGTGGGATTGTATCAGAGTGAACAAGGGGGTTTTGCTTGCCTGGCACTTCTGAAGATAATATAGCTCTTCATCGGTGTCATCGATCTCATCGTCGGAACCACGTCTACTGAGAGGGAACAATTACAGGCAATAGAGAGGAAACACAATCAATGCAATGCAACATTATGATGCATGATCATGACATGGCAACATGTTACTGTTTTGAGCTAATGCAGCTAGCAACAAAGTTAAATGAAGTTGGTTTGTACCCTAAGTTCAAATCCAAACTCCATATGTGAAATTCAAATGCCATTTATATGATTTGTCCTAAACAACAGCCATAAGTTGTTCTAACATGCATGGAAATGGTACAGATGGATAGATTGGATTTTTCTGATCATTTTTCATATATAATTTGTTTCATTCGGAGTTACGGTTGATTTTATTTGATTGTTAGAAGTTTTGGATATTTTCTAAAATTTTCTGAATTAAAAATAAATCCAGAAAAGGTTATTTGCGTCAGCATGACATCGGGATGACGTCAGCAGGTCAAAGGCGCCAGCCCAGGTCAAACCTAACGGCTGGGACCCACATGTCAGTGTCTAACTAATTAACCTGAGTTAATTAGCTCTAAACTAATACTAAACTAGACTAGTTAAGGCCCTGGTCCCACATGTCAGTATTAACAGGGCTAATTATGTTTAGTTAGCACTTAACCTAAATTAGCAGGGGCACGGGCCCACCTGTCAGCGACCCTGGGGAAGTCAAACAGGGTCAACCCCGGGTCAGTGGGGTCAAACCCACCGGCGACATGACGCCGGCGAGGCCAGATGCGGCGGAGTAGCGCGGGTTTCGCGCTCCGGCGACCAAAACGACGGCGGAGGCGTGCTACGTGAAGCTGGGAGTGCCTTGCGTCTTTCTGTGCGATCAGAATGGGCTAAGACGGTCCAAGCTCGCCGGAACGAAGCTCGCAGCGGTGGCCGGAGTTCGGGCGAGGTCGGGATTGGTGCTACGGTGCACGGGAGGGCGAGTGGGTGTGTGCGTTAGGCTCCTGGGGGCTTTCTGAGCACGGTGAGGCACTCCGTTGTGAGATTGCACGGCTATGGCCACGGCTACGCCATGGCCGGCGGCGAGAAGCTCTCGGCCGCGGTGGGAAATGGAGCTAGGGTACGAGCGCGAGCTTGAGAGAAGAGGGGAGAGGAAGAGGGGCTCACGGCGGACTCGCATAGCAGCTCAATGGGCTCAGGGAAGCTTTGGTTGCCACGAATTCGACGGTGGTGATCCACGGCGGCCGAGGCCGAAGACAACGATGGTGGCAATGAAGCAAGGCCTCCGGTGTCGTGTAGCTCGGTGGAGAGGACGAGGAGGTCGTGTAGGAGCTCGGGGATGCGTTGGAGAGGCTCGGAGATGGCCGTGGCCGTGGTGGTGCTCGTTGGCGGCATCGGCTGCGCTCGGGCGCGTGCGGGAGAGAGCAGAGGAGGGGGAGGAGCGAAGAAGAGTGAGGGAGAGAGGCAGGGAGGTGCGTGGCACCACCAGAGATAGCCAGGGCGTCGAGGGGGAGCGGCAAGCAGGAGGTGGCCGGGGCGCGTGTGCGTGCACGGCGGCCACACGCCCTCCTGCCCACTGGCAGGAGGTGGAAGACGACAGGGAGGAGCCCCTGGTGGGCTGGGCTGGTTTTGCCCGGCTGGGCTGCTACAGTGCCATGCCAGGTGGGCTTTGCCAGGTAAGTTCCTCTCTCTCTCTCTTGTTTCTCTTTTCTATTATTCTGCAACTTTGTGGCTTTACTAAAAGTGCCAGGGCATTTCCAAAAATCATGAACTAATCATGGCTACTGATTAGAATATATCCAACAGTAAACATTTTAGTTTATGATTATTTGAGCATTTAAAGATTTTTATGGCATTTAAATGCCCAAATGCAAATACTATATAATTTAATTCAGTAACCCTCTGTTGTCCTAGAAATTTGTGCACCATTTTTGTTAGAGGTTCTAGACCAAGGCAAAGATGATGAACATTTTAGAAGGGCATTTTGGGTTCATTGAAAATGATTTTTATTTGAACCTAGTTGGATTTATTTGTGCTAGGGTTTGGATCAATCCCCATTTCAAGTTTAAGAGAAATTTAAACATGGTGCAACACAAGACTAGCTAACCCAGAACAGACTAGAACTAGGGATGTGACACCTGCTCCAAAGCTTGTTCGCCGTTGGGCATCGAATGCATCTTAGTGAAAACCTGCAGGACAAATCAGTCGAGTAAAAGTCAGTGGACATCAAGTACAGTCGGAACGTAAACGCGAGGTAGTCGGAGCAAAGAGCATACCTTGTCAGGTTGATTATCGTCGCCAAAGGGAATGACTCGCCGAGATCCTCTGGGGTTGTCTTGATTACCTGTGATGCTCCTCAGCCACAAAGCCACGGTCTTGGGTGGCACTTCTTCTGGATGGACCCGAGCGGTGTCATCAAGTCCGGAGTACAGCCACATGGGATGATCGCGGGCCTGAAGGGGCTGGATGCGTCAACTGAGGAACACTTCCAGCAGGTCCAGGCCGGTGACGCCCTCATTAATAAGTTGGACCACTTTCTCCACCAACATCTTCGTCTCCACGCTCTCAGCAGCAGTCACTTTCAGTGGGGCAGGGGTCTGGACACGGTCGAATGTGAAGTGGGGAAGACTAGTCGACTGGCCTGGAGCTGCGACGTCCTGGCAGTAGAACCAGGTCGACTGCCAGCCTCTAACAGATTCAGGGAGAGTCATAGCAGGGAAGGCACTCCTATGCCTCTTTTGGATACCTTAACCCCCACACATCTAGATGACATGGGTTTTTGAGTCACTCGACTTTGCTTTTTTGACCGACTGGGAGCGGATGGTGAAGATATGTTTGAAAAGACCCCAGTACGGTTGACACCCTAAAAAGTTTTCACACATCAACACGAACACAGCCAGATACGTGATGGTGTTGGGAGAAAAATGGTGGAGTTGAGCACCAAAGAAATTCAAGAATCCCCGGAAGAAGGGGTGCGGAGGAAGCGAAAAAACCCAGTCGACGTGGGTGGCGAGCAGTACACACTCACCCGGTCGAGGCTGTGATTCCGTCTCCCCCTCCGGCAGCCTTGCCGCTCCCTTGGCGATTAGCCCGGACTCCGCCAGCTCAACCAGATCTTCTTGCCAAATCAAAGACCAGATCCAATCGCCCTGGATCCATCCCGGTGCCAGTCCCGCGCGTGATGACGACCCACAGTTCTGCTTCTTGCCTTTCACCGCCCTCGTCGCCTTCTTTGCGCGCTCTAGCGCTGCCGTCTTGTCCTTCACCATGGCGACGGAGCAGCAGTGTCGAGAGCGGAAGAGCTGGGCGCGGTGGAGAAGCGGAAGAAAAAGAAGGAGAAACGGGTGTGCATAGTGTAGACGCCTCGGCCCCGTCGCCTTATAAAGGGTTGCTTCCGAGTGACTGATGCATGGGACCAGGCAATCCTATCAAATCCCGCAATAGTCATGGGCAACGTACGTGGCAAAAAAGGCGGCACGGAAATTGAGGCATCATTGTTTATCCGTTCCGCCCGCTTCGGCGCTCTCCGCCCCGCGAGCTTCCTCGAAATTTCGTATCCCGCGAAATCCGGGATAGACAGCAGTCAATCGCGCCCAAGATCCCACACTCTAATACAGCACTCGGCACATGATGCCACAAGTTCAGTCGACAACTCTCTGAATGGATCAAGGCGGCTGAGTCGACGCTGAAGTACCAACATGAGTTTTCAATCTTGGAGAAAACATTCGCGAAGGTGCAAAGCTCAGAACAAGTTCAACTTCAACCTACTTTCCACTCGAACCTTAATCCATTCGGGGGCTACTGATGAGGATACAGACCTGGGGTATGGTCATAGGTTTGACCTACGCGTCCTACCCAAGGTCACTACCCTTGAAGATAAGAAGTCCAAGAGAAAGCAAGAGACCCCCAGTCGAAGATGTCGAGTGCAATCCACTCGACAGTCATGTCACCCGGGAGTCCTCCTCCCTACCGTCACTCGACCATCCAGAGAATCACTCGACCTACCGAGGACCAGGAGTCATTCAGCTTTACAACGAACAGGCGTTCACTTCGTAGTCTTAAAGGTCATTAACAGCACTTAAGGCTGGCGTTACCAGTAGCGCCCCCACTTTATGTACATTAAGTCCCTTGTAATGGAGGACGGTGGAGGTCCTAGCGTACTCTTTATAAGCCACCCTCCTCCTCTGGCACAAGGGTTCGCACCCCCTGTAATATCACAAACATAATCCAATCGACCGCCTCCAGGCACCGAGACATAGGGCTGTTACTTCCACTGAGAAGGGCCTGAACTGGTAAACCTCGTGTGTACACCTTCACCATAGCTGAGATCTTGCCTCTCCATACCTACCCCCTTTTCTACTGTCAGTCTTAGAACCACGACAGTATGCACATTACTTTGGGCTTTAACAGACAAACTCGTATAAATTTTTGCAGGTTATCTACAGGGACACTACCGCTCAGCACGGCGCCACATGACCCGACGCGTACACCGTCGCCATCGTCGATCCACACACGCCAGCAACATGCCCCGCCATCCACCAGCTCATCAGCAACCACAGCGACCCTGGCACGCGAGGCGCGCACGATGCCCGCAGCAAGTTCCGCGACCATGTCGTCCTCCACTGATTATGCGGACGAGCGCTGGGCGGTGCTGTTCGTGGTTGATCTCGTGGCCGCACGTCGGATCTCGCTCGTCGATGGTGTGATTTGGCTCAGGAAGGATGCACTCCGAATCGTGCTCCTCGATGATGCTGGAGTCACGGTGGATGCGAGGTTCCTTTGGGAGGGCGAGACGATCGACATCGGTGAGATTGTTCCTTTCCCATGTCATTTTGCTAGGGTTCGTGATAGGATTCCGGTGATTGCCGCGGAGGGCGGGCCACGATACAGTTCTTCGTGTCATGTGGGGCACGTATCGGGTGTGGATGGGGTTCCTGGGCACGATCTGTGGACGTGTCCGCCGCCGCCCCTGACGGATGGGGCTGGCCTATTGGGGCGTGGACCGCCTCCGCCGCCTCTGACGGATGGGGCAGGCCTGTTGGGGTGTGGACCGGTTCGACAGGAGGCCGATGGCAGCCACGTGGTGGGGAGGGGATCCAACCGATAGGATACACCTGAGTCTAGGGTTCTGATGGAGACGGCTGGTATAAAACATGCGTCCACTCCCTCTCCTCCCATTTTGGATCTGGACGAATGCCTCTCCCACTTTTGGAATGCGCCGCAATCCAGTTCTAGGCTTCGTCATGATTTTTCCTGGTGGGAAGGAAAAATTAGTGGTGATACTAGATCGTTTGGACAAGTTTTTGCCTCCCCTTCTTCCCATTCTCACCCACCAAATCCTTCTAATCCTGTGAGCAGAGGTGCTGAGATGAGAGGAGATGGCTTTGGTGCGGGCCGGCAGGGCCAGGGCGCGGGTCGTTTCGACCGCGGAGGCGGCGCAGTTGTGGCCGCGAATCCAATGTGTGGAAGCGCAGAGACGGTAACGGGGGATTCCTCCTCAAGTAGGGCTCCTGGATCTGGATATTCTGGATTCAACAAGTGGGATGAGGTGGCGGAGGGCAGGCAGGCCATTCCCCCTCACCGGGAACGGTAGGGAGGGGAGGATGATGGCGCGAACTCTTCCCATGGAGTGACGAAGGCCGGGGGTGCTCGTGATGCGCCAACTCGTCAGGGAGATGACAGGTCATCCCGCGCTGCAGGCAAGAACACTTCACCACCGCGAGCCGGTGACCCCCTCTGTGTGCTGGTAACATTGCTCCATCTTCTGGTCCTGTCAGATCTGTAATCTGGCAGGGCACTTTACTGCCCACTGCCCCTATGCTGTTTGTGATCGATGCAAGTAAAAAAGGCATCTACCTGCTGTCTGCACTGAGTTTCTCCCTTGGGAATGCTTGCCTGTGATGTGTGCTTTTCAAATTAAAGAACATGGGTTCCATTTTATTCCTGATTTCAGTGTTGAGAGACAGGACAGAGAGCGAATTTACAATGTGGTTGTAACTATTCTAGAGGGCTCTGCACCTACTAAAGATATCGACCATGAGCTTAGTGTGTATGTAGGTCAGGGGTGGCACTGTTCTGCCAGGTTCTTTGCCCCCCAAAAATTTGTCATGAGAATGCCTAATCCAAGAGAGGTAGACCTTGCTCTGTTTCTTGAGTTTATCAAACTTAAGAAGTGTGGGATGAGTGTTAAATTTTCACCCTAGTCTGATGATGTTGATTCTGATGGTTTACTGAAAGTAGCTTGGGTTAGAATTGGGAGGATCCCTCCCAACAAGCGTTGTGACAGAATGATTGCTTATGTTGGGGGGCTGCTGGGTGTCACTCTGGAGATAGATATGTCCACTATCAACCTCCCTTCTTCAGTTAGAGCTAAGATTGGTTGCCGCTTCGTGGACCAACTTCCTGCCTCGGCTGAAGAAATGTTGGGAGGTCGCTTTTATAGATTTACATATGAGGTGGAAGAGGTACTGGTGAAAAATCCAGTAGATGAGGGCATGACTGCTGCTGTGTCTAAGGGTGATACAAGCAAGCCTGACCAAATTCCAAAACACAAGCGTGTTGAACAGGAAAAAATGATGATAAATTTGAGGCTCCTGAACTTGGGAAAAATGGACCCTCCTCCCATGGAGGCAAAACCTGTCGTTTGCAGCCACTACAGAGTGAGGTGTATTCTTATTCTGATAGTGAGGTTGATAGCACCTTACTCATTGAGTCTATGGCTAGAGACCAGGAAGAAGCCGGACAAGGGGAGCTTCATGGCACATCAGACTGGCTGGTTCCTGTGCAGCCTGCTCTTTCTCATGTGTTTGCTGATCAGGGGACTCCTGCACATGTGGTTCAGGTGAAAAAAACCCTATTAATCTCACTAAGTTGTCGTATGCTGAGGTAGTAACCAACTCTTCTCAGGTTATGGAGGTGGATGGAGATGTGGATCCAAAAATGAAGATTTCCAATAATTACGTGGTACAGCTCCCTCTCCTCATTGCAATGACGAATTGATCCTCACTCCCCCGCTTGCCCTTGAGGAGTTGCATAGATTCAGCAAACATAACTTGCAAGGTATGCAGGAAAATGTGGAAGCTAAAGCTATAAAGCTCGCAAGCAAGAAAAATTTGGAAGGTAACAACCTAAATGCTTACACAAATCCTTTTGTTGCTTTATCCAATGCTGATTTGATTAGTAGAGCGACTAATATGGGGGTTTGCATTCCTGATAATGACTTTACTTGTATTGATGTGCTTACAGAGCTTGAGTGCGTTAGAAGAAACTTAGAGGAGAAAAACGATATTGTGATTAATAATCAGAACTATGAGGATGACATCTTTGTCACTAATGAATTGGGTAAGATGGCCCCTGTTAATCTAACTTGGCTGGACCAAGATGAGATTGTACATGAAAAAGATACATCTGGGAAACCTAGGAGAAAGCCCAAACAAAAATCTGTAGTCAAGCTTTCTAGACCTGTGACTAGAAGCCAAAAGAAAGAGTTGAATTTGGAGGTGTTGATAGGTAGCCCTACAAAGCCTCCTAGTAGGGCTACTAGGTCCCATTTTCACAAAAAATGTTTCAGATGAGAGGGCTCATCTGGAACTACAGAGGGGTGGGCAAGAAAGGGATGGCCACCTGCCTCTCTGATATGATTAGTGACCATTCCCTAGATTTCCTGGGTCTTCAAGAAACCATGAAGAAAGAGTTCACTCCTAAATGTTTAAGGAGAATAGACTCCTGTGACCAATTCAAATGGAACTGGATTCCATCTGAAGGAAAATCAGGAGGCATCTTGTGTGGGGTTCGTCATGATACTCTGGATATTGTGTCTTGCAACAAGGGCAAGTACATTCTCCAAGTTATCCTTAGTGACAAAAAAAATGTAATTGGGGTCTGTTGGTGGTCTATGGGTCAGCCCACGAGGAATTGAAGGAGGAATTCTTGCTTGAATTGGCTACCATGTGCTGTAGTATGCAAATTCCTTATATAGTGGGCGGGGACTTCAATATTCTTAGACACTCAGGAGAGAAGAACAAAAAGATGGCGAACCATAAATCCACAGACCTCTTTAATTCCATCATCAATACCCTAGCCCTCAAAGAAATTCATATTAGCGGAGGCAAGTAAACTTGGACTAATAACCAGGCTCATCCAACCCTGGAAAAACTTGACCGCATTCTGATGTCAGAGAGCTGGGAGGACTTATTTCCCCTAGTCCCGGTCAAAAAATTGGTGCGGGAAATTTCAGACCACAATCCCTTATTGCTTTCATAGGGGGAGGAAGGGTGCGAGGCCCCCAAACCGTGTGAATTCCGCTTCGACCTCTCCTGGATCAAGGATGAGCGTTTTATACCGCTGGCGAGTAAAATTTGGGGGAGGAGGATTTTTTTCCTCAGACCCCATTGATATCCTGAACATAAAACTTAAGAGGTTTAAGACCTATTTTAAGGGCTGGGCTTAGGACAAATTTGGGCATAATAAAAAGATCCAAAAATAGCTTAGGTTGGAGCTAGCTGAGTTGGAGGAGTTAGAGGAGCTTGGACCTCTGTTGCCAGAGATGTATAGCAGAAAGATAGATGTTTGCTTTGAGCTCCATGAGCTGTTGGTCAATGAGGAGATTTTCTGGCTCCAACAGTCTCATGAGTGTTGGCTTTTGAAAGGAGATTTAAATACTGACTACTTTCACAAGATAGCTAATGGTCGCAAACGCAAAAACACCATCCATTCTCTGAAAGCTGGAGAGGTGGAGATAATTGGTACGGATAACTTGATTGCCCATGCCACGGATTATTATAAGAATCTGTTCAGTCCAGCACCAGGTAATCAGTTTCACTTGGATCATGATACCTGGTCGGTTGATGAAAAGCTAAATGAGGAGGATAATAAGGACTTATGTCGTGAATTCACAGAGGAAGAGGTGAGAGAAACCCTATTTTCCATGGCCCCCAACAGAGCTCCGGGACCAGACAATATTCTTGTGGAGTTTTATCAAGCCTGTTGGGATATAGTGAAAGGGGATATCATGTCTCTCTTTAAGCACTTCCATGATGGGACGCTAGATGTTCAACGTCTCAATTATGGGGTGATCACTCTTCTGCCTAAGGTTTCTGGGGCTGATAAAATTCAACAGTTTAGACCTATATGCCTCCTTAGGTGCCTATATAAACTTATCACCAAAGCCATGGATTGTAGGGTTGAGAAATATGCTGACAAGCTAATCAGCCCCACCCAGAATGCTTTTGTGAAGGGGGGTAATATCATGGATGGGGTTCTGTCTCTCCATGAAATCCTTAATTACACCCATGTTAAAAAAAAGGGTGGGCATTGTGTTGAAGCTCGACTTTGAAAAAGCGTATGACGAAGTCAATTGGGACTTCTTGTTGGAATATCATAGATTACGAGGCTTTAATGAAAGCTGGTGCGGTTGGGTTAAACAAATCCTGCACAATGGCACGGTTAGTATTAAGCTCAACAACTGTGTCGGGCCATACTTCCACAGTGCTAAAGGGGTGCGCCAGGGGGACCCCCACTCCCCTTTCCCTTTTAATCTTGCGGCGGAGTGTTTGTCTAAAATGATTAGAAATGCTCAGAAAAATAAGTTGATCATTGGCCTAGCCCCGGATTTGATCCCTCATGGGGTTGCAGTGTTACAGTATGCGGACGATACCATTATTTGTATGGATCATTGTATAGATAAGGCAGTTAACCTAAAGTTGCTGCTATACATGTTTGAAATGATGTCTGGTCTCAAAGTGAATTTCCAAAAGAGTGAGATCCTAACTGTTGGTGGAGATGAGAATATCATTAGAGAATATGCTGAGCTCTTTAACCGTGACATTGGCAGTTTCCTAATTAAATACTTGGGGATGCCAGTCAGTTACACCAACCTTAGAAATTCAGACTGGGAGTTCATCATTATTAAATATCTCAACATGTTCGAGGCTTGGATAGGCAATGTTGCCTCAATGGGGGGCAGGCTCACTTTACTTGATTCTCTCCTCACCCAACTCTCTATCTTCCATATGTCTATGTGGCTCATGAATAAAACGTTCATTGAAAAGTTGGATAAGCATAGACGGAGATTCTTCTAGCAGGGGTGTAATAAAAAAAGGATATACCACCTAGTCAGGTGGAACAGGATCTATAGATCCAAAGAAAAAGGTGGTCTGGGGGTCAAGGACCTCCGAAAACAAAATGTTAGTCTTATGGTGAAATGGTGGTGGAAGCTAGAGACCCAAAATGGGGTCTGGCAAGATATAGTTTGTGCTCGTTATCTTAGAAACATGACTATTGCTGAGGTAGGTCCTAAATTTTCGGACTCGCCGTGTTGGAAATCTCTTCTGAAGGTTAAAGAGGTGTACATGCCGGGGAGAAAAATCAATGTTGAATCTGGTAACCTGGCTCGAGTTTAGATGGATCCTATTAATGGAATGCCTCCATTCAAAGAGCGATACCCGCAGCTGTTCTCCATTTGCAACAACCCTGAGTGCATTATGGAGAAATTTTGGCATATTGTGGAGAATATTTTCTTCCGGCGCAGGCTGACACCTGAATTATCTGGGCAATGGGGTGTGATGCGCGACACTGTTAACACGCTTCCACTGACCAGTAAGAATGACAGGGTGACTTGGGGGCTTAATTGTAATGGCAAATTTTCTACCAAGTCTGTGTATAAATGGCTGGAGAGCTCCATCAGCGGGTACCACTATAGGTGGATCTGGAGAGCTAAACTGCCTCTCAAAATTAAGATCTTTCTTTGGCAAATTTCATAGGATGCAATTCTTACTAGGCAAGTGATGCGGAGGAAAAAATGGCCAGGAAATCCTAGTTGTTCTTTCTGCAAGGATATTGAGAGCTCTCAACACCTTTTCTTTACTTGCCCTGTGGCTAAGTGTGTTTGGCGCTCCATTGGGGTGTCACTGGGGACTGATAAATGCCCCAATAATTACTGGCAACTTTTCGCTTGGTGCTATACTTTTTGCCCTGGTGGAGAGAAGTTTTATACAGTGGGACTTGCGGCTGCTTGCTGGGCAATTTGGCTTGCCCGAAACCGTGTGACCTTTGAGAAGAAGCTGATCAAAACACCTTTTGAGATAGTTTTTTCCATGTGTTCGTTCTTGCTTTACTGGACAAGGTTACAACAGGGGGGAGACGCTGAAGAGCTGCAGGCAGGAGCTGATGCTGTCAGGGCAAACACGATGCAGCTGATGAAGATGTGTGACGCCGCCAGACGGCCGATCACTGGCGAATGATGGTTTCCCGGAGAGTAATGCAAAAGTGTGTTGCACCTGGTCGCAGCTTGCTTAAAATTTCTGCGCTGCTAGTCGTTTGATCTCCAGACTTCTATTGTTTTGGTGCTTGCTCCTGGTCGGAGTTGTAATAGCTTGACTTAGTCTGGTCTGAATTTGTAGTGCTATTCAGGTTTTCACCCCATAGCATTCGTCACGATGTCGGGCGAATGCGGTGGGTTTCCTGGTAGTGCTTGAACTCGCTTTCCCTCTTTCATTTCTCCCTAGATGATTTCGAAACTGATGTATTTCCGTTCATTTGCAATGGAAAGGGGTAAAGCCCAGTTCAAAAAAAAATCTACTGGGACACTACTTGGATCCGTATGTGATCGTTACTCACTCCTGCGAAAGCCAGAGAGACTTTAATTACTGGGTCTACCCGATGGAAGATAGTATCTCAGTTTATCTACAATCAGTTTGGATTACGGTCTAATAATAGGCTAGGTGTGTTTAGTTATTTCGTCCTATTTTTGTCAGTCGTGGCAACTTTTACCTTTTCTTAGCTTTTTTTAGCTCCGAGCGGGCTTGTATTGGACCGCAATCCCGACTCCACAAGTCACACCGTGAGATGCAAAAACATATTCCCTCCGTCCTATAATATAGGACGTTTTTTGACACTAGTGTAGTGCCAAAAACGTCTTACAGAGTAAATTGCAAAAAACCACCACAATTGAGCACTTAATTCAAAAAACCACCACCTTTCCTTTTTTTTTTGCAAGAAAACATCCGGTAATGTACTGACAGTTCTCAGAAAGCACTGATCACTCACTTAGCACCGGTTGACACCAAAACTGACCAATTGGTCCCACTCGCCGGGCTAACCTGGCACCAAGTCCTCACATCGTTTGATCAACCCGTCTAACTGTTCATGGGGCCCACCTGTCAGCTGTAAGGACCCTCGCCGTGCGTGCTTGCCGGTAGCAGCCCGTGCGTTCTGGCACTCACTCCGGCCGCCGGAGCCCTTCTCCGGCAGCTCGTCGTCGGCTGACCCAGTGAGCCCGCAACAGCATGACCTGGTCCGTGCTCCAGCTGCCGAAGGGCATGCTCTCGTTCAACTACCCTGTACCCTCATCACGCCGCCACTGACATTGATCGTCACCGCACGGCCGTCGTCTGAGAATCGCCGCTGAAACTTGTCTGCTAGCTCCGCCGTGCCCATGGGAGCTCCCGTGCCAAAGGAATCGAGGAATGGTCGCCGGAGGTCGCGGCGTGGTGTTGCCGGTTTCCGTTGGATCTGGCACCCGAGGGACAGAGTAAATTGCAAAAAAACCACCACAATTGAGCACTCTAATTCAAAAAAACCACCACCTTTCCTTTTTTTTGCAAAAAACATCCGGTAATGTACTGACAGTTTTCAGAAAGCATTGATCACTCACTTAGCACCGGTTGACACCAAAACTGACCAATTGGTCCCACTCGCCGGGCTGACCTGGCACCAAGTCCTCACACCGTTTGATCAACCCGTCTAACTGTTCACGGGGCCCACCTGTCAGCTGTAAGGACCCTCGCCGTGCGTGCTTGCCGGTAGCAGCCCGTGCATTCTGGCACTCACTCCGGCCGCCGGAGCCCTTCTCCGGCAGCTCGTCGTCGGCTGACCCAGTGAGCCCGCAACAGCATGACCTGGTCCGTGCTCCAGCTGCCGAAGGGCATGCTCTCGTTCAACTACCCTGTACCCTCATCACGCCGCCACTGACATTGATCGTCACCGCACGGCCGTCGTCTGAGAATCGCCGCTGAAACTTGTCTGCTAGCTCCGCCGTGCCCATGGGAGCTCCCGTGCCAAAGGAATCGAGGAATGGTCGCCGGAGGTCGCGGCGTGGTGTTGCCGGTTTCCGTTGGATCTGGCACCCGAGGGACAGAGTAAATTGCAAAAAACCACCACAATTGAGCACTCTAATTGAAAAAACCACCACCTTTCCTTTTTTTGCAAAAAACATCCGGTAATGTACTGACAGTTTTCAGAAAGCATTGATCACTCACTTAGCACCGGTTGACACCAAAACTGGCCAATTGGTCCCACTCGCCGGGCTGACCTGGCACCAAGTCCTCACACCGTTTGATCAGCCCGTCTAACTGTTCACGAGGCCCACCTGTCAACTGTAAGGACCCTCGCCGTGCGTGCTTGCCGGTAGCAGCCCGTGCGTTCCGGCACTCACTCCGGCCGCCGGAGCCCTTCTCCAGCAGCTCGTCGTCGGCTGACCCAGTGAGCCAGCAACAGCACGACCTGGTCCGTGCTCCAGCTGCCGAAGGGCACGCTCTCATTCAACTACCCTGTACCCTCATCACGCCGCCACTGACATTTATCGTCACCGCGCGGCCGTTGTCTGAGAATCGCCGCTGAAACTTGTCTGCTAGCTCCGCCGTGCCCATGGGAGCTCCCCTGCCAAAGGAATCGAGGAATGGTCGCCGGAGGTCGCGGCGTGGTGTTGCCGGTTTCCGTTGGATCTGGCACCCGAGGGACAGAGAAGAACGCCCCCCCCCCCGACCCACAGAGTAGTGTGGGAGAGGAGGCGCGGGCCGACAACGACCTCGGGAGCGGCAACTAGCCATGGGTCTGGGACCTGGTCGCGGCGGCGCAGGCCCTGAGCCCGGCGGCAACGAGGGCTATGGGAGGTCGGGGACACGTGGATCGCTGGCGACGGGGGCCAGGGTGGCCGGGATGCCAGAGTATGGATCTCGCCGGAGTACAGGCTCTCCTCGCTACCGTCCGTCGCTACCACAACCTACTCTGTTCTTCTCTCCATTTTCTTGTATATTTCATTTTGTTTCAATGACACACCAACCCCACATGTCAGCTCTGTTAGACAATAACGTCCGTCTCTTTAGGGACGTTACCAGGTGCCATGTCAGCAAGATTGTGGTTCCACCGGTCAGATTGAGCATCAATAGCTGTTAATTCATGATATCAATGCTTTCTGAAAACTGTCAGTACAATACCGGATGTTTTTTTGAAAAAAGACGAAAGATGATGGTTTTTTGAATTAGGATCCTTAATTATGGTTGTTTTTTGCAATTTACTCCATCTTACATTATGGGACGGAGGGAGTAGTAGCAAGCATTCCGCTTTAGGACCCGACTGAAATCAACACAATCCAAAAAGTTTTAGAACAGCAGAAAAACTAAGAAGATGGCAGGAAGAGGTGCTCCGGAGCATAGCCACCACTCGACATGAGCAGCACGAGCAGTGAGGAACCATTTCAATCAACAAGGGAAATACGACCTTAATTTTTTTCCTGCGAGTGCACCCTGCTCGTTATTTATTAGTCTTCAGTCCCAACGCCGTCAAATTAAAGCAAGCCTCCCCAGTCTTCAAGATCCCAATCGTAGGCTTCAGGCCCAGCGCCGTCGAAATAAGGATCCCCATGGTACTCCAGTTCAACCTTGAGATTCTTGATGGCGGCACATTTGGCTCGCAGGGCGGCCTCGCTGCCGATGTTGAAGGAATAGTGCACGAGAAGGGCCTCCAGCAGAGGGCAGGCGTCAACGACGGCGATCAGCTCCTCGGTGGTGAGGTTAACCATGTCGACCAGTTGAAGCGACCGCAGCTGTGGCGGCGGCGCTCTTATCATCGCGCCGGTGAAGCCGTTTTTGGAGACGCCCCGGCGCGAGACGAGGCGGAGGCTTTTCAAAGAGGGCGACCTGCAAGAATTAATAGACAGCAACATGTTTTTAGTTAGTATAATCACTGTCAAATTTGTTCGTTTTTAGTTGGTTCCTGAAGAACCCCAAGTTCCCAACACAGCTAAGTCATAATCTTACAGAATCATCGATGACTTTGCAAGATAAATCTCAGTATAGCATGCATGCATAGCGAAATATGCTCAGAATCAAACAAAGTCTTGGAACACAAATCGCGCACTGAAACAAGAATGCATGTGTATGTATGTACCTCTGCGTAACGTACATGAGGAGATCGTCATTAACGAACCCCTTAGCCGCGAACGCCTCGAGACGACCATCGGACCGGTCGACAGCCACCTTAGCCATGGCGCGCATAACACTTTTGTCCTTCTTGACCACCGCGTGGTGGTGCTCCATGTCGACGGCCCGCCACAGATCCGCCGCTTTGGCCGCGCTGAGCCATGGGTGGCACACGAGGCCGGCACCCATGAGAACCTCTATGGCGCCGACCTTGACAAAGATCAGTGAAAGCACGTCCAGAGGTAGCCCCGACCAGTCCCTGCCCGGCAGTGGCACCGCGTCCATTTCCTACCAAGGCATGAAGCTGAAGATAATCAGAGCAGTGATCCAGCCAAGTTAAAGATCTAATTGGGGAATCTGGAGCTTGGGAACTTAATCGGCACATACCCTCGACGCAGCCTACGCCGTCCAAGAGTTAATTGCACGTTGGTACCACACTTGCTCACCTACTCACGAATCAGTATCACTACTCGTGCATGTCGCAGTTCAGTACCAACTCAGTGCCTAAGTGATGCATAACGGGCTGACACCCGTATAAGCGCGTATTGACCGCGTATCCGACAGGTCGGGCCCACATGTCAGGTGACACGCTGGCCGAATCGGCGCGTGACCGGTGCGCTGACTAGGACGAGGCCGGTGCGGTACATGGGCTCGGTCGGACTCGCCTCACTCTCGCTCGACCTCACTCTCACTCTCGCTCTCCCTCCTCTCTCCGATTCGCCGCCGCCCTCCGCCCGCTGCCGCTGCCACCTCAACCGGCTCGCCGTCGCGCCATGGAGGAGGAGAGCAGCCAGGACTCAATCGCGCAATACATGAACCTCTCCGACGACGAAGCCATGCATTACCGGGTGAGTTGTAGAGCTAGGGTTAGGGTTGGGTTATCAGATTTGGGGGGATTTGATTTGATTTGGGGATTTTGTTTTCCTTTTGTTCCTGTAGATCCCTGCTAGCATTGAAGACGAAGACTACAGTGGCATTGAGACAGCATCCAGAGTTCTTTGCCATCAGCATGGTGTGGCGGCTGAGAGGCGTGTAGCATTCGAAGCATTTAACACGGGCAGGAGGTTCTTAGTCTGTCCTATGAGTGTAAGATTCTGTCCAAACTCTGTGTTAATGGTATTGTTTAATCTAGCCATGTGCATAGAATTGTGCAGTCCGGTGCATGGAATTCATGTTCTTTAATCTAGCCATGTGCTGATGCACATTGTTTAATGAGTACTCGTGTACCATAGCTCTGATGGTCATTTTGTAGCTATGTGAGGGTCATTTTTGTAGCCATTTAGTACTACTGGTGCTAATCAGTGGATTAGAAAATGTTTGCAGTACAAGAGTACTCACTTTGCAAATTATTTGATTGTTTAAGGTCAGAGAGATTCAATGTCAGAAGCTTAAAATTCACCTAGTGTTATATTATTAAAGTTGGCTATATTATTAAAGTTGTTTCCCAAGGATGCTTAAAGTTCATTTTTAATTCAGTGGCTAGTCATTTAGGGTCCTACATTGTTTTAAGATGCTCATGCTATGGTTGTTTATATTGCAGGAAGATGACAACTGTGGTGTTGTTCTCTGGGTTGACCCAGAGTGGCCTCCTACATTGCAGAATGCCTTGTTGAAGCTATGGGAAATGTATCATGACAGCAAGAGTGATAGGAGGAAGGATAACCTGGAGAGTTCATTCACTATTCACCAGTTGACTGAAGAAAAAAATAATCTAGAGGCCAACTATGACAAATTGGTTGAAGATGTGCACCAACTGTTCAATGCTCAAGAGGATAGGATGGTAGATTTCAGCTATTTGCAGGCTAAGATGCAGAATGTGCATGTTTCTGATTCAGTATCTGACATGAAGACAGAGATGGGGAAGAAAGATGCAGAGATCTTCAAGCTGCAGGAGAAGTATAAAGTACTGATGAACCTGACA
>NC_041383.1:663971055-664010352 GCF_002162155.2 Triticum dicoccoides | reverse complement strand
AAGTGGTTAGGCATTTAGGGTCCGTCGACGTCGAGAACCCCCTAAACCAAAGTGGTCAGGCATTTAGGGTCCGCCGACGTCGAGAACCCCCTAAACCAAAGTGGTCAGGCATTTAGGGTTCGCCGACGTCGAGAACCTCCTAAACCAAAGTGGTTAGGCATTTAGGGTCCGTCGACGTCGAGAACCCCCTAAACCAAAGTGGTTAGGCATTTAGGGTCCGTCGACGTCGAGAACCCCCTAAACCAAAGTGGTTAGGCATTTAGGGTCTGTCGACGTCGAGAACCCCCTGAGACAAAGTGGTCAGGTAAACAAAGTGGTTAGGCATTGCCAATAACCTTAATCAAACCTTAACATTGCAAATAACACTAATCACCAAATTGATAGCATAACATTGCCCATAACATTAAGATAGTTGATAGCAATTCAGTACACTCAAACATAATCATCCAACCAGTTTGACTTGTTGGTTCAGTACAATCAAACCTAAGCATCCAACCATGCCATGGTTCAGGACACAAAACATTGATCACTTGCCATAGTTTTGAGAAACAACAACTCATTTGACACACTCATCAGTTACCACTAGGATCAAACCTCCTCATCCAACCAGTGTGACTTCTTGGGGCAGAAGATGTAGAAGGAGTTGCATATCTTGGGGCAGTGAATGGCCTTGCACCACTAGTTGATGGGTGTGAACTTGCACCAGTCCTTGCACCAGACCTTGCTCCAGATCTTGCACCAGTCCTTGTAGGTGGAGGCTGTGATCTTGGTGCAGGCTGGGATCTTGCAGGTGGAGGCTGTGATCTTGCAGGTAGGGGCTGTGATCTTGCAGGTGTAAGTTGCTGCTGTGACCTCTTGGTCTTGCAAAAAGAAGTGAGATTGGTATTAGTAGACAACATTAAAATATTAACAAATGCACTAGTCAACAAATAAAAAAGAAGTGAGATTTGGTATTACCACATGTTTGTTTTTCCTCATAGCCAAATCTGGTTTCAATTGTTTCAGGCAGTTGGTGTATCTATGGCCTTGGAGACCACAGTTAGAGCATGTTATTGTGGCCATTCTACTGCTGTCTTTTGGCTTTGGCACTTCAAACTTGCCCTTCATCCTCTTCTCTTGCTTTCTTCCTCTCCTAACATGAAATTCTGGTGGCTCTATGTCTGGTCCAGGTGTCCTTATCCAGTCATGTTCACCAGGAACAGGAAAGATCATAGGTTCATATGCTGCCACATAAAATGGTTTTCTGAAGAATTTACAAACAAAGTCCTCTGGAAACCTCTTGGCCTTGTTAATTGCTGAAATTGCATGGTTACATGGTAGGCCACTGAGGTCCCATTTTCTGCAACCACATGTATGATTATCCAAGTTCACAGGGTGTGTTTGCTGCCCACTGGTCACTTGCCATAAATTAACACCAGCTTGAATGGGTTTGCAATATCTAGCCCTCTCCTTTTCCAGCTCTAACTTCTCAGCATAGTGTGGTGTGATCTCCCAGAAAGCTGCCTTTCCTCTCTCTCTCTTCTCATGCCACCTCACCATTTGCTTGTCCTTAATACCATCAACCATAGTCCTAATAGGCTTTTTCCTAAAATCAAGGATATACTTGTTGAACACCTCAGATAGGTTGTTAACAACCAAATCTGTCTTGCAGTTAGTGTCAAAAGCATGCCTTGCCCATGTATTCTTAGGAATTGCATTAAGACACTTCCAAGCATCCACACACTCATTTCTCAAATCATTCATAGCAATATTAAACTTATATTCATTGTAAGCATAACTGGCATTATCCATGCATTTCTTTAGATCTTCCCACCTAAAACCAGCATTCTGGAAATTTGCATATAAGTGTCTAAGACAATATCTCTGGTGGCAGTTTGGAAATACTCTATTCACTGCATTGAGTAGCCCCTGTTGAAATTACAACAACAAACTAAGCTACTGACTACAGATATAGTTGAAAAAAACCAAGAAACTATGCTACTGAAATTACACAGCAAACTAAGTACTTACCTTCTGTCTATCTGACATGATAGTATAAGGACCAAATTGGCCAACTTCTCCTCCTAGACATATCTTGAGTTGGTGCAGAAACCAGCACCAATTTGCTGTATCCTCCTGACCAACAATGGCAAATGCAATTGGATAAATGTTGTTATTGCCATCTCTGCCAGTGGCAGCAAGGATCTGTGCACCTGTGGTCAGCTTAATAAAGCATCCATCAACACCTGTTTTGCAAAAAAAGAACCAATTAAGTTAGTACATAGCAAAGAAACTACAGCAAAGGTGGAATCATGTACATAGCAATGAAACTAAAGAAAAGAAACAAGTAACTAACCAATGAAAGGTCTGCATCCAGTGAGAAATCCCTCCCTTGCTCCATTTAAGCAGAAAAACATTGCATGAAACCTTGGCCCTGGATGTGGTATTTTTTTTGTTGCTTTAGGAACTAGAGTTGTAACTACAACCCTACTTCCAGGGTTTGTCTGCATGATGGTTGCTGCATAGTCCCTTAACCTGGGATACTGCTTCTTGTGCTCTCCTAAGACAGCTTCCACAGCTAAGTTTTTGGCCCTATAGGCCATGTGCTTAGGAATCTCAACACCATACTTCTCATTGCAGGCATCAATCAGAGTTTGTATGCTAGTGGTTGGATCAGACCTGAACAATGACTCATATGTCTTTGCAAGCCACTTTGCACTAACCCTGGAAGACTCTGTACTGGTAGGGCAAGTGTGCTCCAGGTTCATTTTTTTATAGCAAAAGTCTTTTCACCTTTGATCACAGCAGCAACAATGTGGAACTGACAGTGCTCATTTCTGCAACTTGCAATGATCCTTTGGTCAGAGTTTCTATGATATCTGAAATCTCTTGCCTGTGAAATGTGCAAGCTCAACAGAGCATCTCTGAATTGCTGTTGATTTGTGAAGCACATGTACTTACATAATTGCTGGTGTGGGTGCTCCATTTTTTCATTGAACCATATCCTAGGTTTTCTTTTCTGTGCCCTACTCTTCTTATTTTTCTTTAGGACAAATTGCAGTGGCTCATGCCCATCATCTTCACTATCCATCAGCCAACCAGTTTCTTCTTCATCTGATGAAGGAATGAAATCTTTCTTCAACTCCTTTAAAACACTAGAATGTGTTCTAGTGGTGGGACACCTCCTAATTGGCAGCTTATGTTTCTTCTTTGGAGGTTCTACCTGCAACTGTTGAGCTAACTCCACATTCAAGCTCTCCTCCATCTCTTCATCCCCACTCTCTTCCTCCTCCATCTCAAACGGATCCTCAACCTCAGTGTCACCCTCATAATGAAGTTGTTCCTCCTCTTCTGACTCATCATCTGAATATTCATCTTGATCATTTGCTAGTTGTTCCTCATCTGCTTGTCTCTTTCCATCTATTATCTCTGTGTCTTGAGAAATCCTGTACTTCTCCAAGTAGTTGTCACTGTCATATGCCCCTTCTGAATTATCACTACTGTGATATCCCTCCCGCAACAAGACTTCATCCTCCATCACAGATTTCAGCTTTTGTTTACCTAGATTTTTGCTCTCTTGTGTGCAAAAACCACTAGCACCAACATTGGTACTACTACTACCCTGACTATTAAAAACAACACCTTGGTCATCAACAGCAAGCACAGCTGGCTCACTGAGATCATACACAACTGGTGGTGCATAAAGAATGGTCTGTAGTTCAGCATTTCTCTGAATTGCAGTCAATGGCTGTTGCTCTAACTAACAGATTCAAAACTAAAGTATGCTCATGTGTGCTTCTTAATATTCTGCAATTTAATGTTTGTGTCAATCAAGTCTAGGCCATGCTCTCTCTGCTCTCCTATGCATGTGTTCTCCATGTGATACAATTCATTAGAGAATGTAAATCCTTGTGTATGCAACAGTGCATACAGATTGAGAAAAGTGACATCAGAACTGCATATCTTTCTATCCAAATTATGTAGGGCATCAAAGTGAATCCTAACATCCCAGATAGCCTCCTCCACACTACAAGTGCCAGCAAATTTGGACATTTTCATTAACAGTAACCCTAGCCCCCAAATTGGAAGAAAGAACAGAGGAGAGGGAGGAGGACTTACAGCACCCCACCACATCCATGGGTCCAGTGATGGCTAGTGAAAGGGTTGGCGACCCACATCTCTGCCATCCGCAAGCGATGCTCCATGCTCAGTGGGGCCTCCTCCATTTCTTCCTCGCCGCTCGAGTAGTACGACGAACTGTCGCCGTCATCCTCGGCCAATCCTGGGTGCGCATCGGGCCCGAGGCCAGGAAGATCTCCGTACCCGCCCACACCGCCACCGCTGCTCGAGTTGCCGCCTACACCGCCGCCGCCCGGATTCGCCGTCGCCATTGACACAGAGGAGCACGGGGAGGAGAGGGAGAGGGGAACGAGAGTTAGGGTTCGAACTGGCGGCTCGGTTCGACCTAGCCTGTTAGGTCGGCCTCGTCCTAGTCAGCGCACCGGGCACGCGCCGATTCGGCCAGCGTGTCACCTGACATGTGGGCCCGACCTGTCGGATACGCGGTCAATACGCGCTTATACGGCTGTCAGCCCGTTATGCATCACTTAGGCCCTGAGTTGGTACTGAACTGCGACATGCACGAGTAGTGGTACTGATTCGTGAATAGGTGAGCAAGTGTGGTACCAACGTGCAATTAACTCGCCGTCCGATGGGAAGATAGAAAGAGCTTTGCGTTCGCCCTGATGAAGGCACATTTTATAAGCAGGGGAAGGGATGTGAAACGACTAATCTCCCTCTTTTTTGTTGCATGGTTATTTTTTTTTTGTATGGACGACTAATCTCCCTCGAAGATATGCACATGTACGTGCCAGTTTTTTTTTTAACGTGTGATGGTTTGTATATACCGAACTGACTGATGGCTCGCGCAAGTCCCCTGGCCGCAACAAACAAGATGCGGACACAAATCTCTCGACAGAAATCACCCGCCTATGTAGGCACGAGACAACCCATCGTCTCGGTGTTTGATACAAAGCTGGAAGGTTCTACTTACTCCGTACCAAAATAAATGACTCGACTTTGTACTGCCTTTAGTATAAAGTGGTAGTTTAATTTTAACTATCAAAATGTTATATACTATTTAGGAATGGACGAAGTAGAAGCTAACTTTGGGGCTCAAACTTTCAGACCAAATGGAGCAGATGAAATAGGCTTTGCCCATAATTTAGGGCTTGAAGTCAAAACGAGTGGTACACTAACCAGCTGCTAGTCGTCCAAGTCTTCGGATATTTGTGGAGACACGTGGACTTGCTAATGTGATTTTGTGAGAATTTTTCGAGCAACAGAAACGCTTTGTAAGTGCATGAAAAATGAAGTGTCCTTCGTATTATTTTTGGAGGCATTTTACAAAGGGCATTTTTGGTAAATGAAGAATGTCATAACAAAGATTGGGAGTGTATCACAGTAACGGTGGAAGTCTTGGCATTCTTCAAACATCATGGCTAGGCAGAGAAAACGATTCCTAGCTAAAAGCATAAAATCCACGGTAGGGTATCACAGTAATGATTTGATAAATATCTTATTACACTATGGGAAACGACACCTTTCAGCTGGCTGATCGCGCTCTCGCCTCCGCCCCCTTCTTTGCTCGACACGTGGCCATGTGGTTGTGAGTTAAATCAGAGGAAGGAGCGGAGACGCGACCTCATGAGCGCACTACGTGTCGTCGATTGCCGTCGGTACTTGCACGACGCCTTTTTTGCAACAAGGCTCTTGTTGCAATAGCGACGGACATAGCTGCTAGCCGCATATGCTTGTTTGTTGCAAAATGTTTCTGCAACATGATCATTGTTGCAAAGATGTCTCTGCAACATTGCCTCTGTTGCAATGAGGAACGGCACGTTCGGCCACTCGAGTCGGCAATCTTTTAAAAAGATCAACCTGCCGACGCGTAGCAGCTCCCTTACACTATACGGTTTCTAATAGGAGCGAACGTCTGGTCCTAGAAAGAGGCCCCTGTGTCGCTCTCCACGAGCGACTTGGGTGGCGACCAGCCTCGTCGCCGTTGGCCTTCTCTTCCTCCCCTCACCTCCTCGCCTCCACCAGAGAGGGCCGAAGAACAAGCCCTCAAGGCTCCCAAGGACTGTGGCGGCAGGGCCTTCGTCCTTCGTCTGACGCCAGCGTGATCATGGGCTTCCTTGGAGGCGTTATTGCGAGACGGTGGCGTAAAGGAATGTCTGAGGCGTGACTTTGGGCATGCTCGGGCTGCGCGTAGTGCTCCGGTCGGGAGGCGCGACGTCGTTTTGGCGATCGGTGCACTCCTGCTCTAGTGGCGGCTGCATTTTGCGTGGGCGTGCATCGGCGAAGGGGATCTGCCTTTCATGCTCTAGATCTAGCCATGTCAGGCCGTGGGTCGATAGGCATGGGTAGAGCTTTTTTCAGTGAAGTGGCAGTCAAGGGTGCTATGCTCTGTCATCGGTGTTGATCCGAGTGGTTAGCACTCCGCGGCGGCGGGCTCACTGCGGATTATGGTGGCCAACGAAAGGTCTTCGTGAGGGTTCTCCCATGGTTGTCTTTATGAGATGCAATCTACAAACGGCGGCTTGACACAGAGGGTATGGTTGTGCAGCGGTGGCGGTCGCAAATCACATGTAGCTGTTGGGATAGCGACAAAGTGGTGGCGACAACATTGGAGTAACTTTGATGTTGTCTACTCGAGCATCCGGTCTAGAGTTCCGGGGTGAAAACCTAGGTCTGAGCAGAGTCGGTATACCTGACAACGGCAATATATTTGCGTCGTTACCTTGTTGAAGGTATTGCTCGGATATACTCGGACTGATTCTTTAGGGTGAAAATCTAGAATCAGGCCTTTGGTGGTTAGATCCGATGACAGCGGTGCATGAGCACCGCTCCCTTCTTGAAGGAGCTGTTGTTGAAGAACATCATCGTCCCTGTGGTGTCATTAGATGGTTGGTGCGGGTAAGGTCATTGTTATAGTTTGTTGATTGTAGATTTCATTGCTTTGTTTTTTTTTTCTTGCCTACACATAGCTTTGGTCTTATATGACTTTGCTATTTGACGGCGTATTTTTTATGTGTATGTTGGTGTTGGTTGTGTGCATCATAGCTATGCAGAGGCCGGACATGTGCTCATTATATTTGTATCCTCTTGATTCTTCATTTCGAGTCAATAAAATCCACCCTTTATCGGAAAAAAATATACAGTTTCTCAATAATAAATAACTCGGAATCTGCATGGTGGTGAATATGCGCAAATGCATGATTTCATCAACCTAAGTGTTGTCCTGGACTCCTGGTATACAACAATTTCTACAGCAATAAGCTCAAACAATTTGGCCACAGCCGATCCTCCAATTGGGTATTTATGTTTTATTTACAATGCGTAAATGAACAAGCTTGTACTGGTTGAGCCTAGATATTCTTATCTTATTGTCAATGTACCTGAAAGGAAATTTATAGATATCAGGACAAGAATTAATTATCAAATATGTGACTCACCAATGACCAACAACAATTTGGTCAGTCCATAACTCTTACTCCCTCCGTTCCCAAATATAAGTCTTTTTAGAGATTTCAACAAGGGACTACATAAGAAGCAAAATGAGTGAATATACCCTCTAAAATATGTCTATATACATATGTATGTTGTAGTCCATTTGAAACCTCTAAAAAGACTTATACTGTATTTAGGAATGGAGGGAGTATCTTTTAAGTCAAGGGAAATTCGGAATCGAGTCTTACAAGATCTCCATGACATATTCTCCTCCAGTTTCCAAGGGAAACTGTATGCCACCAACTTGAATAACGCCTTCATTCATGGACACGCTGAAGGTATCATTGTTGTTCCCTGTTTTGCTGCAAGTTCAACACAATACACTTAGCACAAAATATAAGTGTACCTTTTGTATTAGTATTGAAGTGGAGGTGTATAAATCAGGATCACAAGGGAACTCCAAGAGAGGAACAGAATAAATCTGTGACCCAAATTTTGATACATGTCCATAATCGATAGTAACAAAGTGCTGTATGAAGCTTGTGCGCCAGATGCTCAAAAAAAAAAAAAACTTGTGCGCCAACAGCGTATTGATGTATGAAAGTACTAGTAATGAAGTGAGTCAATGTCTCGATGGTTTAAACATCTATGAAGTCATTTGTATGTACCATTCTTACAGTCTTCCCGCAACACGTGTAACATCAGTACATCACCTCTCCTGCATGCGACCATGCGTACAGAATATTGTACTCCCTCCGTTCCTAAATATTTGTCTTTTTAGGATTTCAAATGGACTACCACATACGGATGTACATAGACACATTTTAGAGTGTAGATTCACTCATTTTGCTCCGTATGTAGTCACTTGTTGAAATCTCTAGAAAGACAATTATTTAGGAACGGAGGCAGTACTATACAGTCATGCATGTTCGCATTTCCTTATGGCATTAAGGAAATATATTACCGTTTTATTTGATTTTGTCAACATGTTAGTTTTAAGAGTTGTACATCACATGTACTGACGGAATGGAGTAAAGACACTCACACTATATTTGCTTCATTATGGTTGACGACTGAAACGATCCCAGAGAGGAAATACACAAACATATACTCCCTCTGTTCCTAAATGTAAGTCTTTTTAGAGATTCCACTGGTGGACTACATACGGAGCAAAATGAATGAATCCACACTTAAAATGCATCTATATACATTCGTATATAGTTCATAGTGGAATCTCTACAAAGACTTATATTTAGGAACAGAGGGAGTATGCAGCTCTTCAAACTTACCATATGTTGCCTCTTGCACTAAGGCTCACACCTGGAAAGGGGTTCACCAAATTCTTCAGTTGCCCATCTTCCTTTATGGTCTGAATGAATAGTTGATTCACGTCAAGCACCAAGAAACACACGAGAGTATCATATCATCTTTTTCCTCGGCTTTTCTGAAGTTTTGCAGCTTACCTGGAAATCCTTGAGACCGGCAGATGCAACAGATGACCAGCTTCCACCTCCACTCTCACTCTGCACATACAAATAAATATATGAAAGGGAAAACACATCCTACAAGCAGTGGCAGTTACCCCTACGCCTCATATGCCATCTCTAAAGTATAGTACATATTCTCCTGTATCATTTTGAATATACTTAATTACTTATGCGATTACATGGAGAATTGCACGGGTGTCAGATAGTTTTGAGCCTTCATATTTTACACAGAAGAGAGTTATTCTCTGAACCATTAGATTGCACGGGAGTCCTATAGTTTTGGACCCATTTTCGTAAAACCTTCACATTTTTACACAGAAGAGAGTTTGTCTCTGAACCATTAGCTGTAGATTGCATTCAGGACCGCCAAAGTTTTCGTGAATAGCAGGAGTCAGGGCTAATCATCAAACATAAATATGCATCAGCTCTCAGACCCTTCAAAACATTCAGAAAAGCATCGACCTTCTTTGACTCTAGCAAGAATCATAACTTCAATCTCGGTCTAATACCCATACAATTTTGTATGTTCTTTTATAAGAGTGGCTGGGAAAAACCCTAGTGTAAATAGATTTACACATAAATCATAGCAAACTGTACAAGATAAATTACTGGATAAAAAGATAGAGCAAATGATGTTACTCATAAATGTTTGGGGATGCCTTGTTATATTTTGATTGCCATAGTCAAATACTGAATTATAATAAAATCATGACCAACAAGAAATCAAGCTCCACAGACAAGAGATGGCATGCATAGAAATCTCAAATCGATTTTGTAATGCTTATATAAAGGTTGACCTGTGAAGCCCACAACAGTTGCCATTCTCCCGCTAGGGTGTTCATATCAACCACATCCCCTTTTTTGCTTGAAGTAAGATCATCTATAGCCTGTCCAACAAGCATATTATACAAATGAATACCTCATGTTACTGCTATAACGGACATCCAAGATATAATAACATACCTCTTTTACTCCGGTTCCAGCAGATATAGCTGACAGCAACATTTGCCTTGGGTCTGCACTTTTCTGGAGAACAAATGTGGTTCCCTGCACTACATATTGTTTTGGAAAGCTAATAAAATACAAGGAGGTCTGGAAAAAAATGCATCTTTTATGGAGAAGCGCTTTACATATACTCCACCATGGGTTCAACAAAATTGAGAGAATAATTACGCAATTCAAAACCCTAAATCCATGGCTGCAACGTTACATGCAGACAATGTATTACGTACCTTGTTTCCCCTTGAAATACGTATGTTCCCACTACGAGATAAGTATGTAGTGTCAAGCCAACCCTTTGCTTCATCCCCAAGAAGCCTGAATGGCACCGGATATGGAACCTTAAACGGCAAGAACTTGAAGGCGAATGCTGCTCGGTCAAAACGGAAGAGAATGCGCTTCCCATCGTTGATAGTTGCTTCCGCCTGATATTTTGTTTAACAAACCTCATTGCAAAATCATGTAGAACATCCTTAAAGCACTATAGATGTACCACTTAACAGTAGCATAAGTAAGAGCATATATCCTCCTTGAATAGAATCAACAGTTCCAGGCTACTAGTTTAGGTATCCATATTTAAGGGAGCAGAAGCCATCTCTTCCCAACATTTTTACTATGGCAATAGATCAATTAAACACTCAGTGAGTCTTCAACATTTCCAATAATAAAAAAAATACATATTAATTCAGCAGAAATCTTCTATCCGCCAAGTCTTATGAAAGAACCACACTAAGAAAAATGAACAATATTTATGTGTTTGGCTTTACTACCGGCTTTGTAATGTACTAACGAGGACATGACCACCGTAGGTACAACCACTACTACCTCTACTTCCACTTGCTGGTCAAAAGAAGGTTCAAGCACAAGTTAAGACCAAGAATCTAAGTTCAAAAGAGGAATCAATGTCAAGACCAAGAAGAAAATGATGATCATGTCACTCAAGATGAAGACAGTGCATGAAGACAATGTGTTGCTTGGTGACTTATATTATAAAATGAAGCCTCTCCATGAAGGTAAAAAGGAATTCTTGGGCACAGAGTAATCCAATTGTCAAAGTCTACTCCACCGAATCAATATCATGGTTTTCATCGAAATATCAGGACACCCATAATGGTATCATGTACTATACAATGTGTTTCAGTATATGCTACCGTATCCCCTCCAGTCTATCCTAAAACACTGTTATTAGCAAAAAATCAGATGATCAAGTGAATTTATATTTATTAATTTTGTTGTTTAGCTCCTGATAATATTGGTCCTCATATTAATTTCAGTGTTGTATTTACTCTGTGCAGGAAATACCCATGCACTTCCCTCTAGCATGACATTGAAGCTTACTATACATATATTATTATATAATTCTTCTACAACCCGGTGAGTTTCTATATAGAACCAGACTCTGGAAGACACAATTAGACACTGAGGGCAGCAATAAATGAAGCAGCAGAATTTGGGGCAAGACTATCACAAGCGTATTTATGGTTGAATAGGAAACATCAAAATACACAAATCTTCCCCATACATTTGAAGCTAAGGCGACATTGAGTTATCGACAGAGCAGTTACCTGTACTGCCAGTTCACCAACTGTTTCTGAAAACTTGACAACATTGACCACCCTTGGATCATCTGTTCTAAGGTAAACTTCCTGAAAGACGCTGAAAGAGTCAACTCCAACGAATGTCCTCTGCATCGAATGTGAGTTGAGAACAAATTTAGTCACTTTTACAGGTGTGAACAATCCAACAGCTGAATATGTAATGCATAGATAAAATACAAAATGGAACATATAGTTGCTCACATGAGCATGCTAGTTTTATTCTACCTGAATGGGGGATGCCGTCCCTGGTCTTGTCGTGAATATGAGCTTCCAGCTACCTTCAATTAAACTTGAATTGGTCTGCATATAAACCATAAATGTTAAGCAGCAACCTTTGTTTTCTAATATAACTTTTCTAGAAAATTGACAGCAGTCAAATACATGCATGCTAATGGAGGCATTCGTTATTTGTAGTTTCTCTAATAGTCACCTCGATAAATGCTAAGAACAATGTAATACTTCATTCACCATACTCCATCTTCGGTTATAGATGCATTTCAGTTCTTGACACACTGGATGAATGAATTTGTTTCCTTGGTAACCATGCTACAGTGAAAAGTGACAAGTAAACTTAAGCGGAGGGAGAGTATCTTCTGTACTGGTACAATTAATTAGTTAAACATGATTGGATCATTTGATTTTATTTTTTCTAGAATAATGAAAATTGTTGATGGCAATTCACTTCATGGCACAATATGCATATCTTCACTTCTTCAGTTGTGCCCATTTGAAGACCAAAGTATTTCGAGACATATATACACATGCTGCTGGCAAATGATGGCTAGTGTTTTCTTTTCTTTTTGTAAGACACAAATAAACACTTCCATGGGCTCATTAGGTAACTCAATAACTACCTTCAAGCGCAAATCATAAAGAAAAAAAAGGCACAAGGGCACCTACCGGATCGGGCACACCTTCCAGCGCCTCCAGAGTCTGCACTGCGCTTTCCACCTCCTGCACACGCGGATCAGCACGCCGCATCAGTAACATTTCAACAAGCACATGGCGCGCGCCCACGCGGCGCAGGACACGCGCGTACGGAAGTCTCAAGCCAAGTGGGCTGGTTCCTTGCCTGGAGCTGGCGCGGCGCGACTGCACGGCCACGGCCCTGTACGCCGACGAGGGCCTCCAGCAGCGCCTCCTCCGGCTCAGTGTACGACACCTCCCCGGCCGCCACCGCCAGCAGCGGGGCTCCGCGGCGGCAAAGGCGAGGCCGTCTCCGCGAGCGCCGCCCGTAGGAGGTGCCGGAGAGAGGGGAAGAGGGGGAAGAAGGCGGCGCGTAAGAAGGAGGGAGCTTGAGGAGGCCTGTCGGCGCTGCTAATGCGGCGGCCATGGCGCCCGGTAGAAGAACGGGGGCGTGTCGTTTGTTTGTGGCTTGCGTTCGCGCCTCCCGGTGTAGTGCGCCGGTGTTGGATGGGAAATCGATCTGCTGGACCAGCAGTTGGGCGCCACGTGGACGGGATGGCTGCCACGGCCGTTATTTACACGGACGCTGCTCTACCTTCTCCCCGTGCACATGCCCCATGCGTACTCTCCACCGCTCAATTTTCATCCAACGGCTGTGTGAGTCCTTCAGTACATCACTTTTTCCTCCTTAAAAAAGACAACTCTTAACACTTAACTAAAAAGAAAACATGAAAAAAATAGTGAAATTTTCAAGCGCGGTGGAGAAGGGGTTTCGGGAAATTTTCACACGCGATTTTTTTTAGCATCAGTACAGACACAAGCGCTCATATACACGCGCATACACTCACCCCTATGAACGCACACACGCATACCCTACCCCTATGAGCACCTCCGAGAGACTGAGCCGGCATATTATCTTGAGATTTACGAAGCAACCGTAGGTGCCTCGTCGTCGACGGGAACGTCTCCACCCACTGAAATCCTGAAATAAATCCAGGAATAATGCGAGCACCAGGATTTGAACCCTGGTGGTTGGGGATACCACTGTTCACCTAACCATCTCAACCACAGGTTGATTCGCATTTTCACACGCGATTGAGAGATCAGTTTTGGGTTACTATGTTTTTTTTGAACTTCGGCGACTTTATTTAATTCATAATCTATCCTTTACAATAAGCGGAATCAGGAAATCAGGAGGTTTATCAAGCCACACCCTTGACTCCTGACCCAAGAAACTAAAACGAGCAATAATATGAGCACACTCGTTTACATCACGCACATAATGATTTATTGTCGCCTTGCCGAAAAAACTCATCAACCTTCGACAATCGTCAGTAATTACCGCACCTGACGCCAAGTAGTCATCCGGATTCTGGATAACTTGAACAATCTCCATAGAATCACTCTCAATGGACAAAGGAAAAATGCCCATCTCCTCAGCAAGTCGTAGTCCCAATAATAGCGCAAACGCCTCCATCGTTGGAGCGTTCATTGCATTCGGTTTATATTCCATGGCCGTTGCAACAAAATCTCCCTTTGAATCTCGTAAAATAGCACCACTTGCCCCTGCACCCGAGTCAACATGATATGAAGCATCAACATTAAGCTTTATACAGCCTGATGCTGGTCTAGACCATCTAGTCTGTGTGGAGGAACTAGCTTCTTTTCTGCTACCCAGTTAGCAACGATACCCCTAATCTGTAGAGACGATCGGGCTGGCGTACCAATCTCTTTATCATGGGACACTTGACGTCGTTCCCACCAGATATACCAACACGCAACCATAGCCAATTCCACTGCATTTTCTCCCTGGAACCAGACACCACCAGGTAAATTGGAGCATATTATCTCATCAAGTATCAATGAACCGGACCTATGCTGCTCAGCAATTGCGGCCACATTCACGCCTAGGCCGAGTTCCTTCCATACCTCTCTAGCTCCGCAACAGATAAATAACATGTGCTTAAGGTCTTCAGGATCTACCTTACACACCGGACAAGTCACTGGAGTTTTAATGTGTCTGTTCACTAAATTACAGTAACAGGGCACAATCCCGTGTAGAGCTCTCCAAATAAAAATATGGACTTTGGGGGGATACTCAAATCCCAAAGTAATTTCCATACCAGATGTGACATACTTCTTCCCATACCAGTATCAATACCTGCTCTAGTCCGATACTCCGCTTTCCATTCCGCATGATAAGTCGAACGGACAGTAAATCTCCCAGACTTGCATAATCGACATGCTATGAAATCTGGTTGCGCTTGGGATGGAAGCAGAATTTGCAAAATCCTTGTAACATCAATTGGCCAAAAATTGTCATGTACCAATTGTACATCCCACTCTCCCGTATGTGGATTAATAAGATCTTGTACCGTCTCAAGAAGGCAATGCCCACGTGGTGTCATCACACGCCTATCATGGGCAGTAGGGATCCAAAGATCAGACCAAATATTAATACTTGCCCCCATTGCCTGGTCTCCAAATAGCACCTCTTTTTAGGGTCTTTAATCCGGACATGATACTACGCCATGTGAACGAGGCACCTTTTTTAAGAACCGCATTGAAAAGGTCCCCATCCGGATAATATTTTGCACAAAGTACCTGAGCACACAAAGACTCTGGTTCACTTAATAGTCTCCAACACTGCTTAGCCAACATCGCTTGATTAAAACAGTGTAAATCTCGGAAACCTATCCCTCCTTCTTTCTTCAGAATACACATCTTCCACCATGCTTTCCAATGCAATTTCTTTTGGCTCTGTGAACCTCCCCACCAATACCTAGCAAATTGCATCACATATACTCTTGCAGATGTTCTTTGGCAAACTGAAAACTGACATAGCATAAACTGGAATGGACTGCGCAACTGTTTTTAACAAAACTTCCTTCCCTCCCGCAAACAGCATCCTCGCATTCCACCCATCAATTAGAGCCCAGACTCTATCAACCAGTTGTTGGAAACAATCACTACGATCAATCCCCACATGAGAGGTTACTGTGTGTTTGCTCACAAACGGTCTCACACGTCGGTGATAATAAGTCGACGACGTTGCCTTTGATGAGCGACACAACGGAGGCAACATTGGTTTCTCGTCTGATATGTCGGACCAATCATTATGGCTATATAGAACTGCATATACGATTTGATTTTTAACAAAACAACACATATTTATTTCTTGCAGGTTATTTTCCAGGCCACTACCACTACAAAAAAAAGACACATCCGTGACATTTTGGGCTGAACAAAAAAAATTCGGTCATACATATGACACTTCTATGACGATAATTGTGACAAAACCCGGTATCATCATAGATGTGGTGGGCTCCTACTTCTATGACAAAAAATCATGATAGAAAATGGGCTTTTCGTCCTGGGCGGGCCGGAGACACAGCTGCATGACATTCTTTGGGCCGTCCATGACAGAAAAAACCATGGTAGAAGCGAGGGGGAGGAAAATTTTGGGGAGTTGCCTGTTATGATGGGAGGTCGGGGGCGGAGCGATGCGCGTTTCTCTCGTACGTACGCGAGTGTGTGCGAGGCGTTGGCTCTAATTGAAGCCGAGCGAGGCGTTGGGCTCTAACTGAACCCGAGCGATTGCACTGCAGGCTACACGTTACTGAACCCGAGCGATCGATCGATGGCTGTTAACTGAACCCGATGGAGCGATTCCTTCGCTACTGCTGCTAACTGAAGCCGATCGATGCTGCCTCTGGGATGAACAGTGATCGTTGCGGAGGGGGGGGGTTTGGATGAATAGTGAGCGGTGGCGTTGCCTCTGGATGAACAGGAACCCGTAGTGTGGAGGGCTGGATGAACAGTAGACGGTGGAGGGGTGGCCGTGGAGGGGTGGTTGAACAGGACCCCGTGGTGTGGAGGGCTGGATGAATAGTAGACGATGGAGGGGTGCCCGTGGAGGGGTGGTTGAATAGTAGCCGGTGGAGTAGCGCACGGTGGAGGCTGGATGAACAGGAGCCCGTGGAGGCTGGAGGAGGTCGACGGTGGAGATGAACAGTATCCCGTGGAGTCCCGTTTTGCGGTACGCCACACCCCTCCCGATGAACAAGACCCCCGTTTTGACCGTAGGAGGTCCGTTTCGTCTGTTTTACGGTACGCCACACCCCTCCCGATCAACAGGACCCCCGTTTCGATCGTAGGAGGTCCGTTTCGTCTGTTTTGAGATACGCCATACCCCTCCAGATCAATAGGACCCCAGTTTCGACCATAGGAGGTCTGTTTCCTCCGTTTTGCGGTACGCCACACCCCTCCCGATCAACAGGACCCCGTTTCGACCATAGGAGGTCCGTTTCCTCCGTTTTGCGGTACGCCAGGCCCCTCCCGATCAACAGGACCCCATTTCGAACGTGGTCGGTCGAACACAAGGCTGTTTCCTCCGTTGTGCGGTATGCCAGGCCTCATTTCCATCGCCTGTTCCGTCCAAGCTCTCCCAATGAACACGACCATGTATTCCGTTCCGACCCAGCCGGTTGGCTCCCCATGAACACGACGACGATGTTGTTTCTCCGTTCCGACCCAGCCATGTAAGTATGCGCGAGTAGGAGTTCGAGACCTTGCCCGTATGTACGTACGTGGCCGTATTTTCTTTCTTGCACCCTCGCCACTGTACGTACGTGTACATGCTACGTGTGCGCCTCTACTACGACACGTGCGCGCCTCTACATCTACGACACATGCGTGCCTCTACATCGACCAGTATGTACGTACACGTTCGCGACCAGAATGACAATGCTACGTACGCTTCGACCAGGTGGGTCCCGACTGTCAGGCACTTCCTTGCGTGCGAAGATGTAGCTGGTGGGTCCCAACAGTCAGGGGGGCGAATCGTTTTCTTTGCCCGGACGTACTCCCTTGCGTGCGAAGGTGTAGCTGGTGGGTCCCAGCAGTCAGGGGGGAAACGTTTTTTTTTCGAAAGATGGTGGCCCGTCCGGTGGGTCCCCGTTGTCAGGTGGAGGAATAATTATTTTGTGCGTAATAAGGAGGCACTTCCTTGCTGCGGCCGTGGACCCAGCTGTCGGCCTCTCCACGTACAGTCCATGTCCGATGGAAGCCGTTCCTTGACCACGTTGACCACGCCGCGCCGAGAGCACCAGGGTGGTGGACGACAGCGAGGCCTAGGAAGGGGACGACACAGAGCCGGGGAAGACGCGGTAGTGGATGCCCATGCGTAGAGGAGTACAAGGGTTCACTAGTTCGTTGCAGTGTGAGGCTGTCGTCGTCGCAGAATAACATGGGGTGTGGGTGAGTAGAGGGATGCCTGGCCAGCGGTGGGAGTAGTAGGGGGCGGTGAGGCCTCCGCCGCATCACAGCCGGCCACGGGAGGCAGGAGCACGAGGCACGACCGGCGCTGGTTTGGGCGGCTGGAGCAAGAAGACCAGAGGTTGAAGAAGCACTACGGCCGTTGGATGGACATCGTACGGTCACTGGAGCTAGAATCATGCATATTGACAAAGTTGACAAAGCCCTCCGTCCCCATCAACTTAGTAGGCCCACAAGTCAGCTTGCCACTATACTGGGTCCCAGCTAACAGGGGGAGTATTCATTTTTTTGTGCGTAATAAGGAGGCACTTCCTTGCGTGCGAAGATATAGCTGGTGGGTCCGAGCTGTCAGCGGCGGTAATGTTTTTTTCGTGAAATACCGAGGCCCTTTCGGTGGGTCCCCGATGTCAGGTAGACGAATCATTATTTTGCACGTAATAAGGAGGCATTTCCTTGCGTGCGGTCGTGGACCCAGCTGTCGGCCTCTCCACATACAGTCCACTTCAGATGCATGTCAGTCGTTGACCACGTTGACCAGGCCGCGCCGAGAGCACCAGGGCGGTGGACGGCGGCGAGGCCTAGGAAGGGAACGACACGGAGGCAGGGAAGACTCAGCATTTGTTTCCCACGCGGAGGGGAGTACGACTGAACGAGGGTTTACTGGTTCGTCTGCCGTCGCCGGAGAATAACAGCAGGTGTGGGTGAGTAGAGGGATGGCTAGGCCAGTGATGGGAGTACGGTGGGGCGGTGAGGCCTGCGCGGCAGCACAGCCGGCCGCGGGGAGGAGGGGGCAAGCAGTCCCGCCAGCGCTTGTTTGAGCGGCTGGAGCAGGAAGAGCAAAGATTGAAGAAGCACGACGGCCGTTGGATGGCCATCCAACAGTAACTGCTTGTGCGTCAACCTTTTTTTTAGGAAAGCCTCAAATCTGTGGAAAACAGCACATATCCCATCTGCCATTATTTCTAATAATTTACAGCTCATTTGCTAATTCTTAAGGTTTTTTTTGGAGCCCATATTCTTTTTGTTAGCATTACAACCCATATTGTGGCCACGGTTAAAAAATTATACGAAATTTTGCATATTTCGGTGCGGTCCGAACTGTTTTTAATCCCGAAATTTCAACTCACATTCAAACTGATTTTAAAAATAAATGTATATCAATATAAAATCCAACAAATTCTCCACGCATAAAAATTAATGTAATTTAAAATCTCGGAATGAAAAAAAAATATTTGAAACTAATTGCCGGTTTGATGTGTTTTAAAAATGTACAGCCCATTTCTCATTACTGATAGGCCATTTTCTCAGCCAGCCGAATGAAGCTCTCCTTATCTTGAAAGATTTGCAGCCCAACAGGCCTGACAAAGCGACTTACTTGGCAAATCACAAAAAAACTGGGCTGTGGCCTTGGACCCAGCTGTCAGCCTCTCCACGTATAGTACTCTTCCGATGGAAGTCGGTCGTTGACCACATTGACCACGCCGCATCGAGAGCACCAAGGCGGTGGACAACGGCGAGGCCTAGGAAGGGGACGACGAGGAGCCGGGGAAGACGCGGCAGTGGATGCCCACGCGGAGAGGAGTACGAGGGTTCACTGGTTCGGCTGCGGCGTGAGGCTCCTGTCGCCGCAGAATAACAAGGGGTGTGGGTGAGTAGAGGAATACCCTGGGCCAGCGGTGGGAGTAGTATGGGGCGGTGAGGCCTCCGCGGTATCACATCCGGCCATGAGAGGCAGGAGCACGCGGCACGACCGGCGCTGCTTTGGGCGGCTGGAGCAAGAAGACCAGAGGTTGAAGAAGCACTATGGCCGTTGGATGGACATCAATACTGTCACTTGAGCTAGAATCGTTCATATTGACTAAGTTGACAAAGCCTTCTGTCCTCGTCAACTTAGTAGTCCCACAAGTCAGCCACCCACTATGGTGGGTCCTAGCTAGCAGGGGGTATTCATTTTTTGGTGCGTAATAAGGAGGCACTTCCTTGCGTGCAAAGATATAGCTTGTGGGTCCGACCTATCAGCGGGGGGGGGGGGACGTTTTTTTCGCGAAATACAGAAGCGCTTCCCACGTACAGTGCGTAATAAGGAGGAACTTTCCTTGCGTGCGACCATGGACCTCGTGGGTCCCAGCCGTCAGGCTCTCCACGTATAGTCCTCTTCTGATGACTCTCGTATGTTGACCACGCCGTGCCGTGCGCACTGAGGCGGTGGACGATGGCAAGGCCCCAGACTGGAACGACCCGGAGATAGGGAAGACGCGGCAGTGGAGTCGCAGACGGAGAGGAGTGGGAAACTTGACTGGTTCGGGTGCGGGGTGGGCCTACACTCGGCAGAGAATAACAGGAGGTGCGGAGTGGAGGGATGGCCTGGCCGTCGGCGGGGTAGCGTTTCGCTGAGGAGCGCAAAACAACGCCGCTGGACGCCGAAGGCTGGAGCAGGCGGTTCCGGCAGCGCTGGGGGAAGAAGACGAGAGATTGAAGAAGAATGCCAGCCCTTGGATGTAAATCCAACGCCTTCTTAGGCTTCGACCTACTGGCCCACATGCCAGCCAGTCCATTTGTTTTTTAGTCCATTTGGTGGGCTGGGTGAAAAATGATGTAGCATCTATGCAGGCTGTTTAAATCCCATTTGCATTTTTCTCGAAATCCACGGACTTGCTGGGCTGGGTGAAAATATCATGTTGGGCTAGACGGAGAAATGTTATAAAAACATAAACACATGATTGCACATCAGTAAAATCTTTGCAAGCTTACGTACGCAATCACTAGGAGTTAACTTGGCAAGTTATATATAAACAATTATTATTATTATTTTGTAAGAACTTTCAACTTACGAAATAAAATATCATTTTAATTTGATGAGTTAATAGTACCTGGGGTATTATTATTTTTTAGGCTAGACGTGGGACAGTTGAGTTGGTTCTAGGGGAAAGTACTGGGAGAAAACTCAGTTTACATCGAAAAAGAAAGTGGGAGAAAATTCAGAGACCTGCTGGGTCCATCTGAGGAGAGGAATATGTTGGGAGGAAGGAGATCCAAAGCAGGGCAGCCGAGTGAACTAGTTTTTTTTACGGACAAGTGAACTAGTTTACATACATTAGCAAATAGCCACTAAAGAAGCAATCAGGTTAATGGGTTCTTAAAAGAAATATTTCGGACAAAACAGATAATTATGACACATAGGCTAATGCATGAAACACTCAGATGATAAAGGTTCTTATAAACAGATAAAATACAACATCTAGACCTTCCTGGCACGCTTGATCATGACGTTGCGGCTGTCCATGTACTCGTCGGTTACGGGAAGCAGACACGCCCTCATGCCCAAGATCTGCATGTACATGTCGTAGCATGTGTATGCGTCCTTGGCCGCGTAGGTTATGTAGGCTAGATTCAGAGGTACCTCCCACGTGTTCAGGTCGTCTTCTTTCATGTTGGCGTATTAGGGGTCGATGATGGTCTCAGCGAGGTCAACCACGGAGTCCTTCTCATGCCCGTTGCTGATGATCTTGTATTGCTTCTGGATGTCGACAAGCTTGTTGCACCAGATGGCCGAATCGTCGCGTTCTTCCTTCTCTCCACCGTAGCGAAGGTGCAGTCGGCGCTGCCGATGAAACGGGTGAATGCTCCAGAACCTGGTGCAGCCATAGGACTGAGGCGAGGCAGAGCTTCGCCGAGTCTGTATCGTTGGTGTACATCACATTCAACTTGGTGCAGCCATAGGACTGAACGGCGAACTAACTCCTTGCTGAAGTCCATATTCAGCAGGCTCACCCCTCGGATCGCCATTGGAGTCTCTTCGAGTGAACGAGTGTGTAGGCCGCGGCAGCAGTTCGTTTTTCAGCTCTTGGGGAACTGGATTCAACAGTAAGCTGAGTGTGTACAAGCGATAACAGTTACTACCCCTCGCTCGTCCGCTGCACGCCCGACAGAAGATGCACCCTCAGCGCATTCAAACGCCTCCATTAAGAAACCTAATCCCGGCCACACGTCGGTTCACGCACTACTAGGAAAAGGGCTATAGATAGGATTGATACTAATGGCGCACCAGGTAAGTAGTGCGCCACTACTATATACTAATGGCGCACCGGTTGGTGATGCGCCATTAGTGTGGAAGACACTAATGGCGCACCATACACTCGGTGCGCCACTAGTATTAATTTTTTTCCATTTTTCCATACATACTAATGGCGCATCAGGTCGAAGTGCGCCATTACTAGTTCTAACTAGTAATGGCGCACCGGGCAGACAGTGCGCCATTAGTATTTTTTTTTACTTTTTTGCAAAACTACTAATGGCGCACTGTGTCACAGTGCGCCATTACTAGTTTAAACTACTAATGGCGCACTTTTCCACAGTGCGCCATTAGTATATATATATATATATTTACTTTTCTACAAAACTATTAATGGCGCACCACCTGCAGGTGCGCTATTAGTAACCAGGGTTACTAATGGCGCATTTGCTGGTGGTGCGCCATTAGTAACCTGGGACCCCAACAAGATATTTTGGACAGCCACATACCTACCCACTCACTTTCCCCACTTCATTCCCTCCACCTCCTTCTCCAAGCTTTCAGCTGCCTTCTCCTCCTCACCTCATTTCCACCATAGATTCATCAAAATTAAGTGGTGAAATTACCTTTTTTTGATAGGTAAGTAAGGGGAAAGCTATCTTCATGATGTAGATCTACTTTTTTTCTCCCTAGCTCGCTCCAACAACGTGCACATGCACTTTTTGTGGCCTAGCTAGATCTATGTATGTTTGTGGTGTTGCATGTGTTTGTGGTGTTGCATATATGTTTGTGTTTGCAGGTACCGGTATTTGAAATGCGATAGTTGCCAATATTTTGCCGGAATGTTGATTCATTTCCGTTTCGGCAAGAATTTTGGCACTATGCATTCTTTTTGGTCCTATTTTTAGGGAAGGTCATGCCAAATTTTTTCTTGGTTCTAAAATATCGTTTTGCTCTACCCCGCAGGCCACCATGGTCTGCACGATGATCGAAGGCATCGTGAATAGGTTTTTGAGCTCCACGAAGGCCGAGATGCTTCAAAAGAACGAGACAGAGATAAGATGTCTGTGTCGAAGATGCAAGCTGAAGAGCCTTATTGCGGACCCGGATTCCGGGCAGGTGCGGGACCACCTGCTTTTGCGTGGTTTCATGGATGGCTATCAGTGGCAAGGTGATGAAGATGACTATGAAGTCGTCCATGGGGGCCGGGCAAGAAATGAGGAAGGGCAACAAGACAAGTACCACTGTGGCGAGGGCGGGCGAGAAGACGAAGAATCTCTAGGACATGATCACGGCGGTGATGCTGTACACAGTCATCATGTAGAAGATGTCGTACATGATGATGAGGAAGATCAAGACGAAGGGCATGATCATGAAGATGAAGATGCCGGAGCAGACGACGATGGAGGCTGGGTGCAGGACCCTCATATTCAAGAGCTGCTTCTGAAGCAGACGGATAACGCAAGAGCTGCCGCCCGAGAGAAAGCCAAGATGGATCAACTAGAGATAGACGCGGTTACTCCATTGTATGAAGGATGCAGGCCCGAGGATACCCGCCTGAAAGTAACGCTCATGGCTCTAGAGATGAAGGTAAAACACAAAATGACCGACGCATGCTTCGACGAGAACATGTCATGCTGGCACGAACGTCTTCCCAAGGGGAACAAGTGCCCGACCAGTTTCGAGGAGGCGAAGAAAATCGTGTGTCCTCTGGATTTACCGCACGTGAAATACCATGTGTGCATGAACAATTGCATCATTTATCGGGACGAGCACGCGGAGTCTACCATATGTCTGGTGTGCGGCGTCACTCGATACAAGAAGAGGAAGAAAGCTCCTCGAAAATCGGTGTGGTACTTTCCGATCACTCCTCATCTGCAGCGGTATTTCACGGACCCTAAGGTAGCAAAGCTCCTGCGTTGGCACGCGGATAGGGAGGAGAAGAAGCGGGAAGATGACGGAAATGATCCGGAGATAAATAAAAAAGACAAGATGCTGAGTCACCCTAAGGATGCGAGCCAGTGGCAAGCCTTGAACTTCGAATACCCAGAATTTGGGAAGGATCCAAGGAACATCGTGCTGGGCGCGAGCACCGATGAGTCAATTCGTTTGGCAGCCAGAGAAGCACACATAGCACCTGGCCTGTGTTTGTGTGGATGTACAACCTTCCCCCCTGGTTGTGTATGAAGAGGAAGTACATTCACATGAGTATGCTAATTGAAGGGCCGAAACAACCAGGGAACGACATCAATCTGTATCTGGGGCTGCTGAAGGAGGAGCTAGACATGCTGTGGAAAACGCCAGCCAATACGTGGGACGCCGCAGAGAAAGAATATTTCCCTATGAGAGCTGCACTGTTCATGACGGTGCACGACTATCTCGGTTACGGATATCTCGCGGGGCAGGTAGTCCACGGATTTTCTGGATGCGTAAGGTGCATGGATGACACAACGTATCGCCAGCTAGATAGAGATCTCGGGTCTTCGAAAACCGTGTTCATGGGACATCGAAGGTGGCTTCGCGACGATGACGCGTGGAGGAAACGCAAGGATCTGTTCGATGGTGAAACCGAACCCCGAAAACGCCCATGTACGAGGAGCGGCGAGGAAAGAGACGAGCTGTTGAAAAATTGGAAAGGCTGCCCACTGCCGGGAAAGAAGCAAAAGGCGCCAGAGCCGGGAAAGAAGCAAAAGGCGCCAGAGCCGCTGCTGAAGGTATGGAAAATGAGGTATGTTTTCTGGTACTTGTCATACTGGAAGATCCACCGTGTGCCTCACAGCCTTGATGTCATGCATATCACAAAGAACGTGTGCGAGAGTCTGCTTGGTACCCTGCTCAACATGCCAGAGATGACCAAAGATGGGTCGAAAGCAAGGGCAGACTTGAAATCAATGGGCATCAGGCAGGAGCTTCACGCTAATGATGATGATGATGATGATGATGATGAGGCAAAGCAAGACACAGAAAGTCGTCGCAAAGGCAAAAAGGCCAAGAAGACCAGAAATGACTACCCTCCTGCGTGCTTCACTCTAAGTCAGGAGGAGATCGAGCAGTTTTTCACCTGCCTCCTAGGAGTAAAACTTCCTTATGGTTACATGGGGAAGATAAGCAGATACCTAGACCCAGCGAAGCAGAAGTTCAGCGGGATGAAGTCTCACGACTGTCACGTGCTGATGACGCAGATACTTCCAGTTGCAATCTGTGGGATCATGGACGTGCACGTCCGTGAAACGCTATTTGGCCTATGCAACTTTTTCAACGTCATCTCTCGGAAGTCGATTGGCGTGAGGCAACTCAGAAGGCTACATGAAGAGATCGTGGTGATACTATGCGAGCTTGAGATGTACTTCCCGCCCGCATTCTTCGACGTTATGGTGCATCTGCTGGTCCATATCGTGGAGGATATCATCCAACTCGGGCCGACGTTCCTGCACAGCATGATGCCGTTCGAAAGGATGAATGGTGTCATCAAAGGATACGTTCGCAACATGTCACGTCCAGAGGGAAGTATAGCCAGGGGCTTTCTGACCAAAGAGTGCATCTCCTACTGCACGAATGATCTAAGCATCGAGAACCCCGTTGGTCTGCCCGTCAACAGGCACCTCAGCAGGCTCGCTGGATGGGGTCACTGTGAGGGTCGCCGCGAAATGCATGTCGACTTCGAGGGTCGACTCGCCGACTTTGAAAGAGCAAACCTAGTCGCGCTAAAACACATAGACGTGGTCGATCCTTGGGTGGTAGAGCACAAAACCTTTATTGAGAAGACGTACAATGACCGAGGCCAACAGAGGATGGACGGAGATATAATCAAAGAGCACAACTCATGTTTCACGCGTTGGTTCAAGCAGAAGCTTCTGTCGTACCCTTTACATGAGGATTCTTCCGCGGAAGAACAACTCATATTCGCCTTGTCACAGGGCGCCGAGCACAACCTGATGACCTATGAGGCGTACGATATCAATGGCTACACATTCTACACCGAGAACAAGGACATGAAGAGCGATGGTTATCAGAACTCCGGGGTAACGATGGAATCCTACACCGGCAACGACAAGGACAGATACTACGGAAGGATCGAGGAGATCTGGGAGCTGAGCTACGCTAGAGAGAAGGTCCCGATGTTCCGTGTCAGATGGGCCAAGAGCGTCCTAAAAGAAGACCGGTATTTCACCACCATGGTTATACCCGAAGCCAAATCCAAGACCGCGGGCACAAACGTCACCGCGAAAAATGAGCCATGGGTACTGGCTTCCCAAGTGGACCAATGCTTCTTCATTACCGACCCGTCAAAGCCCAGTCGTGTTGTCGTGAGGAGAGGCAAAAGGAAGATCATCGGAATGGATGGAGTATCCAATGAGCAAGACTTCGACAAGTACGGCGACACGAAGATCAAACATGACGACGACGATGAAGTAGCAGCACACACCACAAGAAGAAGCAGGACCACCCTACCTAAAGGACGTCTGTTCCACAGAAGATCTCCATTTGCCAAAAAGAAGGGCAAGAAGATTGTGAACAGATAACTAGCTAAGATTGATTGTATTTAAATCGTAGGCTTCATTTCTCGATTGTATTTCGACATTTTGAAATGATATTTCTTCTGTTCTAGTCCTCATGAATATTGACTTATGTTTATTATGGTATTGAATTTCTAACTCACAAAAAGTATTGAATTTGTTAATATTTTGTGAACTCATTAATATTTTTAAATTTTTATGATATTTTTTCAAATATTTTCAAATAAAAAATTTGATGATATTTTTTAATATTCATAAATAATTTCAAATAAGAAATTTGATGATATTTTTTCACATTCATAAATGTTTTTCAGATTTGATTTGTCATTTTCTAAAAAAATATTAGAAAAAATAATTTTTATCAATAAAAAATAAAAAAATAAAAAAAAATATTTTTTATCAATAAAAAATAAAAAAATAAAAAAAATATTTTTTATCAATAAAAAATAAAAAAATAAAAAATAAAAAATATTTTTTATCAATAAATAATTAGATTTGATTTGCACCCTCCCTCCCTCCTCTACTCATCTCCTGTATATAGTGTAAGAATTTTTATCAATAAAAAAATAAAAGTTACTAATGGCGCACCCCTCGGTGGTGCGCCATTGCTATGGATGTACTTATGGCGCACCCCTGGGTGGTGCGCCATTGCTATCCCTTTCCCCCCTCTATCCCTTTCCCCCTCGCCCTCGCGCCAGATCAAATCCCTAGCCCCCTCGCCCCCCGTGCCAGATCCCTTTCCCCCTCGCCGCTGACGACCCCTTTCCAGTGCACCCCGTCCCCACATCTAGCGCTCCTCCACCCATCACCACCGCAGCTCTTCCACCCCTCACCACCGCAAGCCGCTGCCACTCCCGAGCATCCCTCTAGTTCGATTTGAATTCATCAGATCGCGTGGTGACCGCGGCCCCCTCGCCGTTGCCGCGACCACCGTCGTCGTTGTCGCGCGGGAAGACATCCAGGAGGATCACCGCGTTTGGCTTCTTCCGTTCAGGGAACCAGCTCGGGCCGGGGTCTCGCGTAGCCGCCATTTGTCGCCGCCTTCTTCGTTCGTCCGCCCACATCTCGTCACCCCGGCCTCGTCGAGCTCTCCTCCGGCCCTCCCCGTGGTGAGCGTCCTCCACCCCCACCCGTTCCCCCCTCTGTCGCATGCACCCGTCGCCCCACCAGTCGCCCCTTCCCCCTGTTGCTCCCGTCGCTTATGGTTCTGCTACCGCTGCTCTGTTGTTTTGCCGCCACTGCTGACACTGCTTGCTCTGCTGCGCTGCTGCCTGTCCTCACACAGCCGCCTGCGTCCCGCATGTCCTAGCCTCAGAATGGAAATAGGGTTGTTGTTGTAAACTGAAAATGGATCAGAATGGAAAAGTGCGTGTTTCTCTCAAAAATTTCAAAAGAGTAGGATGGGTCTTTGTTCAAAAATGATTTATAGGAATTATAGGGTCTCCCAAAAAATTTGTGGCAATTTTATAAAAATTATTTGAATTAGTTTTAGTGCAACACAGGCAACTCAGAGTTTGAAAATGGCATTAAAGGAATTTGTTTTGGGGGTAAATTCTATTATGAAATAATTCCTACTGTTATTTAAAATATAAATGAAACGATTTGGAACACCAAGCAAGAGTTACGTTTCAAGTTGCTGGACCTTTTCATATAAGCTTGCAGAAGATTTAATTGATCATACAGAAAATGAAAAACGAAGGTCATACCGATCCTAGTTGGTATTATTTTCCTCAATTTTAAGTGTTGAATGAACACATAAAGAGAGTGCTAAGTGATTTCAATATATCAAGTTTCAGAATAATATATAGGATTGTTGGTTTTTAACCTTGGTTGCCATTGTTTCTATTTGTAACGGTCTGAAGAATGACTCATGCTGTTTGTGCTAACAATCTCTAAGTGAAAGCAACTAGTTGGAGTAGATTTGTGCACACAATACTCCTTCCAAGACAATTTGCTTCCAAGGAGTAGTTTCAGTTTGCTTGCAAGGAGTAGTTTCAGTAAAGTTTCAGCATGGTTTCAGTATAGTTTCAGCATGGTTTCAGTTTGCTTCCAAGGAGTTGTTCTCTGTCTGGTCCAATTCTGAAGAAATAAAAAGTGAATAGTTTGTTTGTTCCCTGTGTGGTCACTCTATTTTTTGAGTACTGACATTAGTTATGTTTGTTAGCAGCAAGATATTTAAATGAAGCTTGTTCTTTTTCAACTGTTCAACTGATGCCATGAAACTGAATATAGTAGTTGAAAACCTTGTTTTTCTTCCCGATCATGAAAATTTGAAGTCATGTTTGTGTTTTGGTTTTGTTGGTTGACAATTATGTTTAGTTTTTCATTTCATGGGTGCTGTAAAATGTGCAGGTGGTGAGTTGAGGCTCAGCATACAGCTTGTTTGGACTAACCAAGAGGACGAGGTATGTTGCTTGCCCAAGCTAAGTGACACGTACGCGCCAAGTTTTCTGTTATATAATTACCTGTTAGTGCTTAGTTAAACTGCATGATACGGCCATAGCAGATGGATGGTACTAGGTGTTGTTTTGTTTCTTGCCAATGTATTCAGAGAGCAGATGTGCCACTGCAGATTTCTTTTCTTGAAGGCAGCTCACATAAGTTGAGCTACAAGTGAACAACTTGCTGCTATTAGATCTGGAATGGAAGCTCACATAAGTTGAGCTGATTTTTGTCCATATGAAAGCAGAGGACCATATGGTCTGTGGCGTTTTCATCCATATGAAAGTAGAGGCACACTGTGGTGCTAGTTTGCTGGGTTTTGTCTCCGACCATCGTGTCGTGATGATTTTGCAGGTACCCCGAGAGGCCCTTGAGTTTGCCAGAATGTTGATTAACTTCCGTTCCGGCAAATTCGGGTACTCCATATGTCCTATTTTCAGCAAAGGTCATGCTGAAATTTTCCGTGAATTTTAGCATGACTTTGCTAAAAATAGGACATATGGGGTACTTGCTACTAATGCATGGGCCGGGGTATCTTAGTACTTAATTGAGTAGGATCAACTGCCCCTTTATTCTTGCTGCATTAAACCATAGGTGGCAATAGAGCCAAGTGATTAGGCCCAACTTAGAATTCTCCTTAGCATCGATAAACCCTAGATGATAAACCCAACATAGGTGGCAATAGAGCCAAGTGATTAGTGCCAAGTGATTAGGCCCAACCTAGGGTGCCATTGCATCGATAAACCCTAAATGATGAAAACTTAACTTGGCTGCCCCGGATGCCTCGGTGTCGATGAGAACCTAAATGACGTACGCTTAGGCTTTTAGGGTGCCTCGGCGTCAACAAACCCTAAATGATGAAAGCTTAGGCTTTTAGGGTGCCTCAGCATCGACAAACACTAAATGATGAGACCATGATCTTGTTCCTTGACAATAACCAACTTTTTGACCAAACTTTTTCCTATTTAGAGCGAAACATGGCCCACAACGATGAGGCCGGTGGTTCGGGCGACAAGCAATTCTGGGAGCTGTCCTAGGAGATGGAGGAACAACCTCACCGATATGAGGACGCCGCGGAAGACACCGATCCTGACTACACAACCCCTAGTGGCGTCGGGGATGACAGCACTGATGGTGCCGCCGAGGATGCCACCACTGATGATGGCGGCGCACACACAGATGGCAGCCAACCGAAGAAGCAAAGGAAGGACCCGCGCCCGAATGCGCTCCGCACCCTCAAGGAGGAATTTACTCAAGTGGACTCCGACGGGCATCCAACGGAGCCCAAACATATAGTCAAGGGGTACTCGCTTCAGCTCGGGTGCATTCTCCGGAGCACCGTCTCGATCAACACCGAGAACCTTAGGCATAAGGACCATGGGAATTTGCGCAACCTCCTCGTCACGAAGCTGCACGAACGATACAAGTTCCCCGCCGAATTTGAAAACACACGCCTCTCAGGGAATAAAGTGAACAGTGCTGCCCTCACGAGGATGAGCACGGCCCTGTCTACTTGGAGAAGCGCGGTGAAGAGAATGATTGATAAAGGTGATAGTTATGAGAAGATCAAGGCGAAAAATCCTTCGATTAGCGAAGATGACTACAAGGAGTTCAAGATCAAGTGCGAGAGCAGCGCAACCTCCGAATCAAGTCAGTGGGGGAAAGAAATGCGGGAGTTGAACTTAGGGGAACACAAACTCGGTCCCGGCAGTTACAAAGTGGCGGAGCCTATATGGGACAAGGAGGACGCGGAGCGTGCCGAGCAAGGCCTACCGCCCCGCTTCGAGAAATACAGCGGTGACAAGCAGACCAGGAACTTTGTCAGGGCCCGGTACAAGGAGGACCCGATAACAAAGGAGCTTACCACGGATCCGAAGACCAGGGCGCTTGAGCTTGTTCTGGTAAGGAATACACCCCCGCGTAATTAGCTCCATATGGTTGCACTCTAATTAATCCCCAATATTTCTAAATGGTTCACGTTCCTTCCACAGGAAACTGAAAGCAGTAGCGCGGGGTCATCTCAGAGCTCCCCTTTCGACACCCCTTTAAATAGGGCGTTGAACATAATGAAAAAGAAGGATAAGCTCACTAAGCCGACGTCAGCTGGTCGTGTGGCCGGCGAAGGCTTGTCCACAAAATGGGGGTCATACTATACCGGTGGTGTGCGGAAGGAGAAAAAGACCAGCTCGGAAAGCCAGACGCGCGAGGTTGAAGCACTCAAGGCACAAGTGGCGCGGATTCCGGAGCTTGTCCAAGAGCAAGTGGAACAACAACTGGGAACGAAGCTTAACGCCATGGTGCCTATGTTGATTCATGGGCTGACGATGTGGATTGCAGGCGGCCAACAGGGGCCTCCCTCGGTTCCCAGCTTCACGGCCAGCAACTCGCACAGCGCGCAGGTGGCGCCATTGGTGTCTCCGGCGGTGCCATTGGTGTCTCCAGCGGCGGCGCCATTGGTGTCTCCGGCGGAGGCAGTATTTGTGTCTTCGGCGCCGGCACGGGCATTGGAGCTTAATGCACCCGGGTGTACGCCGGCTGGCACCTCGCCAGCAAGCGCCCCCTCCATCAGTTGCACGCCCGCCGTTGGTGGTGCCTCGACATTAGCCGAGCTCGACGGCATCACGGTAACTAAGCCTCTCGGCCGATGACTTCATCTCCTTGCCTTTGACCGGGCATCCCTGATGCCCTATACATGTATTCGCAGGGCGCCGCCGACATTCCTTGCACTCTTCTGCACTTCATGGGCGCCGAGTTGGTCGATGTCGCCAAGGGCAGAATCGTTCAACCGGGCAACCCCATGTTCCACGGTAATCCGATGCCACCCACAGTGTATAGGGTTGAACTGGTTCGGGTGCTGCCAGGCTGCGACGAGCTGTTACCTCCGATTTGACCCGCTGGGGCGGACGAAGAAGATGAGATGACCCTCAGCGCCTGCGTAAACTGGCCCCTGCTTTGGCCGAAGAGCCAGATTCGTTTGGAGGCGGGGGACACCACCCCACAGACAAGACCGCCAGTCGTGCCGGCGCCAAGCCATGGCAAGAACGCCGCAGTGCTACCGGACTTGCCGGACATCCCTGTGTTGGACATCCCCATGGCACAGGATACGGACATCCCTATGGCATAGGATCCGGACGACAACGGCAACGACGATGGTACATTTACCAAAGTCGATAAGTACTTTGCCGAACATGGGTACGCTGACGAGTTCTGCGGGCCTCTTTCTCAAGAACCCAACCAAGACGACCGCAATCTAGCTGGTACGGCGGAGAAATCCAATTGCAACAGGCGTCATCTGGCGTTCGGTACTCAGGAGACGCCTCCAACTCCCGCCTTCACCGAGCCTCAGATAGCTGAGGTGCAAAATATTATCAGCCCCAACATGCTCAAGAAGGCGGTCTGTGAGCAGAACTCGGTCCCATTACAGGAGATCAAGAAGAAGGGACGGAAACGAAAGACTAATAAGGGCGCCGATGCGAGCCAGCCGGCACCGAGTTCGATCCGTGCTCAGGACGGGCCACCTTCAGCTAAGGATATCTCGAGGAGGGTGCATGTGGCGGGTAGGGCGATGCTACCGCCAAATATGCTCAATGCTGCAACTGGTGCTATGCGGAGTCTGCATGATAGTGTTCTTTCTTTGGAGAAGCGGCGTCTCAGAGAGATTGATGTGGCATACCCGATTTTCATGGCCAAGGTGCCAGAGGGCAAGGGCTTTGTGGATGGAGACAGCGGGGGTACGATCATCTTGTGGTTTGATGACATCTTTGCTATGTTTAACCTTCATCCGCTGCACTACACCTTCGTTCGGATGTTTTCGCTGAGTATGGAGATGCGGATCATTAGAGACAAGACCCCAGACATCGTGATAGTCGACCCCTTCTACATGCGTGCCAAGCACTTGAGCAGCACTGGGGACTGCCAAGTTGGAAGTTCACACCTCGAAGGCGTCATTCTGGCAAACCCAGATAAGGATAACTTCCTTGTGGCTTACTTTCCCGAGTAAGTCATCCCTTAACCGCCCCGTAACATATGATTTCTTAGATTTCGATCGTTCTTTTTTTTCTAACATTCCGCGTTCTGTGCAGTGACGCACATTGCACACTCATCCTCTTAAGCCCGAAATATTCCATGGCCACGTATTTCGACCCGAACCGTAACTCCAAGATAGACTACACAAATGTCAAGAAAGTTCTTGATGATGTTCTCCCCGGCTACGCCAAATCTGGAGGCACCTTCACCGGGGCAGTTCGTAAGTACGGCAAGCACACCTTCTCACACAATATGAATTTTTGCTGCGTCAAGCAGCCGCCTGGCGGTCAGAAGGATGCCTACTACGCCCTCCATCACATGCGGGCGATCATAAGGGACCATCATCACCTTTTGCTACTAGATAGTCTCAAAGATTGGGCCGCGAGGTTGTCAGCAACCCAGGACGCGGACCTCAGACAAGAATTCTTTCGCATCCAGACGGAGTTTGCGGACATCATCCATCAAGATGTCCTTCATACCTCGGGGCAGTTCTACCTCAGATATCAACCGTCCAACAATGAGATAGATGGAACGCTACAAATGCTGGGTGACAACGACCGCAATTTCATGACCATCATGACAGACGACGGCTTCATCCATGCTCCTGTCCGATGAGTCGAGTCGAAAGTAGTGATGTGTAGTTCTGAAACATTGATTGGCTCATGTTGTAATTAAACATTAATGAATTCGTATGTCTCTTTGGTTTGGACAGTCATTCAACTTAGATGTAATTGATGCTATTTATTAGTAGGATCATGAATCGTGCTATTAACGTCTTGCATTTCTCTTCCGATCCTTTTGTTGCATACTTACATATTGCTTATGTATTGTCTGTTGTCTGTTGTTTGGCTTGTGCATAGAGATGCCGTCATATGTCGTGTACAAGGGTAAGGTTCCTGGAGTCTACGACGACTGGGAGGAGTGTCGGAGACAGGTTCACCGTTTCAGCGGTAACAGTTACAAAGGGTACACCACTAGGGCGGAGGCCGAATCTAGATACGCCTGCTATCTAGCGGGAGAGAGGAGGGAGCGTTGGAGGAACCGGATGAAGACCAGTTTGATCGCGATGATGCTCATCGTGATGACCGCAGCTCTCTTTTATGTGATGGTAGTTTAGATGATCGATATCGACTAATGTGAAGACAAACTCGATACTCGCGGTCTTGAGACTTGTAATGTTTTATCTTTGTTCGGTCTTTTGAATTCGGAGACTAATATGATGAATTGTATTCGGAGACTAATCTTCTATTGTATTTGATGAATCTGTTGTTGCTGTGTGCTGCTGTCTATATTCTGTCCAATAATATATTTTGTAACCTGTGCAAAAATCAGAAAAGCAAAAAAAAACAAATATTCATACTAATGGCGCATCACCACAAGGTGCGCCATTAGTATGCCAAAGGATACTAATGGCGCATCAAGGCAGAGTGCGCCATTAGTATGACAAAGCACATGGTTACATATGGCCCCCCGGAAGGCATACTAATGGCGCATGTTCTTACATACTAATGGCGCACTGCGTGGTGCGCCATTAGTAAAAAATACTAGTGGCGTGCTACTAATGGCGCACCGGTAGTGCGCCATTAGTAGGCAAAACCGGTGCGCCATTAGTAGGCCTTTTCCTAGTAGTGACGAGCGGGTCTGTATTAGTACTGTAATAACAGGAGTTAGTGGTCACTTTACTTAAATTTAATTAGCTTTAATAGAAATTTATACTTAAAACAAGCAATGCATTGGCTCGTTCTATCAGTGCCACGGGATCAACATGCACAACAATTAGAATTATTATTCTCAGGATGCACACGATCAACACATTTGTCGCACTTTCACAAAGATATTACTACCAAGTTTGAACTATTTGTTATGGTTGTTGTCCTCTGCATCATCATGTCGTGTTTCCCAGCTTGCAAGATTTAGAACCAACAAATAAGATCCAAATAATAAGTACAACAAAGATGCCTACACATCTCATTGATTCCCAGCTTGCAAGATTCAGAACCAACAAATAAGATCCAAATAATAAGTACAACAAAGATGCCTACACATTTCATTGATTCCCAGCTTGCAAGATTCAGAACCAACAAATAAGATCCAAATAATAAGTACAACAAAGATGCCTACACATCTCATTGATTCCCAGCTTGCAAGATTCAGAACCAATAAATAAGATTCAAATAATAAGTACAACAAAGATGCCTACACATCTCATTGATTCCCAGCTTGCAAGATTCAGAACCAACCCATTAGAGCCTTTTGATAAAGTGAATATCGAGATTAAATCCATCTTGGCTAGCCATGTCATACAATCAAAGAACTTGGCGAATGCTCTTGACTGTCACAACATCTGTAGTTGAGTATTCCCGTTTGCACAGCATGTTTGCACAGCACAAACAAGGAGACAGGAAAGCATGATTTCACTTTAATAGCGGCCTCCTTGAACTCAACCTCCAGGTCCACTAGGATGAGGTCTGCCTGGAGTTCCATGATTCAATTCATGCGCCTTTTTCTGCGGTTCACCTGAAATGAAGCAAAGATTGCATCATTCAGCTAGCAAGAAGTACTTTCTCTTGTGAACTGGTAGGTTCTTCTTTAGTAGTTGCACTAAAATTGAGGAACATTAAGGTTGGCTGTCCGGCTCATGTAAGGTGCAACTATAATTTTCTTATCCTTTTGTGCAGTTCCACTAAAATAAAGTGCCATTGTGGCGACAGTGACGGCTCCATCTTGTAAAGGCTAATAAAATGTTGCACGAGATTACCCGCGGAACTTGATGGAGATTTTGGAAACTCCAATCACCATTTTGTGCAGTTCCACCAAAATTGAGAGATGTTGCCCACATGACATTTTTGTTGAACTGCACAAGACACTCATTCCAAAAAAAGTGTTTTGTGCAGTTCACCAAAAGGTCACAATAGCAATAAGGTGAAATGGATATCCCTATCTGCACAAAATGATAGAAAATAAACAGTTGCTGGTCAATAAGAATATACGAAACATATACAAAATGAAAAGAAGCATCTTAATTATGTTCATGGCAATCACGCAAGGACAACAAAAATTTTAAAATGTCAGCAATGCTTCATGTTACCAGAAGCATTACGATCAACAATGCGATTCCTCAGATATGGGATTACTTTAATGGTGGCATTGCTTGTTTACCAGACATAGTAAATCAACAGCAGCTAAAGAGTTGGTTTAAGGGCATGGGACCAAGGGGACACTAGGACACTCAGCAGCGTAAAGGAGCAACTTACTTATCATACTGGGGAAAACAGCAGGAGTGCCATTTGTAACAAAGTTTAATTGCATCTTATCACTAGAGGCATTAGATTAACAGTAACACTGGTTAGACATGTCCCTAAGGTAACAGTGTGATCGCTTCATTTTACATGCGCCTTTACAGCAAAAGGTTGGTTTACCTGCAAAAAAACACAGCAAAAGGTTGGTATAAGGACATGCGACAGTGGACGCATCAGCACAATGTACCTACAAGGAGGCATAAAGTGGTGATGTCGAGCTTGTTCACGCTATGTGAGGGCAACAAACCTAATCCTGGAGACCTTTTACTATGTGAGGGCAGCAAATCTAATCCTGGAGGCCTTTTACTATGTGAGGGCAGCAAATCTAATCCTGAGACCTTTTACTATCTGAGGGCAGCAAATCTAATCCTGAGACCTTTTACTATGTGAGGGCAGCAAATCTAATCCTGAGACCTTTTACTATGTGAGGGCAGCAAATCTAATCCTGGAGACCTTTTACTATGTGATGGCAGCAAATCTAATCCTAGACATAATCTGTTGACTTGTCCACCAGCCGCCACTTTCTATCCTTTTTTCAACTAATAATAGATTTGTTCCTTATCCAGTTTGTACTGCATTTCCCATTATTTCCCTTTTCAACCAAGAGACCGGTTGGGTATCCGTTCTCTACTACTTTCACCATATTATTTCCTCTTTGAATCAAGTCCTAGATTCATGCTACAACTTTCCCCCTTTCATAGTTGTTTGAACAAAGCCCTAGATTCGAATGCATGAAGTAGCTTTACCTCTAATAATACTAAAAATTTAGGTGGCTTTGGAAGAGCTGATTGGAGTAGAAAAAGATGCACATGCAGACACGTGGGGAGCTAGGGCAGTAGAGCAAGGCCGCTTTCGAAGAACTTATACCTAAGGGTCACCGGGATGTCGGCGGCGGCAGGTCGGATCTGCGGACAATACAGCAGGGAGGAAGAAGGTTCGGAGGACCTCCCGAGCCGGCGCTGTGTTGGAGAGAACGACATGGGCAGAGGATCGGGCCCCTCCGACAGCTGTGGGTTTCCTCCCTCAGCGGCGATGACCGCGTGAACGATGCACCTTTTAGTCCTCTACACACACCGGCCGAAGGGATCCGACCGATTCTGTGACCAGCGGTGAGCAGAGAGAAAATGTCTCTACCGTTGTCTTGTTTATATCTGGAGAGGATGAGAGAATGAAGAGAGCAACCCTAGTAAAGCGAGCGCTCAGGCCCCTGCGTCCATATATAGTGGAGTGATTATCTTTTTTATCTCCACAACAAGCGTTTCAATTTGTGTATGTGGCATTAAAAAAAAGAAACTCTCTATTTAAGGTGACTACTCTACGACTGCTACTTACTACTACTACAGTACTCTCTCCGTCCTGATTTATTGGTCCCTTTTATAGTTTGTGCCAAATTTTGACTAAAGATTTAACTAACAAAATGTTAATGCATGTCAAGAAAAATTATCTCATTGGATTCGTATTTGAACATACTTTTGAAAAATATAATGTTTGGTGACATGCGTGGACATTTTCTTAGTTTAATCTATGGTCAAAATTTGGCACGAAATACAATGGGGACCAATAAACCCGGATAGAGGTAGTATTGTTCACTTGTGCTCCCCGCCCCTCCATTCATTGAACAACCCCACGGGTGAATAAACATACAGTAAGTACTGTATTTATATAGAAGAACAAGCTCGAACTATTTTCGCGTAGTTAAAAGTTGAGGGCGGGGCTTTTCTCGGGCAGTACGCGCGGCAGTTTTCGGGTAGGCGGTTTGACACAGAGGCGAGGAGGGTGAGCGAGTGGGGCTGTGCGATTTGACGACGCATTACTGCTGGAAAGACTTGTGATATGACCACTCACTATAGTCATGAATTACTGGCACTCCGACCGGGGTGATGCCCCCCTTCCGTTCCGCGCTCTAATCTGGTGCATGACACGTCGACCCGGATGCTGGCTCTCCCACATGTCGGAGTAGTAAGAAGGAATAAAGAATGATGCAGTATATACTAGTACTATACTACTCCCTCCGTTCCTAAATATAAGTCTTTGGAGAGATTTCACTATGGACCACATACGGAGAAAAATGAGTGAATCTACACATAAAATGCATCTATATACATCCGTATGTGGTCCACAGTGAAATATCTACGAAGACTTATATTTAGGAACGGAGGGAGTACTACTCAGGTCGGAGGAGTGTGAACCACGGCAACCCAGTGAACCAGCCGTGCGAACCACGGTAGCCCAGTGAACCAGCAGTAGAAAACAATAATGTGGTGATATGGCCATAAAAACAATGTGCTACGGTCCACACTGTAGCATGTACAGTAACACTCCTCTTTGTTTGGATCCCTGAGTTAGAGCTAGTTTGGGTTGAAATATCCTCAAATTATCGAAACAAGAGGGGTTAGTTTGAGCTAGTTTGCTCTAACCCAGCTAAAAAAACTAGCCCGGTTGAGAGGTTCTAATTGGGTTAGTTATCCTGGGCCCACTAAAAGAGAACTAAAAAAATCTCACCTACCCGCACCAGATCGCTCCCCTAAAAAAAATCTCACCCGCCCGCACCAGATCGCCCCCCTGTCTCACACGACTCCTCTCTGTTCCCCATAAGGCCGCCCGCCCAAGCGCCGCTCGCCCTCTCTCTCCTCCGGCCGCCCTCTCCTTCTGGCCTCCGTCGCCCTACTCCGGCCGTCCTCTCCCTCCGACCTTCGAAGGTCGCCCCGCTCCCCCTTCACCAATCGTTTTTCTCCCTCTGTCGTGCGCGGCGGCGGCGCATCTACCAGGGAGGTCGCGAGAGGGGTGAGTTTGTTCGTTCCTTCTCTGTCTCACGGCCATATCATTGATCTTGCTTGCTCTAGCGCTAATTCTGATTTGGAAAAGTAGATCCTGATCAAACTTGCTATAGATTTGTGGTGCACGCATGGAATTGTTTGATGCTGCTTGAGGAGGTAATAAATCTTTCTAGATGCCCAAAGATTCAGGTCACCTTTCTAGGTATTTCAATTTCAGGCTTGCATTATTTGTAGAGGCCCAAAGATTCAGTTCACCTTTCTTGGTATTTCAATTTCAGGCTTGCATTGTTTCTAGAGGCCCAAAGATTCAGTTCACCTTTCTAGGTATTTGAGTTTCAGGCTTGCATTATTTCTAGAGGCCCAAAGATTCAGTTCACCTTTCTAGGTATTTCATTTTCAGGCTTGCATTATTTCTAGAGGCCCAAAGATTCAGTTCACCTTTCTAGGTATTTCAGTTTCAGGCTTG
>NC_041383.1:663961775-663970905 GCF_002162155.2 Triticum dicoccoides | reverse complement strand
TAAGTTTCAGGCTTGCATTATTTCTAGAGGCCCAAAGATTCAATTCACCTTTCTAGGTATTTCAGTTTCAGGCTTGCATTATTTCTAGAGGCCCAAACATTCAGTTCACCTTTCTATGTATTTCAGTTTCAGGCTTGCATTATTTCTAGAGGCCCAAAGATTCAGTTCACCTTTCTAGGTATTTTAGTTACAAGCTTGCATTATTTATAGAGGCCCAAAGATTAAGTTCCCAGTCGGCAGCAAGTGGCCCTGCTACCCATGCCGGTGTCGACCTCAACTCGCAAGGGCCGGCGTCGGAGGGGTTCTCGGGGCTTGGGCTCTATAGAGCCTTCCTCCAGAGCGACGATGGCGAGCTCCTCCCTTGATAGGTGAGGGGCTCCGGGCTCCCTCCCTATCGTGAACAACTTCCGTGATGAGTTAGCTCATTCTTTGTTTCATGAAGTGTTTTTTTATTTTGTGAAGCTTGATTGACGACTTGTATGTTTAAGTGGGATATCTCATTTGTATGGACAAAGTAAAAATTATCATGTTTTGCATGCTTGATTGTATAGATGGTTCGTTTATGTCAATTGTAAGCGGGAGAAGGCCACAGAAGAGCCGGCCACACCAAGAGGGTGCTTGGATCCAAGGGACTTATTTTAGTCTGACTAAAAATAGGGTCCAAAGTAGTCAAATGATTGAGATAGAGCATTTATTGTCAATCTAACCCTGCCATCCATACACCTCTTTGGTTTAGAGTTAGTTCAGGATTAGAATCTAACTCTAACCTCTAACTGAGTTAGAGTTCTCCTCGTCTCTGTTCATCGCCATCATACTTTCCCTATTCCTGTGTTTTCAGTATCCTGCGAATCAAAGAGGCCCTTTTTTCGGGAAAAATCAAAGAGGCCCTTAGACTGGTTTAGGTCCGGTCATTTTTTATAAACGTGTTATGTCCAAAATTTAATGAACGTGCTCCGGTTTCCACGAAAATAATCCGGTTTCATGTAGTAATTCATTGATTTATTTATTCTTCTGCTGGGGGTTTGCATGTAATTCGTGAGGTCTAAAATGTAAAGTACCCCAGCATATGCTCCGAGTCGTGCATGCACTACGACCTAGATGCTCTATGTCCCACATGTCGGCGAATGGGAGCACGTGGAAATAGCCTAGGAGTACATATAGGAGGATAAATGCGTGAAAAATATGTACTATGAAGCGTAGCCGCGGTTCGAAAAGTAGACCTAAAGTGATGACAGCTATAGGTCGCACGCACCCAACTAGTGGTACTAGACATACGACTAATTTTTCCCTAAAAAAAGAGGCACGAGTGCTCAATACTCCTATTCTATAAACACGAGTCCCATCTGACAACAGCGTCCGAGCTACAGCTAGCCCTCCTCCCTCGTTTCTCTCTTCTACTCTCTAAGAGCATGGTTAATAATATAGCCAGCTGCTGGCTATATGATGTTTCCATGTCACATATAGTCAAGTTTATAGCCAACAAGTACAATAGCTAGATATAAATATGCACATATAGCCAGAATTCGTCGACCTGCATTTATTTACTTGCTGGAATCTTTAGAAAGACTTATATTTGGGAACAGAGGGAGTACTATACTAATAAAACATTAAGGCCACGAGGCGATGCAGTGCTTGTTACAGGAGGCAAGAAGAAGAGATGCATCCATCGACGACGTCCACCTCCTCGACTCAGGGCGCCGAGCCACCGAACGGTGCCTAAGTAGCAGCGGCTTTCGTGGCCAGGTCGACGTGCTTCTGAACAATGGCGTCCAAAGATTCCAGCCGCTGGAAGAAGGCCAACGTCTTTCTGTCCTCGCTTGCCTTGTAGTGGCCTATGTAGACAATTTCCTCGTAGACGTGGATGTGCATGTCGACAGTTTCTTGCATGGCGAGGCGCTGCACGGCGAGCGTGGCCTTGAGGTGCACATTCTTCGTCGCGACCTCCGGCACCTGCAGGGCCACCAGGGCTTGAAAGAGTTCGTCACCATCTAGGCCGATGAGGGTGGCAGGCAATGAGGAGCCTAAGCGCGCGGGCTGGAGCAGTACGGCAAGGTCGTTCACGCGCTTCTTGACGGCGGTGAACTTGCGGATGGAGTTGACCATCATGTCGTCCATGCGAGAGGCGAAGCTGGCGTCGGCGAGGGCTACGATGCCTGCGATCGCCAGCACCGTCTGGAAACGCTGCATGTGCGGGGCCGCAGGCTGGCGCCTTGGATGATTTGGCACAGCCAACTGCCGCTCGCGTCCATCGCCGCCATAGGTGCTTGTGGCTTCTGGTCACTTGGTCTTGGATTGGAGTGAGCAGTATTGTGCAGAGACTTGGGAGTAGATGGATTGGAGTGGTGGGGCGCCTTTATTATATGAGAGTCCAAACTCTGTTGCATTCACATCGTGCTGGATCTAGTCTGCTTCTCCAATTAATTCCCTCTGCATGTAGTAATTGAGGATGCATCATTGACCGTTCAACGTCTCGGGAACCGCTACCCTCTTCCGCCTTGGCATTCTAGCACCTATGGACCCGTCGATGACGAGGTGCCTATGGTGACTTCGTAAATTTCAAGATGATACTTGGTGCCGTGCGTGTGTGCATTCATAGGGGTGAGTGTATGCGCGTGTATATGAGCACTTGCATCTGTACTGTGTCAAAAAAACAACAACGTAAATGCGTGTCAAAAAGAGACTAGTCAGTATACTCAATATTGTGCACCTCGGAGAGGAAAACGATAGAACTAGTACGTATTTATTTACGGTGCAGATTCACTCATTTTGCTCCATATATACTCCGTCTTGGTGTAGTCTAGTCACTTGTTGAAATCTCTAGAAGGGCAAATACTCCTTTCTGGTTTACAGGGCTATACTAGCAAGTATTTGTACGTACTAATACAATAGTGGGCTCACATAGCAATTTTGTCTCATGCAAGAGCCTGGCTATATGCGTGCTCCAATGTTCGCAACTGCAACGTTCGGTTTGCGCTTGGCTCTTCGCCTCTTCGAGAAGACGAACAATGATGTTACTACTACTGCTTCTATAGTGTCGAATCCACTGCTGCATGTCTGTCCACCGCAAGCGGGATGGATAGCTTGTTGTAGAAGTACTACTAAGCAAAAGCTTGTCCTCATTTGCGAGCAACAGCGCACATGGGCGAGGGAGAAGGCGTGTAGTAAAATCAAGCTTCTCCTCGTTCTACGAGTTGACGCGACACAGCATAGCACTGGCCCCACATGCTTGCCTCTAAACTTGGCTGAAAGACCCGTAGTGTACAATATATTTGCTGCAACCTCTAACATTTACCCACCACAAATTAAAATATATGTGGCTGTATGCATCATTCTGATGCAGAGGCCGGGGAGTGCCCCCTTTTCGAAAAAAAACAAAGTAAAATATATATTCCTGTCTTGACCAGATGAGCGTGCAAACTACAATCACCAGGGTGACAGGTAGGGCCAGAAGACTATTTTAATTAAAAAAAAACTTCGAGACGGCCACATAGCATGGAGCCGACCCCAACGATTTTAAGCTTACATGCACGATACACGCTATCTAGACTGCTCTACACATGAAACTGCCACGCGAGCGTCCGGGTTGCGCTTGGCTCTTAGCCTCTTCGGGAAGTCGAAAAATGATGGTGTACTACTGCACTGGAGGAGTACTACAGTACACTTCTGGCCATCTGACACCGATTGAACTGTTGCATGTCCATCGCGTGCGGGAGGGAGAGCATGTAGCGAAAGCTTCTCCTAGTCTTGCCAGCCACCAACGCTCATGGGCGAGGGAGGGACGCTCCTGTCTTTGCGTGTATGACAGGTGGGCCAGACAGGTGTGTGGCCAACCTGTCATACAGCCAAAGGCAGGTGCAGTTAAGTCCGCGAGGGAGAGGATAATCAAACTTCTCGTTGATGTACGAGTTGACGCGACACATCAAAGCACTGCACTCGATATATTTCAATAATTGAGGGTTACTGATGCATTAATTACAACGCATGCATGCATGCCATGACTCTCCTTTTGATACTTGCATGTGTTGATTTAATGCACCTTGAAGTAGTACTCCCTCCGATTCCTTTTACTTTGCGTATAACTTTTTCTTGTTTTTCTCAGATTAGTCTACGCGTCCATGTTGGTTTCCATCTGTGCCCCCGCTCGATTAGTTCTGCCCCCATTAATCGTGCCAGTTTCCAATTCAGAAAATGGCTACAAGCAAACGCGTGCAGCGCCGGATGCGGCTTGACTGCCTGGGGAAGCCAACTCAAGCGAAAAGGAAGGAGGACCAGCCAACCATTGCATGCGCATTTACTGTCGATATTTATGCAGCTTACTCATGCGCAGGGGAAAATTTGTCCAGAAAACTCAAACTACTGCCTTCCTTGGTATGCAGGAGGACAGTGCGCAGAGTATAAAATATGTGACGGTAAAGCTTTGTAATGCCCCGGCCCAAGCGAGAGATGGTTGTGCACGAGGAGGGCGAGATCATGCACACAAAACAGGAACCGACGAGGGAGCTCACTAAGGTCTCGATGGACCTCACCGTGCTCCACTGCCCCTTGTGCCTCCGCCCCTTGACGCCTCCAGTGTAGTGTATGAGGTTCGAATACTCCTCGTCCATTCGGCTTATTGAGCAAGGTGCAGGTTTCTTGATTGATGTGTTGTTTGATTGATTTCTGCAGTGCAAGGGAGGGCACCTGGCCTGCGCGGACTGCCGCGTCGAGCGCCCCGGGAACCAGCGGCAGTGCCAGAAGTGCGAGCGCGGTGGTGGCTTTGACGTGCGGAACACGGCGGTGGACGCCGTCATTTCGTCGCTGAGGGTGGAGTGCCCGCATGAAGGCTGTGGGCTCTACGTCACTTACCACAAGCTTGCCGATCACCAGAGCGTGTGTCCGCTCGCGCCCTGCAAATGCCCCGTGCCCGTCTGCGGCTACGAAGGCCCGCCGCCGGCGCTCTACCACCACATCAGCAACGCGCATCCCATGCCCGTGCACAGGATCCAGTACAGCAAGGTGCTCCAGCTGCAAGTGCCACTGTCGGAGCCACGGCTCTTGCTGTTCCCGGAGGAGGACTGCCGCGCGTTTTTCTTGGTCGGCGGCGTGCTCGACATCGGTGCACCTATCACCGTGTCGGTCGTCTGCATTAGAGCGGGGGCGTCCGCACTGCCGCACTACTGGGCCAAGCTGTGGGCGAACGGCCCGCCGGGGGAGCCCAAAGGCACGACCGACGCCGTCGAGGTGGAAATGGAGGTGACAAGCAGCAAGGATCCCGGCGACATCGATGTGCAGGAGCTGACCTTCTTGACAGTTCCGCCCAAGCTGTTGGCCGGGGCTAAGCTTGTGTCCCTCCACATTCAGATTGACAAGCTCACGTCCTAAATGTTTCAACAGTGCCTTCTGTTTATCTTAGTAATATGCTAATATAGGGATTACCTTGGTCTACTTTAGCTTAAGAAATGGTGGGTTTCGGTGGCGATGCAGCAATTACTTCGACATCAAATCAGTAATTTCCAACAGTCGAACGGATATTTTGTGTCTGTTGGATATAAAGTTCCTTTGGGTAAGAAGTACTACTTGTCATCAAAATGGATAAAAGGAGATGTATGTAGACGTATTTTAGTTCTAGATACGTCCCTTTTTATCCATTTTGATGACAAGCACTCCCTCCGTTCCACAATACATGCCTTCCATTTGTCAAAATATAGATGTATCTAGACATGTTTTAGTATTTAGGTACATCCATGATAGAGCCAATCGGATGGTTGAGAACACTACAATTCGTAGCTACAGATGCATGTGTGACTCCCAGATGCAGAGGTCGGGGGTCATCATCCTCCTTTTTGAGAAAAAACAGACGCGTGTGTGAGAGGACGAGTGCGTGCGTGCACCTCTTCTCTTCATGTATAATGTACTACTAAACTTAGAGTACAAGTTTTTGTGGGTGGCACGATGGTGCGTGGGAGAAGTCCTGAGAGATAGGTTTAATGCGTCTAAAAAAAGGACTAGCCTAGAGCTCGCCACGCGGGTATTTATACATTTTGAGATTGCGTCTTGTCACATTCCAAATTACTCCATGCTATATTGCAGACCTGTTCACACCGATCACAACCTAAACGGTTTCCCACTTAGGAGCGTATTAGTACCACGCTATATTGAATTCCAAACCTGTTCACACCGATCACAACCTAAACGGTTTCCCACTTAGGAGCGTATTAGTACTCGGTTATAAATACTAGTATGCCAAGATGACTGCACATTCCTCCTCAACTCCTCATCCACAAAAACAAACAAGTCATTCAGCATCCTTCCCTTGCGTCTGCCATGGCCAGCGTGAGTTCTGGGTCGAGAGATTGCCAGCAAGGAGAGGCGAGCATGGAAGCGGAAGCACGAGAGATGTCCCGCCTCGCTGCGAGAGTAGCCGACATGTCCCGCCATGCAGAAGTAGCAGCACAGAAGTCCCACCGCACCGCTGAAGCAGCACGGAGGTCCCGCCGCACCGTCGATGCAGCAGACTGGTCCGGCCGCGCCGCAGATGTAGCAGAGATGTCCCGCCGCGCCGCGGTGGCCTGGGAAAATTTCTCGCGGGCAGGCAACGACTGTTACAGGCGCATGCATGCGATCGTCCATAGCCAGATGGATCAGATATCCGGCTTGGCGAGGTTGCAGGACAACGTGAAAGCCTCATTTGAACAGGCTACAGGCATCATCCGGCAACTAAGGGAGGGCAATGAGAGGCTCCGAGCCGAGCGCGACCTGCTGAGGGAGAAGATCGTCCGAAGTGCAAATCAGCAGGAGGTGACTAGTGCCTTGTTGAAGAGGACCGGCGTCATCGTCAAGAAACTTATGGACGAGAATGACATGCTCCACAACGAGCGCCAAAGGCTGGTGGAGGAATCCGTGGATGTTCTCAAGCAGCATCTTGAGGACACGAAAGAGCTCATTGCCGCTCGCCGCGGAGACTAGTTCCCGCGGCCTGCAGCAACGCATCAAGAAAGTAGAGATCAGCGAGCCAGATCCTTGTCTTCCTTCTTCTTTTGCCCTTGTGTATTTCGGGCATAGCCGCATGTGACTTTTTAAATTATCTTTCTAATTATGTAAGACAATTAATTGTCCTTATATTTTCGTGGATGATCAATGTTGCAAGGCTGGAATGAAGAAAACTCTTGATGTGGCGACCCTGGTGTTGCTGTTCTTCTAGTTGCTGATGGGCTTCCTTCAGTTTCCTGGTTTATTTTGATGTAATAATCGGTTTAGGATGTGGATTGTGTCGTCGGTTGTGAAATGTTGGGTTCTACCGCGGGTGTTTGTCCTTTGTTGGCCTCTTGGGATGTTGCGATTTCAATCTGGTACTCCCTCCGTCTCATAATGTAAGACATTTTTTGACACTATACTAGTGTCAGAAAGCGTCTTATATTATGGGACGGAGGGAGTAGATTTTAGTCCTTCGTGTTAGGCTGGAGTTGTGCTGAACTTCTTGTGAATTGTGGTGGTTTTTCAGTAAGGAAAATCGGAAGGGGGCAAGCCCTTCTTTGATCAAAAAAAATCGTCCTTATATATTCATTAGTCTTGCTATAAGTCGCAGTAGATGCTATATAGGTCCGTCGGATCTTACATCAAGATCCGTGCTATCAGATTTTCTTTTTTCTCTCTTAAATCTCAGTCTAGTGAGACATAGCCACGACATTAAACAGAGGCTCGGGCGCCATTGATGGAGACCTTGGGAGAGAGGTGGACGACAGATGGAGGTCAAAGGGCTCTCCTCCCGATAAGCATGCACAGGGGTCTGATCGCACGCCTCTCGTACTCAAATAGCTACCCTGCACGGCTCCTCCTAGCTAATAAAAAACGGGGACGCGTGGCGGCACGTAAATGGTACTAGTAAGTACAACGCCCACGGTTTCAATAATACTTGTGTTTCCGATTGTAATGTGACAACACTTGTTCTAAAATGACTTTGTTGATTGTTAATGTGTGCTCCTTCGCAAATCGGACTTCAAATTTACCACAACATGTTGGTGCCATGTCATGGCACCAAGCCAAGTTTCATTATTTTCATGCGTGTTTTGGATTTACAGGAATTAAAAAACTAAGTTTCTCAATGTTTCCAACCCAGCCACGACGCCCAGAATTTTCAATTTCATTCCCATTTCTTGCATGGAACCTAGAAATTTACCCGAGGATACACATGTGATTTTTCAACCAACTTTGGTGGACTGGAACATGTGCTTGTATTTCAAATTTGAATTATGCACACAAAGGTGACACGTTCCCTCCCAGAACCATGAGCCTTCTTGAGAGAAGCTCCGATTTGCAAGAAGCTTATACCAAAATTTGTTCCTATTCAGCCAATTTTTTTACCACGGCATGGTACTACCATGACATGACACCATGCCAAGTTTCATGATCTTAAAACCAAGTTTCTCAATGTTCTTGACCGAGCCACGATGCCCAGATGTTTGAATCTTATTCTCATTTTTTGCATGGGAGTAGAAATTCACCCGAGATCACAAATGTGATTTTCAACCAACTTTGGTGCACAGGAGCACGTGCTTGTAGTTAAAATTTGAATTATGCACATTAAATGACCAAAAACTCAATTAATGTGTGAATAAGGCCAAACGAAGCCGGAATAATTGCAAAATTTAACAGGGCACTCATGTAGTTCTATGTTGCCTTTGTAAATAAACTCAAGGGGGACAATGTATATCGTTTCGCACTCAAAGGTGACACGTTCCCTCTCAGAACCACGAGCCTTCTTGAGAGAAGCTTCGGTTTGCAAGAAGCTTATACCAAAATCTGTTCCTATTCGGCCATTTTTTTACCACAACATGCATGGTAGTACCATGACATGACATCCATGCCAAGTTTCATGATTTTCAGACGTGTTTTGGATTTACAAGAATTTTAAAACCAAGTTTCTCAATGTTCTCGGCCGAGCCATGATGCCCAGATGTTTTAATTTTATTCTCATTTCTTGCATGGGACCTAGAAATTCACCCGAGGACACAAATGTGATTTTTCAACCAACTTTGGTGCACGAGAGCATGTGCTTGTAGTTCAAATTTGACTTATGCACATTAAATGACCAGAAACTCAATTAATGTATAAAAAACGACAAACGAACCCGGAATAATTCCAAAATTTAACA
>NC_041383.1:663960052-663961495 GCF_002162155.2 Triticum dicoccoides | reverse complement strand
CTCTTAGAACCACGAGCTTCCAAATCAGCCCAATTTTTTACCACAACATGTTAGTGCCATGGCATGACACCATGCCAAGTTTCATTACATGAATTTAAAATCTAAGTCACTCAATGTTCTCGGCAGAGTCATGACGCCCAGATGTTTGAATTTCATTCTCATTTCTTCCATGGGACCTAGAAATTCAACCAAGGACACACATGCGATTTTTCAACCCACTTTGGTGCACCGGAGCATGTGCATGCAATTCATATTTAGATTATGCACATTAAAAGTCCAGAAACTCAATTAATGTATAAAAAGGCCAAATGAACCCGAAATAATTCCAAATTTTAACAGGACACTCATATAGTTCTATGTTGCCTCTGTAAATAAAATCAGGGGGAGGCAGCGTATATCATTTCGCACACAAAGGTGACACGTTCCCTCTCGGAACCACGAGGCTTGTTGAGAGAATCTCTGGTTTTGTAAGAGGCTTATACCAAAACTTGTCCCAATTCAGCTAACAATTATACGTATGAAAACAGGGTTTAGATTATCCCGAACATCTCGCTACCTAGACCAATAATGTACTATGATTTGAATTCAACATAAAATGGATACACATATTTGAATTGGAGAGCGTATGGTACATGTAGTTCATAGTGAAATATGATTACTGCTATATGCATGTCTTTTTGTTATCAAGATAATATTTAAATTATTGTATAACTTGACAACAATCATATTCAAATAAGGAAAATTGATTCAAATTTAGTCCATATGGTAGACGACAATATATATGTTCACATGGTGGAGTAAAATGTTCATATATGATGGAAGATCAAAATGTATGACTACATGAATTATAAACCGCAAGGTCACCTAATGATATATTCGAATTCAACATAACGTGGATTCAAAAATTGAAATTCGAGATCATGGCATCTGTAATCATATAAAAAGGGACATTACTCTTTCTTTGGTGGGAATTGATTTGTTTTTTGTTGTTGTTGAGGGAAGTGCGAATCGATTTGGTACTGTGCAGGGTAATCATGTTCTCCCGATTTTTTTACATTTTTCTTGTAGTTTTTTCAATGGCATCTATAGCAATATAGTAAAAGGGGACATGACTCTCTTGTGTCTTGTATGATTTTTTTTACACGTTAAGTTTGTTCTGCCAACAAGGAATCCACACCTTGTTATCCCGAAATTTTCAAGCTCGAGTATCTTTTGTCTCACCTGCTTTGAAACTCCCGCTTCTTCAACCCCCGCCACGCCTTGTTATCCCGAAATTTGGACGCGCGCGAGAACTCCCTCCTCATCCGAAATCGCTCCCGCAGCCCAGACACGCGAAATCCCCCTTCTACCCCTCAGCCGGAAATGAAGCTCCACGTCGCAGTGTCAAAACCGGTGGGGGTACGCTGGTAACTTACCCTACATTTCCGACAAGCACGTCCCTAA
>NC_041383.1:663907824-663959793 GCF_002162155.2 Triticum dicoccoides | reverse complement strand
TACACCGAGGCCGCCAAAACCCGCGAAACCCCACGCTCCTCCGTCGGCATCCTGACCGCCGCCCAACTGGAGACTCTTCCCTGACTAGTCGTCCACCGCAACAGCTCGCCGTCCCTCATCCACCGCACTGGATGAGGATCCATTGTCGATCTCGTCGTCCCGCCGGATCAGCCGCCCCGTCCTCCACCTCCAAGGAGCTGCCCCGACGTTCGCCTCGTCTATCGCGCCACCTAAATCCCCACAGCGCCGTCTTAACCTGCCCCACCAGAACCGCAGCACCCTCACCAATTCCTCCGATGAAGCCGAGGCCAACTCGGCGCCACCAAGGAGGTTCTGCACTCACCGCTGCATTTTATCTTTTATTCGATCTCACGGGGCTGCCGGTGCTCGATACCGAGCAGACATGGTGTCTTCATCGACAGCACCGTCGCCGGCCACATCATCCACGGCGTCTCTCCCCCATGTCGTTGCTTCCTCGGCGGCGACTTCCACAACGGCACTAGTTGCAGCTGCTCCGGCTCTCGCTCGCACTGCGGCTCTATTCTTGCTGTCGGTCGCGCTGCTGCACTGCTCCTGCTTTCGTTCGTGCTGCTGCTCTGCTCTTGCTCTCGATTGCGCTGCTGCTACTGTTGCACGACCTCCGGCAGCTACAGGAGTTGCTGCTTTAGCACTCGCTCGCGGTGCTACTGCACGACTTGCTCTCTACTAGTGTGTTCCCTGCTCAAGCGTCTGCTGATTTAGATCACTGCTTCTCTGCTACTAGTGCTCGAACGCCCTAAACATCTATTGCAATGCTCTGTTACTAGTTCAATCAGTTTCGACAGTAAAATTCAGTTTCAACTGTGAAGTTCATTTTCTTCAGTTAAGTTCAGAGTGAACAGTACTTACAGCATCTGTCGGAGCGGCCGTGGCGCGGCTGATGCGTTTTACATATAGCACTTTTTGGTGATGTATTTTACATCATCTATTGCAGATGATATTAGGGTTCCACTTTAGATTAAAGTTGTCTGTCTTGTCATGCTTCAGCCTCGTCGACGTACACCTTAGCGGAGCTGCTCCAACGACGGAATCGTCCATCACAGCGGAGCAGTACCCTCGATGCCGTTTCCAGAGGCCTCGGATCTTCTTCCCCGCCTCCGACAGTCACACCAGCATCATCACCATCCTTCACGTCCAACCCAATGATGCTGAGGTCCACAAGGCTATGCCAAAGAGGTTGTACACTCGTCGCATCACTTTGTTTCTCCATTCCTCTATTCTTCCAATTCATGTGAGCCAAACACCCAGGTTGACTGAAATCCTATGTTTCCAAATGCTCTGTTTTGCACGTGCATTCCTGCATTTCCAGATTGTATTCCAGAGGAAGATAACTGTTCAGATGGAGATTCAGAAGGAGCCGACCATGCATGTTTACCACCTGAGGTGTTTGCTCTAACCTGGCATGCTGATGTTGGTCATATCATGCATATGGTGCCTTGCATTGCTTACATTATACATCTTATATGTCATCAGCTTAGTTTAGATTTGCTTTGTATGAATGCCACCTATTTGGTTTCTATATCATACTCCCACCATTCCTAAATATTTGTCTTTTTAGAGATTTCAACAAGTGACTACATACGGAACAAAATGAGTGAATCTACACTCTAAAATATGTCTATATACATCTGTATGTGGTAGTCCATTTGAAATCTCTAAAAAGACAAATATTTAGGAATGGAGGGAGTATATGGGAATTATGCAATGCCATCTTCTTTAGCCAGTCATCATATACATGAATCATGCAATGCCATCTTGTTTAGCCAGTCATCGTATATGTGAATTGTATCGTGGCATATTTTTTTCCATAATGTGTTCCATTTGTCAGCAATGTTAATACATTCATCTACTCTTCCTATGCCTCAGCCATTTGAGTCAGTCATGGGAAAATCTGGAGTGAAAACAAGGTCTTCTGAGCAGTTAGTGCTACCTGTCGATGCAGATTTCTTGCTAGTTACAGATAGCTCCTCAGAGGAGGATTCAGAGAGAGATGACCAGTCATATCCCCCCCCCGAGGTGCATGCTCTAACTTGGCTGGGTTATATTGCTCATATCATGCATATGGTGTCTTGCATTGCCATGCCATCTCCTTAGATTAGACATGCTTTGTGTGAATGCCTCCTGTTTGCTTTCTATATCAGATATGTGAATTATGCAATGCCATGTTTTCCAGCCAATTATCATATATGTGAATTATGCACCACCATGGAGCCAGGCATCATATATGTGAATTATCTCATGCCATCTTTTTTTTCATTATGTATTCCATTTGTCGACAATCTGTGTATATTGAACTACTCTTCATGTGTATCAGCCATTTGAGCCGGTTATGGAAAAATCTGGAGTGAAAACAAGGTCTTCAGAGCAGGAAATGGTACCTGTTGAAGCATATATCTCGATGGTTACAGGGAGCTCCTTAGAGGAGGATTCAGAGATAGATGACCAGTCCTATATCCCACCTGAGGTGTATGCTCTAAGTTGCAATGTTTATATTTCTCATATGATGCATATGGTGTCTTGCATTGCTTACTTTAGATATCATATGCACAATATTGAATTCTCTCTGCTTAGTTTAGAGATCATACATGCGAGTGCCAGCTGCTTAGTATATGAATCAATTATGTTAATTATATCATGCCATTCTGTATACTTAGACAACATGTATGTGAATTATTTCATCCCAACCTATTTTAGAAAGACATCATATAGTTTTGTCATGTCATCTTGTTTAGGTTCTCATCATATGTTGAATTATGCCATTATATCATGTTAAGTTATCCATCATATATCTGAAACTGTGTCATGCTATCATGTTTAGTTAGGCATCATATATGTGAAATTGTGTCATGCTGTCCTGTTTGGTTAGACAACATATATGTGAATTACCACATCTGTCTATCATACAATGTCTGTACGTTCAATTTCGTTTCTTGTTTATCAGCCATTTGAATTGGAGGGGTGATGGCAGTATCTAAGGGAGCAAAAACCCGTTCTTCACAAAAGATAGTGCTACCCGTCGATGTAGATAGAACCATGGTTGTACTGGCCCACAAACTAGCCCCACCACACATAATCGAGACTCTTCCAGATTGCACACTTACACCGTTGGGCAGAGAACCAGCTACAACCCATCTAATCGCAACCCCAGCGGATAGTAACCCACTTATAGTTGACAAAGCACCATGTCCACCACAGAGTACCCCCACACGAGCTGTTTGTAAAGCTACTGCAATTGAGAAACTATTCTCAGGTCAGATTCCGTAGCTATGGTCCATACTCCTTTGCTGTTGCATCACTGTATTTACTCATACCAACTACTTTCGAATTTGAAGGATCCAATTGAAACTGCAATGGCGCAACAGGTATGTTTTAAACCTATTTCTTTAACTGGATTGCTGTTCTAACTTCTTGCTCTATGTTGATTTCAGTTTAAGTTGTATAAACAGTTATGTTCTCATGTGATGCACATTACAAGTGCTGCCAATGTTGTTTCGTTTCTCACACTTATATTTTGTCTATGCTGTTTTGTCTTAAAAATATATGAGTTGAAGTGTGTCTCTATCTTGATTAGGGAACATAAACTAGAATGATATGGACAATACAGTGACCATAGTACATAAATATATGTTTGTTTCATGTTGTTATCCTGTCCACCTTACTACTGAACCGGTTTACCAAAATGAGTTTGGTATACTACAAGCTAAACCTGTGATGTGTCTGGTTGTTTCTCTTGTAGTATGCAAACAGATATTGGAGAAGAGCACCCCACTATGCAATGGTAGAGAAAGCAATGCAGATAAGGTTCAAGATAGTGAGACAACCCTGTTGGTCTCCAAGAAAGGTGATAAAAACGATCTAGTAGATAGTGAGAAAACCCCACGGTCCTGCGTTGATGTAGTGTTCGAGTTACTGGCCAGTACCACTGGCACAAGCTCTTTGAACTCGCTGCCTGAATCACTTCGGCTTCTTCAGTCTCAGCTACAAGTTGAAAGGCATCAGTCATCTGTGCTGCGGCAAGAAGCCGAAAGACTGAGGAAGTCCCTGCAGAATTCAGATGCGTACTTTCTAGTGTAACAGCAAGCGCTGGAGGATTTAAGCGCCAAACAAGAGAAAGTTAATAAGCTTGCTAAGCATCTTGCCTGCATTATGGGTACCCAGGATATTGTTTCTTGAACTCTTCTGAAGTGGTTTCAGTTCTGGACTTGTTTTGCTGCGGCGTTTATATACTGCTGTGTTCCCTATATTTGCACTGGTGGTGAACTTTGATGCCCAGTGGATGTAATATGTGTAATAGCCATGATAGCCTAGCATAAGTTGCTTGCTTATTTATTTCCTTGTTGTCTTGTTTACTTGTTTGCTTGTAGTCAGTGCAGTTCTTTTTCCGCGGTTTGCTAGTGGCTGCAATAACCTATTTTTTAAAACTAGGCCACAATAACCATGGGCTAATATTTACTGTAGTGACACTGGGCCTCCTACGGGCCGTAGAAACAGTGGGCCTTCTACGGGCCGTAGAAACAGTAGGCCTTCTACGGGCCGTAGACACATTGGGCCTTCTACGGGCCACAGAAACAATGGGCCTTCTACGGGCCCTATCATCAATGGGCCTTATACGGGTCGTATGATCGATTGGCCAAACATGGGCCAATAACAGGCCGCATTATGGCCGTGACGGGCTAGAGTTGGAATCGTCCGTTCATGGGCCGACCATAACGGGCCATCGTTAATAGGCTGTATTTGATGACGCTATGAAAACGGTCCAATGTATTAACGGACCACAAACGGGCCGACTGTAACCATGGGCTGAATTTGGCCCACAAGCAGAAAATTACAGTAACGGTCTGTAAGTAAATGAATGCTCGAAATGAGCCCAAGAATAAATGGGCTCTGAGAAGGCTGAAAGATAACATGGGCTGGAAACGACCCAACTGAATAACGGGCCATTAATGGGTATAAAGTGATACACTATTCATTACGGGCCAGTTTCACCACGGGCCGTTAATGGGTCTAAAGTGATACACTGTTCATTGCGGGCCAGTTTCACCACGGGCCGTTAATAGGCCAAGAGTTACATAGGGCCTCATATGGGCCGAAAGACGTCATGGGCCATACATGGGCCAGAAGTGAAAACAGGCTGGAATCATATTGGATAGCCCAGATGACGCTACTGGGCCTAATTCGGGTAGGGCGTAACGGGCCTTGGGTTAGCGGGCTATAAATAGGCTATATGCGAACAGGCCGTTAACAGGCTTTCCATGAGCCGGCCCGTCACCTTTTGACCAAGTCAAACGGACCGGCCTTTTCACAGGAATGGGCCTCTGTTGGGCCGGGCCACGTGTCGACGTATCATAGGTGCCTTCTGTCCAATGAGTGGATGACATCTATCCCAACAATGAGCCGACACGTGCTTCCTCCAGCCAATGACTATTTTACACGTGGAAAATCCCCATTGGTCGGGGCTGTTAACGGGTTATCGGATCCAAAACCCGACCCGATAGCTTAACGGTGTTCCGTTACGGTGGATGCCACGTGTCGGTCACCCTTGACGAAAGCACTTCTGTGACGCACGATTTATCATCATGGAAGTGGACACTTCCGTGATGATAATTTTGGTAATGTCATGGAACACTTCTACGTCAGCACAGATATGACTATCTTGATTCTGTCATAAATTTGTCATGGATGTACATGCATGACAAAAAACGCGACCTACTGTGACAAACACGTATCATCACGGAAGTGTATTTTTTTTGTAGTGTACATTGATCTGTATGTGGTCGCTACTCACTCTGACGGATGCCAGGGAGCGTATAGTTACTGGGTCTATCCGTTAAGAGACGATAGCGCGGGCTATTTTCAACCGGTCTGGATGGCGGTCATGTTATAGGATAGGTATTTAGTTTCCTATCTATCTTTATTCCGCCGGTTGTGGCCATCCCATTTTCATATTTTTAGCTTTTTGTGAGCCCTTTTGCTTTTTGAGACTTGGAGACTTTGTTGAACTATTTGCTTATTAACAAAATGGGCGCATGCATCTTTCTGATGCAGAGGCCGGTGGATAACCTCCTTTTCAAAGAAAAAAATGTGGACCAACCGTTCGTGTGTGAGGGAGGCGAACATAATATTTACCTCAGTTTTATTGGTTGGCTAACCATGCCTTATTTTGTTAGCTGGGTGTATGGTAAGATGCAGATTTCAGACGATTGCTCGGACTGGATCGACACATCAACAATTGTCGAAATGTAACACTTGGTTTTGCACGTTCACATGATCGATAAAAAATTAAATTATAAAGGTGTTGCCTTTTCTACCCCTACATCCTCATCATCATCTTTGTTGTATAATCTCGAAACCACCTTACTCCTCTCGAAATCACCACCCTAATCATTGCTTGACTTCCTTCCCCATTAACGTCGACTATATCGCGATGACGGTCTTTGGTGTAGTGCATTCGACGAAAGTGCATCCTAAAGATGGCGGTGATTTCGTTTGGAAGTAACACCTAGAAGCCCAGACCACCGCCTTCTTAGCATCCTAGAAGGCAATAGGCGACAACAACCAGCGTGTCATCATGACCGTCGGATGCGACGTGACCACATCGTTCAAGATCCAACGGTTAGAAGGAGATTCTAACATGATCAGTGCCACCTTACATGGCCCTCGGTTCACAATTGGAGAGGCTTTTCTGCATGTGACTCGTCCAACCTGTGCAGGAACGCAAATGTTGGTGTGCAGTTCGCGGCTGACTTCAGCTGATGGATCCACTCATTCATTTACGTCTCAATGACAAAAGAGCGGGCGATGATCACTCTCGACGATATTGTGAAGAAGATCGTCGAAGAGGCGAAACATTGACGGCTGCAGTTTCATGGAGGGTACGACTTTAGCTTCAACATGAAAGTGGAATGTTGCCATGTCTTCAGCCTGTCGATGCTACGTCAATCATGCAATGGGAAGCTTCTTGATGAGGCGGCCGTCCAGACTTGCTCCATTGTCATGGAAGCAATGTTGGGGATATCACTTACCGGAAACTTACCGGCTGACCCATGATAAGGGGTAAATCAACCAGTCTATCAGCATATCGGCTAATTTATTGCCATATCGGCTGATTTATTGGTCGATTTATCTTATCAGTCAGACAGCGATAAATCAACCGATTTATCGGAAAATTAGAAGATATCTTGAACAGTGCTTGGAAGACATGCGGGCAAACACCGCCCGCCTGGAATGCAGATATTATTTCTATGGAAAGTTTGTTTTTGATTGGTTTCAAACCGATGCTGCGACATACGCATATGTGTGAGATCAAGCAAGCACTTGTGTAGTGACTGTCGATGGCTTTCATCTGTTGATGCAAATATGTTACATTTAAATCATACTGGTGCGCATGTTTGATGTGTAGTACAATGTGTTTGTGTTTAATATATGGAGCGCGGGGCATATGCATGCATATGCATGTTGCCTTTTTTTGTATGTTGTCGTTTATTTTAGCCGTCCGATTTATATCCAAGGGCTCCTATGCATCTTCTACATCAAGCCGTTTCCTACAACAATCTTACTAAATCTCAAGTTTCAGTGATGCTATATTCGTGAAATCTTACATTGAGATTCATGTAAAAAAAAAATTCAGTGCATGTTATGTCACTTGACTGAGACTTTATTAAATCTCAGTTGAGTGGCACCTAGCCACACTCAAAATCGACATACATCTGTAAAATTTTCGAGCAACTTACATATAGCCCACACCCCGCAAAAAAAAAAAAACCTTACCAATAGCCCACGCGGAGGTGTTTTGCGTCGTTGAAGTCTCCGTTGAGGGAGACTGTTATATATTGTGTCATTGATGCCCGGTCCCTGACACGCGACTAACGAGCCGCGTACGGCCTTGAGCGCGGCGCTCAACACAGAGCGCACCGAATGCCGGCCGGTACAACGGATGAACTCCCAAACTACTGTAAGGCTGGTCATAGTGGGAGTAATATAGGTAGTAACATAGATGCCACATAAGCAAAAATGGATGATGTGGCAAGTAGTTAATGAGGAGAGAGGCAAATAGAGTAACATAATATGTTACCATCACATAGCGGTTTCCAATGCATAATGAGTCTACAAAGTAATAAATGAAGGCAACTATGTTACCACACCTATGACACTACTCACTATAAAGGTAGTAACATAGACTAGTAACATATGTATGTTACTAGTCTAAGTTACTCCCCAGTATGACCAGCCTAAAAAGATAGATATACGCTACAAACGAAACCGGCGGGCAGCGTGCGCGCGCACCGGGACGAGCAACACGTCGTCAACGACGGGCCCGCACAGGGTGGCATCGGACTTCATGAGGTGGTTGGAGCTCTGGAACACCACGCGCGTCTCGTTGCCGACCGCCGTGAACTCGAGCGCCGCCGGCGTGGACCCGCCCGTGCCGAGGGACTCGTACGGCACCCTCAGGGTCCCCCGCCCCGCGTACGCCTCCACCACCAGGGACCCGCTGCAGCCGTTGGCGGCGTCCCCCACGGCGAAGGACAGCCTGTACGTCCGCCCCGGCACGGTGCGCACCTCCTGCACCAGCGCGCTCTCCCGGCCGGCCACCAGCTCCACGGCGCGCGCGCCCCGCGGCACCGCGTGGTGCGGCGCGTCCACGTACTTGACCACCTTGGTGTCCGACATGACCATCCAGCCCGACAGCGGCGAGTGCACGTCCTCCGTGATCGGCGGCAGCAGCACGCCCCACAGGGTGCCGGGGAAGATGTACGGCCCCTGCTCGAAGTCCCCGTTCCTCAGCATGTTACCTGTCGATCGAGAGCTAGTTAGATTTCCAAACTGATCACTGTGATTTTCGGAATGAGTTGAATTCATGCATGATCTTGACATGCTAGGAACTATGGCACGACGAACCCTTGGTGTGGTGGGGAGCGTAGAGGGTCTTGATGGCGACGGCGATGACGAGGGGGCCGCACGCCGGGTCCTCCTCGACGCCGGTGTTGTGGATGCTCAGCCATCCGGTGCCGTGCCTGGCCTTGAAGGCCCAGGAGTAGGTGTCCCAGCCGGTGCTGGTGTACACGGTCTGGATCGGGAGCACGCCGAACTCCGGGTCGACCGACACGTTAAGCTTCTCGGCCTGAGCGCACGACCGCGCGGCCATGAAGGAGACGGAATAGAACATGTGGCGCGTGACGTTGAGCTGCTGCCGGATGGTGGCGTCGTTGCCCAGCCGCACGGCCGACGCGCCCGCCGGCAGCGCCAGGATCATGTCCTCCTCCTTGTGCCCGGGCTCGATGTACTCCACGAACCCGGAAATCTCCCAGCACGGTATGGCGTGGCGCGCGGTCACCACCGTGCCGTTCATCTCCGACTTGTCCGGCCCCTGCGCGAAGTCCCCGTTGGGCAACAGCCCTGTACGCAACAAGATGATCAGAAATTGAAATTCGTGGGATAAAGTTTCCGAGTTGTTACCATCGGTGACGGCGGAAATGGTTCGGACGGCCACGGCAACGAGCACAAAGAACGCCAGCGAGCGCGTGCTCCTCGCCATGATCTCCCACTCCCTTCGGTCTCTCGAGCTCTGCTGGGGTGGAGGAGGAAATGGAGGAAAGCGAAGCTGCCGCGGCGGCTTTATAAGCGCCGCTGACCAAGGAGGCGTAGCCGTTGGGCAAGGCCACCGGCCGGGCGCGGCGCCGCGAGGTACGCCGCGGGAGGGCACGAGCCAGAAGGGACAACGGGCATATCTCGGTTTTCCAGTTGGCCGGCCGTGTGTCTTTGCCGCCAGATCGAGCTTCGGGCACCCTGCCTGTCCCTGCGCGTGTTCACGTGGCGCTCCGTTTCGTTCGATGCGTACGAAGGTTCCGCCTCCAGTTTCTGTGTGCGGAGCGTCTCGTGCCTCGGGCGACGTAGCGACGGCCTGCGCCGTGGCTAGTGGCCACCGACGCACAATCTGGATCAGCCAGTGCGCGGCCGGCGCCGCGGCTCCCGCCGGTTGCCCGTTTCGCGTCGCACAATGCTGCCACGATGAAGGTATTGTTCGTCCAATGCTTCGATTCCCTCGGCTGCCGTTCCCACCGACCATTTTTCTTCTTGGCTTTTTGCCTTGTCCAAGATCATTTTCAAATCGGATCATTTTTTTTACCAGCTCGCTTCACCGGAAGTCTCCTCATCTCCTATGTACTGTACGTACTATATTAAACTTCAGCATATTTGGAGGTCAAAACCGGCCCACGGTTTGTGTTCTTCTGTATTAATTCGGTTTCTGTTTGATTTGCTGATGGCCTTGTGGTCTAAGGTACATCTAACTATCACTGAGTTCCGTTTGAAAGGCATGTTTTGGTATTCATAATCCTGTAGTGTTTATAAATCTAGCAGCGGAGAGGTCGAAGGTGGTGGTAGGTGGGGAAGACCTAGATCTAGGGCTTTTCGAGAGAGTCTCCCCTTTGGTATACGAAGTGAGGGGTTACATGGAGTGGCCCTAAGGGAGTCCTGAATTAGGGGGTATTCGGACAGCCGGACTATATATTTTGGCCGGACTGTTGGACTATGAAGACAAAAGATTGAAGACTTTGTCCCGTGTCTGGATGGGACTCTCCTTTGCGTGGAAGGCAAGCTTGGCGATTCGGATGTATAGATCTCCTTCTCTGTAACCGACTCTGTGTAACCCTAGCCCCCTCCGGTGTCTATATAAACCGGAGGGTTTAGTCTGTAGGACAAGAATAATCAGAATCATAGGCTAGCTTCTAGGGTTAGCCTCTACGATCTCGTGGTAGATCAACTCTTGTAATACTCATATCATCAAGATCAATCAAGCAGGAAGTAGGGTATTACCTCCATCGAGAGGGCCCGAACCTGGGTAAACATCGTATCCCCAGCCTCCTGTTACCATTAGCCTTAGACGCACAGATCGGGACCCCCTACCCGAGATCCGCCGGTTTTGACACCATCATTGGTGCTTTCATTGAGAGTTCCACTGTGTCGTCACGATAAGGCTTGATGGCTCCTTCAATCATCAACAACGCTACAGTCCAGGGTGAGGTTTTCCTCCCCGGGCAGATCTTCGTATTCGGCGGCTTCGCACTGCGGGCCAACTCGCTTGGCTATCTGGAGCAAATCGACAGCTACGCCCCTGGCCATCGGGTCAGATTCGGAAACTTGAACTACACGGCTGATATTCGCGGATACTTGATCTTCAACGGATTCGAGCCTGTGTCAGGAGCGCCGAACAGTCACGACGTGCATGACTTAGATCTGCCCTCGGACGGTATTCGGACTATCGCACCTGCAGCTGCCCGGCCTTAAATCTGGAGCAGATCGCGCCATCCGAGGACGGGAGGATGGACCCCGCCACGGAGGCCGCACACTCATTGGCGTTGGAGCCGAACACAGGCTCCTCCTCTAAGGAAACCTGTGTCACCGGACCCCCGGACTTGTCTCCGGTCTCAGGTTCCGGGCCGCGTACGTCTGTGCCAGTCGAATTTGATTGGGCACCGATCATGGAGTTTACCTCCGCGGATATCTTTCAACACTCACTCTTGGGTGACGTGCTAAATTCATTGAGGTCTCTCTCTTTATCAGGAGACTCTTGACCGAACTATGTTCGGCTCGAGTGAGAAGCGGACGACGAAGAAATTCGCTGCCCACCCACCACCCACTTAATAGCCATTGTCGATGACTTAACCGACACGCTGGACTTCGGCTCTGAAGACATCGACGGTATGGACGTCGATGCTGGAGATGATCAGGAACCACCACCCACGGGGCGCTGGACAACCACCTCATCATATGATATATACATGATGGACACACCCAAGGAGAACAACGGCGACAAAAAGGACGCCACATAGGATAATCCCCCCGGGCAGAAACCAAAGCGATGGCGCAGGCGCCGCTCTAAGTCCAGCCATAGTAAAAATAGCGATGATGGCGCAAGAAAAATTGACACCCCGGTCGACTCCAAAGGAAGCGACAACCCCATGGACCCAGCGATGGAGCAGGATGAGCCAGGGCACACCGAATACAATCCGGAGCAGACGCCCGATCACGACGACCCCGAGGGTAAAACTCATCAACCTACCTTCGGAGAGGAGGACACTCTAGACGACGACACATTCATCCCGAAAAAACACTTGGAACAAGATAACCTCCACAGAAGGCTTATGGCCACCGCGAGGAGCCTGAAGAATCAGAAGCAAAGGCTTAAGGCCGCGCAGGATACGCTCAACCGCAGATGGAACAAAGTGCTAGACACTGAAGAAAAATATGGCGACGATCGCCACACAAAGAGCTACCCAAAGCGCAAGCTGCTGCCCGAATTCGACGACGAGGCCATAGAGCCCATCCCGCCAAAGAATAATACGGCCGATCAGCCAGACCGACCACCTCGTGGCCGCGACAGAGCAGCTACTGACACCGCACACAAGCCAGCACACGATTTACGTGAGCTCCTGGACAAAAAGGCTGGTGCGACCAGGTCCATCTATGGATCTAGAGGACGTGCTCCGACGCAAGATCATAGCAACCAAAACGATCATATTGATCGAATACCAGTTCGGAATCAACGCCGAACACAACAACCGTCCACAGCATGCCACGACACATCCAATTACAGGGGTGCTGCACACCCCCTGTGCTTCACTGATGAAGTGCTGGATCATGAATTTCCACAGGGATTCAAACCCGTAAATATAGAGGCATACCACGGAACAACAGACCCTGGGGTCTAGATTGAGGACTTTATCCTTCATATCCACATGGCTCGCGGAGATGATCTCCGCGCCATTAAATATCTGCCCCTCAAGTTGAAAGGACCAGCTCGACACTGGTTGAAATGCCTCCCCGAAAACTCAATTGGAAGTTGGGAGGAACTTGAGGATGCTTTCAGGGCCAATTTTCAAGGGACCTATGTCCGACCTCCAGATGCAGATGATTTAAGTCACATAATACAACAACCCGGAGAGTCAGCCGGTAAGCTTTGGAACAGATTTCTCACTAAGAAGAATCAAATTGTTGATTGTCCGGATGCCGAAGCCTTAGCGGCCTTCAAGCACAGTATCCGAGATGAATGGCTCGCCAGACACCTCGGCCAAGAAAAGCTGAGGACAATGGCGGTTCTAACAAGCCTTATGACCCGCTTTTGCGCGGGTGAGGGCAGCTGGTTGTCCCATAGAGGCACCAGCGACCCAGGCACATCCGAAATTAGGGATGGCAATGGGAAGCCACGACACAATAAAAACAATCGTTGAAACAAGGAAGAGAGTCCAGACAACACGGCGGTCAATGCCGGATTCAGGGGCTCTCGACCCGGTCAACGGAAAAAGCCATTTAAAGGCAGAGGGGATGGACCGTCCAGCCTAAATAAGGTTCTAGACAGATTATGTCAAATTCATGGCACCCCCGAAAAACCTGCAAACCACACCCACAGAGAATGTTGGGTCTTCAGCAGGCCGGCAAGCTAAACGCCGAACACAAAGGAAGGGAGACGCCAAGTGAAGACGAGGATGAGCCTCGCCAGCCGAACACTAGGGGACAGAAAAAATTCCCACCAGAAGTCAAAACAGTGAATATGATCTAAGCAACTCATATACCGAAGAGAAGGCGCAAACGCGCACTCAGAGACGTATACGCTGTAAAGCCCGTCGCCCCCAAATTCAACCCTTGGTCAGCCTGCCCGATCACTTTTGATCGCAGGGACCATCCGACAAGTATCCGGCACAGAGGATCGGCTGCCTTGGTTCTCGACCCAATAATCGATGGATACCATCTGACACGAGTCCTTATGGATGGCAGCAGTAGTCTTAATCTGATATATCAGGATACTGTCCGCAAGATGAGGATAGACCCATCAAGAATCAGCAAAAGCAACACTACCTTTAAAGGAGTAATACCAGGCGTTGAGGCCCGCTGCACGGGCTCTCTCATACTAGAGGTTATATTCGGTTCTCCCGACAACTTCAAAAGCGAAGAATTAATCTTCGACATTGCTCCATTCCGAAGCGGCTATCACGCGCTACTCGGAATAGCGGCCTTCGCTCGCTTCAACGCAGTGCCACACTATGCCTACCTTAAACTCAAGATGCCCGGCCCACGTGGTGTCATCACAGTTAGAGGAAACACAGAGCGTTCCTTACTAGCAGAAGAATATGTGGTAGCTCTAGCAGCTGAACACTGAGCGGCCTCTCCAACAAGAATACATGATCGGTCGTCAAGACCGTGGACACGGTTAGACGAGTCCGGCGCACCGCCGGTGGTAATAGCACAGATAAACCTGAGCTGGGGTCTATAGATATACCCCCATATGCGGTGCTAGGGGCTGCGAACATGTAACAAAGCCCACAGTTTGGCTTGACCCTATTAATATAATAATATATTGCATTTTAACGATTCATTGAGAATAACCAACTACTCGCACGATTACACTAGACTCTCTTACCTGGTTTTTTCCTCTTTACAGATGACTATCGTGCTACACCCTTCCAGGATAAGGCGTAACGGAGACAAAGGCGCAAACGTGCAGCAGGGCCCCGCTCAAAGGTTTCTCTTTAGATTAAGCCCCTGTTAAACCTTCTTTAATGTCTCTTGTTGTTTGATATCCCTTGGGTACTCAATACACCCACGAGGGATACTTGCGTTATTGGCATTTCGCCACGTCAGATTAATGCACGTACCTGGTAATTCAGGGTTCACTATCGAGGGCGTTACTTAGCCCAGTATATGTTACAAAGTCCGAATACCTTCGGGAGTGTTCGGCGTCGCGAGTTTGGCCTTATATGCATCAGCTCCGAATCATGTCTTTGGTCAAATGTTGGGTTTTCCCGGCTCCTGGGGTTGCTAGCTTACGTTCCGTTTTATCGGCTAAGGCGGCCAAAGGAGAACTACTATGATTGTGCCCTGGTTATTCCAGATGAGCACCTCAGTAGAGAAAGCCGAAAACTGACTGTCATGATACAGCGAGAGACTGGTCAACCACTCGATGACTCAGCGGAATCTTCGGGATTCCTCCACATTAACGAAGGACTGGTTTCCCGGTCATGTACGTACGCACACCGAATTCGGATGAATGCGGAAGGACCATGGGCTATATAGTAGCCCCACTGTCAAACTCCTATGGCTAAGTGAAAGTGTTAAAGAAATATAGTCCGATTGCCTAGTTCGACGCGTGATCACCTCCTTAATGGACCAAGACGTTGGATCAAGTGTGATTACGTGCCTTTTTCGAACACCCCTTGTATGCGTGGGGGCTGAAGCCGACGACTGCAAACTTTCAGGTTATATACATACATAAACGGCCGCACATGAGGCACTACAATACTTTCGGGCAAAAGTATAAATACAGCCTTTATAATCAAATTAACATTATTTTTACAATTGTGATATATGTCACTCGAACATAATACTCTTCAAGCACTGAGCCTCTATTAAACGGGCACCTTCTAGGACTTGCTCAAAGTAGTGCTCGGCCGGGTCATGGCCTCCCGCCAGACCCCGGGCTGCAATACCTGTGGCCTCCATCCCTGTCCAATATGTTTTAACACGGGCAAGAGCCAACCGAGCACCCTCTATGCATGCCGACCTCTTCACAGCGTCAATACGCGACACAACGCCAAGGAATTGTTGCACTAAACCAAAATAACTGTCCGGCCTTGGTCCCTTCGGCCATAGATGGTCTACGACAGACCTCATGGCAAGTCCGGACAACCTATGGAGCTCGGCCCATGCGGCCATCCTTTCATTCAACGGCAGCGGACGCGTCGGGGAACTGAACTGCGACCAGAATAACCTTTCTACCTCATGATCTTTCCGATCTTTGAAAAACTCAGTCGCATCAGCAGTACTTTTTGCCAGGTCCACACACGCATCTGCAACACTCCATAACTGATCCAGAGGAGCATACTTTGGATCTCCGAACTTCATCTGCAACAAAAAGGGCTTCCCAGCCGTGATATCTCTGGCTTGTCGAAGCTCCTCCCGTGCAGCTCTGATTTTAGAGCGCATTTCCTTGGCTGCCCCCAAGGCCTTCTTCAGGTCAGCCGCTTTCGCTTGGCTCTCCTTTTCAAGGAGCTCATATTGGTTGGCGGCATCTCTCAGCTCAACAGCCATCTTGGCTAGTTTATCTTCGCTCCGGCGATGAGCAGCCTGTTTGGCTCTTAACTCTTCGGCCGCCTTTACGGCAGCCGCACCACTTATCCTGGCTTGTTCCTTGGCTAGGGCAAGTTCCACCCGAAGGGCCTCCACGGCAGCAGCTCCATCTGCAGCCACATCATATTATAGATACTAGCATCATGCTCCTCTTAAATATTAGCTGACAAAAAAAAGATAAGCAGCACATACCCTGTGCCTCGTCAAGCCGCTTGTTCACAAGCACGATGTGGGCATCCGCCACATCAAGCTGTCGCCTTAGTTCGGCAAACTCAGCAGTCCGGTCAACCGTCGGACACTTAGCCGTCTGCACGTAACGCAGCGCGATCATTACTTGGGAGTATGATCCTCCATTTGCCGCCTCGGGCTGGCAACCAGAGTCTCAGGGGCTACTATCTACACAGAGCACACCTAGCGTGTGCGGTACAGCTGAAAGTTTACATATTTCTTTGCGTACCTCAAAGCCTTTGAGCAGGCTTGTAAAAGCTTCATTCAACCCGCTTTTGGCGGATGAAATTCTCTCAAACACCGTACTCATTAAAGCACAGTGCGCCTCGTATATAGTCGCTTTCTCCAGAAGGCCCGTCAGCGTGTCCGGCTGATTGCCGGACGGACCCGGACTCTTCCTACTGTCCTCCTTGGGAGCCGAACACTCCGGGCTTCGGGCGGCCGAAATGTTAACTTCTGGCCTTGACGGTTCAGGAGAGATCCTCCGTGAGGACACCTCGGGGTCGCCCGCCCCATGGGGCGGGGAGGCAGGTGGAGTTTCACTCTCCATCATCTCCGGAAGAAGATCCCTCGAAGACGAACTCTGTTGAGAAGGGCTACGAGCCGGACTGCAAGAGATAGATCTCGGTTATTATTCTTAGAGATAAAGCAGGACATGTTTTATCATAGTCCTTTTTCACTTACAGCTCGGTGGAGGGCTGGCCCGTTTGCGGGCGTTGTGCGCTCTGGGGCAGGACTCCCTGGCGAGGGTTTCTTCCCTTGTTTTGGCACCTCCGTTTCCAAGTCTTCGGAGGTGGCCCTTTTCTTCCCGCGGGGGGAGGGAATGTTAGATTCACCTCCCCGATTATCCTCCTTCATGGAGACATTAATTCGCCTGGTTTAGAGGTGCGATGTATGAAGCTCGCTTTCAGCTTCTCTACTCTTCCCTTCATCCTTCCCCGACGGCACTTGATATGATGCACGTTTAAGCATCCTGGTTAATGCAGGATTCAGCAAGCCTTCGGGGAGAGGGGTCGGACACCTGATCCTCTCCGCCTTATTTAGCCAATCCTGGCCGCGGATAGTTTTCAGAATAATGTTATAATGTACATGAACAGCGTGTTCGGTTGCAGATTTACTTACTTGGGTATCTGGACGATTGCAGTTCAAGCCCGCATCCTTGGTGGTGTCTGAACACTTTATTCGCGATCCGAAGAATAGCTGATATATCCCTTCGAGCGTCATGCTGAAGAAGTGCTGAATAGTTCATGGTCCTTCTGGGTTGAACTCCCACATCCGGAGAGGTCGACGTTTGCACGGCAGGACCCGACGGACTAGCATTACCTGAATTATTTTGATGAGGCTGACATCCCTCTCAAGAAGATCCCGAATGCGGCTCTGCAATGTCGGTACATAATTTGCAGGGCCCCAGTCCAATCCCTCGTTGACCCATGACGCTAGTTGAGGCGGAGGGCCCGAGCAGAAGGCAGGGGCGGCCGCCCACTTTGTGCCTCGGGGAGTTATGATATAGAACCACCTCCGTTGCCATAAATCGGACACCTCCGGGAAGGAACCTTCTGGCCATGGGGCATCGGCGCTTTTGCTTATTATAGCACCTCCGCACTCCGCGTGTCGCCCATCGTTCACCTTCGGCTTTACATTGAAGGTCTTGAGCCATAGACCGAAGTGTGGGGTGATGTGGAGGAAGGCTTCACACACGACGATAAACGACGAGATGTGAAGGATGGAATCCGGAGCTAGATCATGAAAGTCTAGACCGTAATAAAACATGAGCCCCCTCACAAAGGGATCAAGACTAACACCTAAGCCTCGGAGGAAGTGGGAAACAAATACCACGCTCTCGTTGGTTTCGGGAGTGGGGATGACCTGCCCTTGGGAAGGGAGCCTATGCTGGATTTCGGCGGTCGGATACCTGGCCTCCCTGAGCTTCTCGATGTCCTCCTCTGTGACAGAGGAGGCCATCCACCGACCTTGAAGGTTGGGTCCGGACATGATTGAAGGTCCGAAGTGCTTAAGCCTAAGCTTTGGGTGTTGGAACTCGAGGTGCGGGAAGGAGCAAGCGTGGTAAGAAAGGGACGGGCCTCGGTCCCTCTATAAAGGGGGTGAATATCAAGCGTCCTCAGCGTGACCATTTGGGACTTGCCTAAAATTGAGGAGTCATACCAACAGGCGTAGTTGGGTTACCCACGCCCGTATTGATGAGAATCCCGCGATAAGGGGAACACGATTTCTACTTCGACAAGACGTGCCAATAAAACCGCCTCGCAACACGCGTAGTGGCAGGCTGGGAAAACGGTTCGTAGTGACCGGGCCACAGCGTGATGTCACGCTAGGAAAAGCTATCAGCAGATTGGATTTGTGGAATATTATGCTCTCTACGGTGGTGTGTGGAATTTATTTTGCAGAGCCCGACACGATTCATGTGTTCGAAGTTTATCTTGGAGTATTCAGAGATGGAACCCGCCTTGCAATGCCGAAGACAATCTGCGCGCCGGACTCATCATCATTGAAACCTGGTTCAGGGGCTACTGAGGGAGTCCTGGATTAGGGGGTATTCGGATAGCCGGACTATATACTTTGGCCGGACTGTTGGACTATGAAGACACAAGATTGAAGACTTCGTCCTGTGTCCGAATGAGACTCTCCTTTGCGTGGAAGGCAAGCTTGGCGATTCGGATGTATAGATCTCATTCTCTGTAATCGACTCTGTGTAACCCTAGCCCCCTCCGCGTCTATATAAACCGGAGGGTTTAGTCTGTAGGACAAGAATAATCAGAATCATAGGCTAGCTTCTAGGGTTAGCCTCTAAGATCTCGTGGTAGATCAACTCTTGTAATACTCATATCATCAAGAACAATCAAGCAGGAAGTAGGTTATTACCTCCATCGAGAGGGCCCGAACCTGGGTAAACATCATGTCCCCAGCCTCCTGTTACCATTAGCCTTAGACGCACAATTCGGGACCCCCTACCCGAGATCCACCGGTTTTGACACCAACAGGCCCATCATAGATGGGCCGACCTACTTGTCTTAGCAGCTGACCTCCACTCCGCGCCCCAACTCCAACTCCTGGGCTTGGCTTGGTCTTCAGGATAGATCTCGGTTTCCCCTGGCGGGGGGGGGGGCATCCCCAGATCCATCCTCCTATACTGTCACTACTCGTTGCATCCGGAAACATGATAGTCCAACTCAGGCAATTCTATCAGATCGATATCTATATATCCATGTGAAAGGATCGAGAAGAGGTGTCTAGAGGGGGGTGATTAGACCCTCAACAAGTAAAGGTAGCAGTTTTTAAGTTTTTCAAGTTGAGGTTGAAAATTAGCAAAATTTTAATCATTCACAATACAATTCAAGCAAGCATGGCAAGAGTATATGAGCAGCAGAAAGTAAAGCATGCTACTTGCAAGAAAGTAAAGGGATATGATTGGAGTGTGCAAACGCAATTGGAGACACAGAGATTTTTAGCGTAGTTCCGGTAGGTGGTGCTATCGTACATCCACGTTGGTGGAGACTTCAACCCACGAAGGGTAATGGTTGCGCGAGTCCACGAAGGGCTCCACCCACGAAGGGTCCACGAAGAAGCAACCTTGTCTATCCCACCATGGCCATCGCCCACGAAGGACTTGCCTCACTTGGGTAGATCTTCACGAAGTAGGCGATCTCCTTACCCTTACAAACTCTTTGGTTCAACTCCACAATATTGATGGAGGCTCCCAAGAGACACCTAACCAATCTAGGAGACACCACTCTCCAAAAGGTAATAGATGGTGTGTTGATGATGAACTCCTTGCTCTTGTGCTTCAAATGATAGTCTCCCCAACACTCAACTCTCTCACACAGATTTGGCTATGGTGGAAAGATGATTTGAGTGGAAAGCAACTTAGGGAAGGCCAGAGATCAAGATTCTTGTGGTTGGAATGCAATGTCTTGGTCTCAACACATGAGTAGGTGGTTTTCTCTCAGAAAATGAGTAGTGGAAGTGTAGGCATGTTCTGATGGCTTTCTCCACGAATGAAGAATGGGTGGAGGGGTATATATAGCCTCCACACAGAATCTAACTGTTACACACAGATTCCCAAACTTGGTGAGACCGAACGGTAAAACCCGGTTAGACCGATTCGGGTCAAAATATAAACATTAGGCTTTTCGGTGAGACCGACAAGGTCAACTCAGTGGACCCGATGTGCAAGGGTTAGAGTAAAACCTCAACTCGGTTTGACCGATTACACAAACTCGGTGAGACCGATTTTGGTAATAAGCAAACAGAGAATTGGTCAAGAAAACTCGGTGGGACCGATTGCACAATCTTGGTGGGACCGAAATTGTTGCAACAGGCAATAGGAAGTTTGCAAGCCCGTCTCGTTGAGACCGAGATTCCATCGGTGAGACCGAACCGATTAGGGTTTGGCAGTGGCTATGTCAGATGAACTCGGTGGCGCCGGATAGATCAAATCGGTAGGGCCGAGTTTGACTTTTAGGTTTAGGACATATGTGGATATGAGAAAGTGGTTGAGGGCTTTGGAGCATATCACTAAGCACTTTGAGCAAGCAAGCCATTAAGCAACACCTCATCCCCTTTTAATAGTATTGGCTTTCCTATGGACTCAATGTGATCTTGGATGACTAAAATTGAAAATGTAGAGTCTTGAGCTACTGCCAATGTTTGTCCTTAGCATCTTGAAGGGGTTCCACATCCTCTTGTCCATGCCACTCCAATGTTGAACTTATCTGAAATATACTAGGTAGAAATATTAGTCCAACAAGAATATGTTGACGTTAATTACCAAAATCACCCAGGGAGCACTTGTGCTTTCAATCTCCCCCTTTTGGTATCAGGTAATAGCAAGTAATGCTTTTGAAAGACATGCAACATGCATTAGCTCCCCCTACATGTATGCAATCATGTGATGATAGATCATAAGAGTATGAGAATGCATAAACATGACAGAGCAAGCAATGAGTTACATGTTTCTTGGCTATGTGCATCAGAGCAAATGGTGTAGATACTGGAAATATACCTTCATGTTCATGAGTCTCTCTTGCAAACAATATATACCACAACAAGAGATCTTCATGCACATGAGTATGATGCATATACTTACCTTGTGGTCTTGAACTAGAGTAGATATTGTTGGCGAACGTAGCAGAAATTCAAAATTTTCTACGCATCACCAAGATCAATCTATGGAGTAATCTAGCAACGAGGGGAAGGAGAGTGCATCTACATACCCTTGTAGATCGCTAAGCGGAAGCGTTCAAGAGAACGGGGTTGAAGGAGTCGTACTCGTCGTGATCCAAATCACCGATGATCCTAGCGCCGAACGGACGGCACATCCGCGTTCAACACACATACGGTTGGGAGAGACATCTCCTCCTTCTTGATCCAGCAAGGAGAGGAGAGGTTGATGGAGATCCAGCAGCACGATGGCATGGTGGTGGAAGTAGCGGGATCCTAGCAGGGCTTCGCCAAGCGCAAGCGGGGAGGAAGAAGTGTCACGGGAGGGAGGAAGGCGCCAGGGACTCAGGTGCGGCTGACCTCCCTCCCCTCCACTATATATAGGGGCCTAGGGGGGCGCCGGCCCCTTGTAGATCCCATCTAGGGAGGGGGGCGGCTGCCCTAGGGGTGGTTTGGCCTCCAAGCCAAGTGGAGGCGCCCCCACCCCTTAGGGTTTCTAACCCTAGGCGCATTGGAGGCCCAAGGGGGGGGGGCGCACCAGCCCACCAGGGGCTGGTTCCCACGCCCCTCAGCCTATGGGGCCCTCCGGGATAGGTGGCCCCACCCGATGGACCCCCGGGACCCTTCCGGTGGTCCCGGTACAATACCGATGACCCCCGAAACTTTCCCGGTGGCCGAAACTGGACTTCCTATATATAAATCTTTACCTCCGGACCACTCCGGAACTCCTCATGACATCCGGGATCTCATCTGGGATTCCAAACAATATTCGGGTTACCGCATACTATTATCTCTACAACCCTAGTGTTACCGAACCTTAAGTGTGTAGACCCTACGGGTTCGGGAACCATGCAGACATGACCGAGACAACTCTCCGGCCAATAACCAACAGCGGGATTTGGATACCCATGTTGGCTCCCACATGTTCCACGATGATCTCATCGGATGAACCACGATGTCGAGGATTCAATCAATCCCGTATTCAATTCCCTTTGTCTAGCGGTATAGTACTTGCCCGAGATTTGATCGTCGGTATCCCGATACCTTGTTCAATCTCGTTACCAGCAAGTCTCTTTACTCGTTCCGTAACACATCATCCCGTGATCAACCCCTTGGTCACATTGTGCACATTATGATGATGTCCTACCGAGTGGGCCCAGAGATACCTCTCCGTCACATGGAGTGACAAATCCCAGTCTCGATTCGTGCCAACCCAACAGACACTTTTGGAGATACCCGTAGTGCACCTTTATAGCCACCCAATAATGTTGTGACGTTTGGTACACCCAAAGCATTCCTACGGTATCCGGGAGTTGCACAATCTCATGGTCTAAGGAAATGATACTTGACATTAGAAAAGCTTTAGCATACGAACTACACGATCTTTGTGCTAGGCTTAGGATTGGGTCTTGTCCATCACATCATTCTCCTAATGATGTGATCCCGTTATCAACGACATCCAATGTCCATGGTCAGGAAACCGTAACCATCTATTGATCAACGAGCTAGTCAACTAGAGACTTACTAGGGACATGGTGTTGTCTATGTACCCACACATGTATCTGAGTTTCCTATCAATACAATTATAGCATGGATAATAAACGATTATCATGAACAAGGAAATATAATAATAATAACCAATTTATTATTGCCCCTAGGGCATATTTCCAACAATCTCCCACTTGCACTAGAGTCAATAATCTAGTTCACATCGCCATGTGATTAACACTGATAGGTCACATCGCCATGTGACCAACATCCAAAGAGTTTACTAGTGTCTAAACTAGTTCACATCACCATGTGATTAAGACTCAATGAGTTCTGGGGTTTGATCATGCTTTGCTTGTGAGAGAGGTTTTAGTCAATGGGTCTGCAACATTCAGATTCGTATGTATTTCGCAATTCTCTATGTCATATTGTAAATGCTGCTTCCACGCTCCACTTGGAGCTATTCCTAATGGTTGCTCCACTATACGTATCCGGTTTGCTACTTAGAGTCATTCGGATATGTGTTAAAGCTTGCATCGACGTAACCCTTTACACCGAACTCTTTATCACCTCCATAATCGAGAAACATGTCCTTATTTACTCCAAGGACATTTTTTGACTGCTGTCCAATGATCCGTTCCTGGATCATTCTTGTACCCCTTGACTGACTCATGGCAAGGCACACTTCCAGTGCGGTACACAGCATAGCATACTATAGAGCCTACATCTGAAACATAGGGGACGACCTTCGTCCTTTCTCTCTCTTCTGTCGTGGTCGAGCTTTAACTCTTAACTTCATACCTTACAACTCAGGCAAGAACTCCTTCTTTGACTGATCCATCTTGAACACCTTCAAGATCATGTCAAGGTATGTGCTCATTTGAAAGTACCATTTAGCGTTTTTGATCTATCCTCATAGATCTTGATGCTCAATGTTCAAGCAAGTTAATCCATGTTTTCTATTGAAAAACAATTTTCAAATAACCCTATATGCTTTCCAGAAATTCTACATCATTTTGGATCAACAATATGTCATGCACATATACTTATCAGGAATTCTATAGTGCTCCCACTCACTTCTTTGGAAATACAAGTTTCTCATAAACTTTGTATAAACCCAAAATCTTTGATCATCTCATCAAAGCATACATTCCAACTCCAAGATGCTTACCCTAGTCCTTAGAAGGATTGCTGGAGCTTTGCACACTTGTTAGCGTCTTTCAGGATTGTCAAAACCTTCTGGTTGTATCACATACAACCTTTCCTTACGAAAACTGATAAGGAAACTTGTTTTGACATCCATCTGCCAGATTTCATAAATGCAGCTAATGCTAACATGATTCCAACGGACTTAAGCATCGACTACGGATGAGAAAATCTCATCGTAGTCAACTCCTTGAACTTGTGAAAAACTCTTCGCCACAAGTCGAGCTTCATTGACGGCGACATTATCGTCCACGTCCGTCTTCTTAAAGATCCATCTGTACCCAACAGCCTTATGACCATCAAGTAGTTCTTCCAAAGTCCACACTTTGTTTTCACACATGGATCCTCTCTCGGATTTTATGGCCTCGAGCCATTTATCGGAATCCGGGCCCACCATCACTTCTCCATAGCTCGTAGGTTCATTGTTGTCTAGCAATATGACCTCCAAGACAGGATTACGTACCACTCTGAAGCAGTACGCATCCTTGTCGACCTACGAGGTTTGGTAGTGACTTGATCCGAAGTGTCATGATCACTATCATAAGCTTCTACTTCAATTGGTGTAGGTGCCATAGGAACAACTTATTGTGCCCTGCTACACACTAGTTGAAGTGATGGTTCAATAACCTCATCAAGTCTCCACCATCCTCCCACTCAATTCTTTCGAGAGAAACTTTTCCTCAAGAAAGGACCCGTTTCTAGAAACAATTACTCTTGCTTCCGGATCTGAGATAGGAGGTATACCCAACCATTTTGGGTGTCCTATGAAGATGTATTTATCCGCTTTGGGTTCCAGCTTATCACGATGAAACTTTTCACATAAGCGTCGCAGCCCCAAACTTTCAAGAAACGACAGCTTAGGTTTCTCTAAACCATAGTTCAAACGGTGTCGTCTCAATGGAATTACGTGGTGCCCTATTAAAGTGAGTGCGGTTGTCTCTAATGCCTAACCCATGAACGATAGTGGTAATTCGATAAGATACATCATGGTACGCACCATATCCAATAGGGTGCAACTATGATGTTCGGACACACCATCACACTATGGTGTTCCAGGCGGTATTAATTGTGAAACAATTTCCACAATGTCTTAATTGCGTGCCAAAGCTCGTAACTCAGATACTCATCTCTATGATCATATCATAGACATTTTATCCTCTTGTCATGATGATCTTCAACTTCACTCTGAAATTACTTGAACCATTCAATAACTCAGACTTGTGTTTCATCAAGTAAATATACTCAACATCTACTCGAATCATCTATGAAGTAAGAACATAACGATATTCACTACATGCCTCAGCACTCATTGGACTGCACACATCAAAATGTGTTACTTCCAACAAGTTGCTATCTTGTTCCATCTTACTGAAAACGAGGCTTTTCAGTCATCTTGCCCATGTGGTATGATTTGCATATCTCAAGTGATTCAAAATCAAGCGAGTCCAAACGATCCATCTGCATGGAGTTTCTTCATGCATATACACCAATAGACATGGTTCGCATGTCTCAAACTTTTCAAAAACGAGTGAGTCCAAAGATCCATCAACATGGAGCTTCTTCATGCGTTTTACACCAATATGACTTACATGGTAGTGCCACAAGTAAGTGGTACTATCATTGCTATCTTATATCTTTTGGCATGAAAATGTGTATCACTACGATCAAGATTCAATAAACCATTCTTTTAGGTGCAAGACCATTGAAGGTATTATTCAAATAAATAGAGTAACCATTATTCTCCTTAAATGAATAACCGTATTGCGATAGACATAATCCAATCATGTCTATGCTCAACGCAAACACCAAATGACAATTATTTAGGTTTAATACTAATCTTGATGGTAGAGGGAGCGTGCGATGTTTGATCACATCAACCTTGGAAACACTTCCAATACATATCGTCAGCTCACCTTTAGCTAGTCTCCATTTATGCCATAGCTTTTATTTCGAGTTACTAACACTTAGCAACCAAATCGGTATCTAATACCCTGGTGCTACTAGGAGTACTAGTAAAGTACACATTAACATAATGTATATCCAATATACTTCTATCGACCTTGCCGGCCTTCTCATCTACCAAGTATCTAGGGTAATTCTGCTCCAGTGGCTGTTCCCCTTATTACAGAAGCACTTAGTCTCGGGTTTGGGTTTAACCTTGGGTTTCTTCACTAGAGCAGCAGCTGATTTGCCGTTTCATGAGGTACCCTTCTTGCCCTCGCCCTTCTTGAAAGTAGTGGTTTCACTAACCATCAACAATTGATGCTCCTTCTTGATTTCTACTTTCGCGGTGTCAAACATCGCGAATATCTCAAGGATCATCATATCTATCCCTGATATGTTATAGTTCATCACGAAGCTCTAGCATCTTGGTGGCAATGACTTTGGAGAAACATCACTATCTCATCTGGAAGATCAACTCCCACTCGATTCAAGTGATTGTTGCACTCAGACAATCTGAGCACAAGCTCAACAATTGAGCTTTTCTCCCTTAGATTGCAGGCTAAGAAAATCGTCGGAGGTCTTATACCTCTTGACGTGGGCACGAGCCTGAAATCCCAATTTCAGCTCTTGGAACATCTCATATGTTCTGCAACATTTCAAAAAAAATTTCGGTGCCTCAATTCTAAACCATTTAACATTACCGAACTATCATGTAGTCATCAAAACGTGTATGTCAGATGTTCACAACATCCACAGACTACGTTCGAGGTCTAGCACACCGAGCGGTGCATTAAGGACATAAGCCTTCTACTGTCCGCATAATTGCTACTATCAACTTTCAACTATATTTTCTCTAGGAACATATCTAAAACAGTAGAACTAAAGCGCGAGCTATGACATAATTTGCAAAGGGCTTTTGACTATGTTCAGGATAATTAAGTTCATCTAATGAACTCCCACTCAGATAGACATCCCTCTAGTCATCTAAGTGATTACATGATCCGAGTCAACTAGGTCGTGTCTGATCATCACGTGAGACGGACTAGTCATCATCGGTGAACATCTTCATGTTGATCGTATCTACTATACGACTCATGCTCGACCTTTCGGTCTCTTGTGTTACGAGGCCATGTCTGTACATGCTAGGCTCGTCAAATCAACCTAAGTGTTTCGCGTGTGTAAATCTGGCTTACACCTGTTGTATGTGAACATTAGAATCTATCACACCCGATCATCACGTGGTGCTTCGAAACGACGAACTTTCGCAACGGTGCACAGTTTGGGGGAACACTTTCTTGAAATTTTAATGAGGGATCATCTTATTTACTACCATCGTTCTAAGCAAATAAGATGCATAAACATGATAAACATCACATGCAATTAAAAAGTGACATGATATGGCCAATATTATTTTGCTCCTTTTGATCTCCATCTTCGGGGCTCCACGATCATCATCGTCACCGGCATAACACCATGATCTCCATCATCGTGTCTTCATGAAGTTGTCTCGCCAACTATTACTTCTACTACTATGGCTACCGGTTAGCAATAAAGTAAAGTAATTACATGGCATTGTTCAATGACACGCAGGTCATACAATAAATTAAGACAACTCCTATGGCTCCTGCCGGTTGTCATACTCATCGACATGCAAGTCATGATTCCTATTACAAGAACATGATCAATCTCATACATCACATTATTTTTGGCCATATCACATCACATAGCATACCCTGCAAAAACAAGTTAGACATCCTCTAATTGTTGTTTGCATGTTTTACATGGCTGCTATGGGTTTCTAGCAAGAACGTTTCTTACCTACGCAAAAGCCACAACGTGATATGCCAATTGCTATTTACCCTTCATAAGGACCCTTTTCATCGAATCCGATCCGACTAAAGTGGGAGAGACTGGCACCCGCTAGACACATTATGAAACAAGTGCATGTCAGTCGGTGGAACCTGTCTCACGTAAGTGTACGTGTAAGGTCGGTCCGGGTCGCTTCATCCCACAATACCGTCGAAACAAGATAGGACTAGTAACGGTAAGCATATTGAACAAAATCAACACCCACAACAACTTGTGTTCTACTCGTGCATAGAATCTACGCAATAGACCTAGCTCTGATACCACTGTTGGTGAACGTAGAAGAAATTCAAAATTTTCTATGCATCACCAAGATCAATCTATGGAGTAATCTAGCAACGAGGGGAAGGAGAGTGCATCTACATACCCTTGTAGATCGCTAAGCGGAAGCGTTCAAGAGAACAGGGTTGAAGGAGTCGTACTCGTCGTGATCCAAATCACCGATGATCCTAGCGCCGAACGGACGGCACCTCCGTGTTAAACACACATACGGTTGGGAGAGACATCTCCTCCTTCTTGATCCAGCAAGGAGAGGAGAGGTTGATGGAGATCCAGCAGCACGGCGGCATGGTGGTGGAAGTAGTGGGATCCCGGCAGGGCTTCGCCAAGCGCAAGCGGGGAGGAAGAAGTGTCACGGGAGGGAGGGAGGCGCCAGGGACTCAGGTGCGGCTGCCCTCCCTCCCCTCCACTATATATAGGGGCCTAGGGGGGCGCCGGCCCCTTGTAGATCCCATCTAGGGAGGGGGCGGCTGCCCTAGGGGTGGCTTGGCCTCCAAGCCAAGTGGAGGCGCCCCTATCCCTTAGGGTTTCTAACCCTAGGCGCATGGGAGGCCCAAGGGGGGCGCACCAGCCCACCAGGGGCTGGTTACCACGCCCCCTCAGCCTATGGTGCCCTTCGGGATAGGTGGCCCCACCCGGTGGACCCCCGGGACCCTTCCGGTGGTCCCGGTACAATACCGATGACCCCCAAAACTTTCCCGATGGCCGAAACTGGACTTCATATATATAAATCTTTGCCTCCGGACCACTCAGGAACTCCTCGTGACATCCGGGATCTCATCCGGGACTCTGAACAACATTCGGGTTACCGCATACTATTATCTCTACAACCCTAGTGTCACCGAACCTTAAGTGTGTAGACCCTACGGGTTCGGGAACCATGCAGACATGACTGAGACAAATCTCCGGCCAATAACCAACATCGGGATCTGGATACCCATATTGGATCCCACATGTTCCACGATGATCTCATCGGATGAACCACGATGTCGAGGATTCAATCAATCCCGTATTCAATTCCCTTTGTCTAGCGGTATAGTACTTGCCCGAGATTCGATCGTCGGTATCCCGATACCTTGTTCAATCTCGTTACCGGCAAGTCTCTTTACTCGTTCCATAACACATCATCCCTTTATCAACCCCTTGGTCACATTGTGCACATTATGATGATGTCCTGCCGAGTGGGTCCAGAGATACCTCTCCGTCACACGGAGTGACAAATCCCAGTCTCGATTCGTGCCAACCCAACAGACACTTTCAGAGATACCCGTAATGCACCTTTATAGCCACCCAGTTATGTTGTGACGTTTGGTACACCCAAAGCATTCCTACAGTATCCGGGAGTTGCACAATCTCATGGTCTAAGGAAATGATACTTGACATTAGAAAAGCTTTAGCATACGAACTACACGATCTTTGTGCTAGGCTTAGGATTGGGTCTTGTCCATCACATCATTCTCCTAATGATGTGATCCCGTTATCAACGACATCCAATGTCCATGGTTAGGAAACCGTAACCATCTATTGATCAACGAGCTAGTCAACTAGAGGCTTACTAGGGACATGGTGTTGTCTATGTACCCACACATGTATCTGAGTTTCCTATCAATACAATTATAGCATGGATAATAAACGATTATCATGAACAAGGAAATATAATAATAATAACCAATTTATTATTGCCTCTAGGGCATATTTCCAACAGATATACCTGGGTAAACAAGGTTAGATAACACAAGAACATCTACTAAACAGAGCAAGAACAGGAGATCACAAGAATACCAAGATAGGGATGACATGTAGAGAGTGAGTACTAGATACTCCATTTGGTTATAGACATGTCCCCAAGAATGAAGATATGCAATGAATTCTAAAGATTTTCTTCCCTTAGGTGTCTTTCTCCCCCTAAATCTGACATTGGATAATGGGAGAAGATATGATAATAGAAAATCAGAGCAAGACAAGAAAATCAGAGCAAGATGAAATCATAACATATACTATCATGTCTTTCCCCTCTTGAAGACATGAGACAACTTTCCTCTTAAGAATAAGAAGCATCAGGAGAAGCTTTAGGAGTCCATTCTCTCTTATGTGGTAAGCTTTGATGTTCTCTCTCTCCCCCCTTTGACATCAATTTCCAAGAAGGGACTTCTGGAGCATGAGTCAAGTAGGTTTTGGTCCTCGAGTCACTTTTCAAAGCAACATGTTATATAGGATGCCGGTAGAGGACAAGTTTTAATGAGCGGAGATGGATCAGATATGCAGGATGCAAGTGATACAGTTTTTATCCCAGTATTGAAATCGGTAGCATCGGGTTGTTACTTTTGGTGGCACCGAGATGGTTCAGGTCAGCCAAAGTAAACAAATCGGTGAAGCCGAGTTCAGCCCTGAGAGAAAATACTTGTCACCTTAGCTCATTTAGGCAATTAAGATCTCACAAGGATATGCAAGGAATTAATTGAAGGATTTGCAATGAATTGGATGCAGGGAATGCAGAACTAAGAAAAAAAATCTAGATGAAGTTTTTTTTGAAAGGGGAACAAACATGCAAGAGACATATGCAAGAGCACAGATAAACAATAGAGAACTTCATCTAGAATTGGTCGGCGACAAAGTCATCTATGTTAGAGTATATTGACTTAGGAGTCAAGTGAGGACACTTAATCATAGGTCATACTCATCGTTTAAGCTCAAAATGGGGTTGCCATTTTTCGTTTAAGCATTTTGATGTATTCACATCTTGTTGAGTTGCTTTGACCCATGTCTTGGCGTAAAGCTTCTCTAAGATGGAATGGCATACCTTTGGTGGTGGTGTTGATTTTGGTCATGTAGTTGAACTTGTGTTGGGTGCTCAAAGTTGATGTAGCTCATCAAGAGTTGGGAGCACACCTTATAGTTGTAGTTCATCTTCGTACAGGGATTAGTCTTGCAAGGAAGAGCACTTGTGTATCCAAAATGACAATCATGAAATTTGACATAAAGAAATTGTCAAAGGATATATTGAAAGGATTCGTGCTTCCTTGTCTTCAACCACCATATCATAGAGACTTGGAGATGTAGAGATTGCTTAGAATGTGATTTAGTTGCAATCTCATAGAGTTGGGCTTATCCAAGTACCTACAAGGGTTAGATAGAATGCAAGAGTACAAGTATATCCAAGACATATGATCATCATCATAAGAGAAACATCAAGGATTTGTCATAGTAAGACTCATGCCTTACATGCATACAAATGGAGTTTCTACTCCAAGTTTGAGGCATCAATGATATTCAATTCACCTCTCAAACGGGAAAACACTTTCTCATCAAGAGGTTTGGTGAATATATCCGTCAATTGCTTATCGGTACGAACATGCCTAAGTTTGATATCTCCCTTAGCAACATGATCTCGAATGAAATGATGACGAACTTCAATATGCTTAGTTCGAGAATGTTGCATGGGATTATGAGCAATCTTAATAGCACTCTCATTGTCACAAAGCAATGGAACATGTTTCACATATATCCCATAATCATCAAGAGTTTGGGCCATCCAAAATAACTGAGCACAACATGAACCAATGGCAATGCATTCCACTTCGATGGTGGATAAGGATACCGAGTTTTGTTTCTTCAAGGACCAAGACACAAGAGATCTACCAAGAAATTGACAAGTACCCGAAGTGGACTTTCTATCAACCTTGTCACTGGCATAGTCCGAATCGGAATAGCCAACAAGGTTAAAAGAAGAGCTCTTAGGATACCAAATGCCAAAATTTGGTGTATGAATTAAGTATCTCACTATCCTTTTCACAACCTTAAGATGACATTCTTTGGGGGGAGCTTGATATCGTGCACACATGCACACACTTAGCATAATATAGGGACGGGAGGCACATAGATATAACAATGAACCAATCATAGAGCGGTAAACCTTTTGGTAAACCGATTCGCCATCCTTTGTCAAGTCAAGATGTCCATTAGTAGGTGGGGGTATTCATACTTTGCATTCTTGCATGTTGAACTTCTTGAATAAGTCCTTGGTGTACTTTGTTTGAGAGATAAAGGTTCCCTCCTTAGTTTTCTTGATTTGCAAACCAAGAAATAACTTGAGTTCACTCACCATTGACATCTCAAACTTCTCCGACATAAGCTTTCCAAACTTTTCACTAAAATGAGGGTTAGTTCATCCAAATATGATATCATCAACATAAATTTGGCACACAAATAATTCTCCGTTAACCCTTTTAGTAAAGAATGTACACTCAATTTTACCAATTTCAAACCATTTTTCAAGAAGAAACTTAGTCAAGCATTTGTACCAAGATCTAGGAGCTTGTTTAAGACCATAAAGAGCTTTGTCGAGTTTGTAAACATGGTCAAGTTTCTTAGGATTAACAAAGCCAGGAGGTTGTTTAACATAAACTTCCTCCTCAATTTCACCATTAAGAAAAGAACTTTTCATGTCCATTTGATATAAAGTAATGTCATGATGATTAGCATAAGCAAGTAAGATGCGAATGGACTCAAGTCTAGCCACGGGGGCGTATGTCTCACCATAGTCCATACCTTCGACTTGAGTGTAGCCTTGAGCAACGAGACGAGCCTTGTTGCATACAACTTGTCCATCTTCAGCTTGCTTGTTCTGAAACACCCATTTGGATCCAATGACATTGTGCTTCTCATCGGGCTTTTCAACCAATGTCCACACTTGGTTCCTCTCAAAGTTGTGTAGCTCTTCATGCATGACATTTATCCAATCTGAATCTTCTAATGCTTCTTCAACCTTCATAGGTTCAATGCTAGAAATGAATGAGTAATGTTCACAAAGATTATCCAAACGCGTTTTAGAGTGAGTAATTCTCCCGGTTTGAATATCATCAAAGATTTGTTCGACGGGATGATCTCTTGAGACTCTTGCTCGAACTCGTGAGAGCTTTTGTTTGGGTCGGGGTGGACACTACAAAAAAGTACACTTCCATGATGATACGTGTTTGTCACAATAGGTCGCGTTTTTTGTCATGCATGTACATCCATGACGATTTTATGACAAAATCAAGATAGTCATACCTGTGCTATCGTAGAAATGTTCCATGACATTACTAAAATTATCATCACGGAAGTGTCCACTTCCATGACGATAAATCGCGCACCACAGAAGTGCTTTCATCAAGGGTGACCGACACGTGGCATCCACCATAACGGAACACCGTTAAGCTATCGGGTCGGGTTTTGGATCCGATAACCCATTAACAGCCCCGACCAATGGGGATTTTCCATGTGTAAAATCATCATTGGCTGGAGGAAACACGTGTCGGCTCACTGTTGGGACAGATGTCATCCTCTCATTGGACCGAAGGCGCCTATCATACGATGACACGTGGCACGGCCCAACAGAGGCCCATTCTTGTGAAAAGGCCGGCCCGTTTGACTTGGTCAAAAGGTGGCGGGCCGGCCCACGGAAAGTGAAAGCACAAGTGCTCCCTAGGTGGTTTTGGTAATTAATGTCAACATATCTCTTGTTGGACTAACACTTTTATCTAGTATGTTTCAGATAAGTTCAACATTGGAGTGGCATGGACTAAATGATGTGGGAACTCCTTCAAGATGCTAAGGACAAAGGATTGGCTAAAGCTTCAAGCTCAAGACTCTTCATTTTACATTTTAGTGATCCAAGATCACATTGAGTCTATAGGAAAAGCCAATACTATCAAGGAGGGATGAGGTGTTGCTTAATGAGCCTCTTGCTTCATGTGCTTTGTGATATGCTCCAAAACCCTCAACCACTTTCTCACATCCACATATGTCCTAAACCTAAAGTCAAACTCGGCCCCACTGATTCTTTCTATCCGGCGCCACCTAGTTTTGATGTCTTAGCCACTGCCACAAACCCTAAGCAAATCGGTCTTACCGATAGGGATCTCAGTCTCACCGAGATGGGATTGTAATCTCTCTGTGTATGTCCATTATCAAAATTGCTCTCACCGAATTTGAGCAATCGGTACTACCGAGATTACAATGCAAACTCTCTGGTTAACTTATTATCAAAATTGGTCCCACCGAGTTTGATAATCGGTCCAACCGAGTTTGCCTGACCAACTCTCTGGTTAGCTAATTACCAAAATCGGTCCTACTGAGTTTGTGTAATCAGTCTCACCGAGATTACGTTATGCCCTAACCCTAACCGAATCGGTCCCACCGAGTTGCATTCCGGTCCCACAGATAACCCTAACGGTCACATTATTTGCTAAATCAGTCCGACCGAGTTTAACGATTCGGTCCCACCAAGTTTGGTAGATTGTGTGTAACGGTTAGATTTTGTGTGGAGGCTATATATACCCCTCCACCTCCTCTTCATTCGTGGAGAGAGCCATCAGACTAAACCTACACTTCCAGCATCCTATTTCTGAGAGAGAACTACCTACTCATGTGTTGAGGCCAAGATATTCCATTCCTACCATATGAATCTTGATCTCTAGCCTTCCCCAAGTTGCTTTCCACTCAAATCCTCTTTCCACCAGATCCAAATCATATGAGAGAAAGTTGAGTGTTGGGGAGACTATCATTTGAAGCACAAGAGCAAGGAGTTCATCATCAACGCACCATTTGTTACTTCTTGGAGAGTGGTGTCTCCTAGATAGGCTAGGTGTCACTTGGGAGCCTCCGACAAGATTGTGGAGTTGAACCAAGGAGTTTGTAAGGGCAAGGAGATCGCCTACTTCGTGAAGATCTACCGCTAGTGAGGCAAGTCCTTCGTAGGCGACGGCCATGGTGGGATAGACAAGGTTGCTTCTTCGTGGACCCTTCTTGGGTGGAGCCCTCCGTGGACTCACGCAACTGTTACCCTTCATGGGTTGAAGTCTCCATCAACGTGGATGTACGATAGCACCACCTAACGGAACCACGCCAAAAACATTCGTGTCTCCAATTGCGTTTGAATCCTCAAAACCCTTCCCTTTACATTCTTGCAAGTTGCATGCTTTACTTTCCGCTGCTCATATACTCTTTGTATGCTTGCTTGCTATGTGTTGTGAATGTTAAACTTGTGCCTAATCTCCACTTAAATTTAAAGAAACCTAAAAACTGCAACTTTGGCTCTCAGTGTCTAATCAATCCCCCTCTAGACACCTCTTCTCAAGGTCCTACAAGTGGTATCAGAGCATTGGTCTCCATTGATTTGGTTTAATCACCATTGGAGGAAGATGGATGAGTCTACTTTGGGGAGTCTTAGACATAGAGTGCCTATTCTTGATGGAGAGTATTTTCATGAGTGGAAAAATGAGATGCTTGTAATTTTCAATCAATATCATTTGAACAAGTACATTGCTAGTCCTTGTGCACCTTGTGTTGATCCTATGCATCCTACACTTGATGAGTCAATTGACATGATTAGGAATGTTAGAACTGTTAATCTTATCACTAGAGGCTTGCCTAGAAACTTGATTATAAAACTGCCTACTCTTGAGTGTGCCTACACTATATGGAAATTTCTTGAGGAACGATTTCCTGATTATTCATTGAAAAATCTTGATGAAATTCTCCATAAGTCTATTGCCTTGAGTAAGATGAATACTAGTGATCCTATGTTTGGTGATCGTCTATTTGAGCTTACAAACCTTATGCGTGCCAAAGGAAATGTTGGTATTATTAGTGATATTATTTCTGAAGCTATAAAAATTCATAGACAAGATCATTATCAAAATCACTCGAATGAATCACCCTCTCTGCGATTTGATCCACCACATGACGATGTTGAACATGGATACTATGATGAGGATGATGATAGTGACTTCGATCTTGATGATGCAATGAGACATTTTGGTCTTATGGCAAATCTTCGGGGATACATGTCAGGAGGAAAGGAATGGGTCCTTGACTGTGGATGTACCGATCACATGACCGGAGATAAAGACATGTTTCGTGAGCTTGCTGATAATGATAGTCCTCGAAAGTATGTCACTTTCGGTGACAACTCAAAGGGTAAGGTGGTTGGCCTCGGTAAGGTGGCCATATCACATGATAGCTCCATACAAAATGTCATGCTCGTTGAATATCTTGGATACAACTTACTTTCAGTATCTAGACTTGCTGACTTTGGTTTCAATGTCTTATTTACTGAAGTTGATTGCCAAGTGTTTCGTCGAGACAATCATAAAATGGTCTTTACCGGCATACGTAGAGGTGATCTTTACATTATTGATTTCACTAAAAAGGCTCAACCTAAAACTTGCTTCATTGCTAAATCCTCAAAAGGTTGGTTATGGCATAGACGACTAGGTGACGTTGGCATGAGAAACCTTGACAAGCTTATTAAGGGGAATCATATCCTTGGAGTTAATGATGTCATATTTGATAAGGATAGACTTTGCAGTGCTTGTCAAGCAGGTAAACAGGTTGGAGGAAGGCATCCCGTGAAGAACATTATGACCACGAAAAGGCCACTCGAGCTACTTCACATGGATCTCTTTGGTCCCAACTCTTACAAGAGTCTCGGTGGAAATTCTTTTGGTCTAGTTATAGTCGATGATTTTTCCAGATTTACCTGGGTGTTCTTTCTCGATGATAAATCGCGGGTTTAGAAGATCTTCAAAAACTTCGCTAGGAAGGCCCAAAATCAGTTTGAAGTGAAGATCAAGAAGGTTCGCAGCGACAACGGAACGGAGTTCAAGAACGCAAATGTGGACACCTTTCTTGACGAAGAAGGGATTTCACACGAGTTCTCGGCTACGTACACACCTCAACAAAATGGAGTTGTTGAGAGGAAGAACCGGACGCTCATCGAAATGGCGAGAACGATGCTTGATGAGTACAAGACGCCAAAGCACTTTTGGGCAGAAGCGGTTGAGATAGCTTGTCATGCAACAAATTGCTTGTATCTTCACAAGCTACTCGACAAGACGGCATACGAGCTCATCACCGGTAACAAACCCCAAGTTGGATACTTTCTTGATAAGCATCATCGTTCTAAATTTGCTCCTAAGTCTCATGAAGGTTTCCTACTAGGTTATGGCTCAAACTCTCATACTTACCGTGTCTACAACAATTTCACCCGAAAGGTTGAAGAGACGGTAGATGTGAAGTTTGATGAATATAACAGCTCGCAAGTAGAGCAATTGCCAATTGATGTAGGAGACAAAGATCCTTCGGAAGCAATCCAAGACTTGTCTATTGGCAAGGTCCGTCCAACGGAGGTAAAGGAGAGTACCTCGTCTGTCCAAGTGGAAGCTTCTACTTCACGACAAGGTGAACCAAGAGTTCATACGGAAGCATCCACAAGTGGGACACACCAAGATGAAGGAAACGAGGAAGTGCATCAAGATGAACGTCAACAACCTCCTTCTCCACCACGACAAGAGAACGACAACGCCAACAATGAAGAAGGCCAAGAAGAAGAATAAGATGAAGAAGATGTTCAATGAAGATCCAAGCAAAAGCTTTCACTAGTTCGAGCAAGAATTGCTAAAGACCATCCCGTCGAGAGAATCTACAATGATAGTCAAACCGGGAGAATCACTCGCTCTAAAACTCGCTTAGCTAACTTTTGTGAAAACTATTCTTTCATCTCTAGCATTGAACCTATGAAGGTCGAAGAAGCATTGGAAGATCCAGATTGGATAAATGCTATGCATGAAGAGCTACACAACTTTGAGAGGAACCAAGTTTGGACATTGGTTCAGAAGCCCGACAACAACCACAACATCATCGGTACCAAATGGGTGTTTCGCAACAAGCAAGATGAAGATGGACAAGTTGTTCGCAACAAAGCACGTCTCGTCGCCCAAGGCTACACGCAAGTCGAAGGTATGTACTATGGTGAGACTTACGCCCCCGTTGCTATTCTTGAGTCTATTCGCATCTTACTTGCCTATGCTAATCACCATGATATCACATTGTACCAAATGGACATTAAAAGTGCTTTTCTAAATGGTGAAATAGAGGAGGAAGTTTATGTTAAACAACCTCCCGGCTTTGTCAATCCTAAGAAACCCAATCATGTTTACAAACTTCATAAAGCTCTTTATGGTCTTAAACAAGCTCCTAGAGCATGGTATAGATGCTTGACCAAGTTCTTATTGAAAAAGGCTTTGAAATTGGGAAGATTGATTCTACTCTTTTTACTGAAAGGGTTAATGGTGAACTCTTTGTGTGCCAAATTTATGTTGATGATATTATATTTGGTTCAACTAACCCTCATTTTAGTGAAAAGTTTGGAAAGCTAATGTCGGAGAAGTTTGAGATGTCAATGATGACTGAACTCAAATTCTTTCTTGGGTTGCAAATCAAGCAAACTAAGGAAGGTACTTTTGTCTCTCAAACGAAGTACACTAAGGACTTATTCAAGAAGTTCAATATGCAAGAATGCAAAGGTATGTCTACACCCATGCCTACTAGTGGACATCTTGACTTAACCAAAGACGATGAACCGGTTGATCAAAAGGTTTATCGCTCTATGATTGGTTCATTGTTATATCTATGTGCTTCACGTCCCGATATTATGCTAAGTGTGTGCATGTGTGCACGTTATCAAGCTGCTCCTAAAGAATGTCATCTTAAGGCTGTGAAAAGGATAGTGAGATACTTAATCCATACACCAAATTTTGGCATTTGGTATCCTAAGAGGGCCTCTTTCGATCTTGTTGGCTATTCTGACTCGGACTATGCCGGAGACAAGGTTGATAGAAAGTCCACTTCGGGTACTTGTCAATTTCTTGGTAGATCTCTTGTGTCTTGGTCCTCCAAGAAACAAAACTCGGTATCATTATCCACCGCCGAAGCTGAATATATTGCCGCTGGTTCATCTTGTGCTCAATTACTTTGGATGACTCAAACTCTTAAAGATTATGGGATATATGTGAAACATGTTTCATTGCTTTGTGACAATGAAAGTGCTATCAAAATTGGTCATAATCATGTGCAACATTCTCGAACTAAGCATATTGAAGTTCGTCATCATTTCATTCGAGATCATGTTGCTAAGGGAGACATTGATCTTAAGCATGTTCGCACCGAAAAGAAATTAGCGGATATATTCACTAAACCTCTTGATGAGAAAGTGTTTTGCAGGTTGAGTTGAGAATTGAACGTCATTGATGCTTCAAACTTGGAGTAGAAACTCCATTGGATACATGCAAGACATGAGCTTATGACTAATCCTTGATATTTCTCTTATGATGAAAATCATATGTCTTGGATATATTTGTATCTTGCATGCTATCTAACCCATGTAGGTACTTGGTTGAATCAAATTCCATGAGATTGTAATCTACTCATATCTTGAGCAATCTCTACTCACCAAGTCTACACAAAGGTGGTTGAAGACAAGGAAGCACGAAACCATTCAAACATATCCTTTGACAAATTCTATGTTGAGTTTCATGATTGTCATTTTTGGATATACAAGTGCTCTTTCTTGCAAAAACTAACCCATGTAGGTAGATGGACTCAAATTCCAAGTGGTGCTCCAGATTCTTGATGAGCTACATCAACCTCGAGCAACTCACACAAGTTCAACTACATGGACAACACCACCAACCAAGGTATGTTATTCCATCTTAGAGAAGCTTTACTCCGAGTCATGAGCTAAAGCAACTCGACAAGATGTGAATACATCAAGATGCTTAAACGGAAATGGCAACCCCATTTTGAGCTTAAACGATGAGTATGACCTATGATCAAGTAATCTCACTTGACTCCTAAGTCAATATACTCTAACATAGGTGACTTTGTCGCCGACCATCTCTAGATGAAGTTCCCTTGTGTTTTCTTCTGTGTTTTTGCATTTGTCTCATGCATATGTGTTTCCCCTTTCAAAAAAACTTCATCTAGATTTCTTTCTGTTTTTTCTGCATTTTCTGCATCCAATTCCTTGCATATCATTTAGTTAATTCCTTGCAAATCTTTGTGAAATCTTTCTAGTCTAGTGAGCTGAGGTGACAAGTGTTTTCCATGTGATGAACTCGGTTACACCGGTTTGTTATTTTTGGTCCAACCGAAACCATTCGGTACCACCGAAGCCTACAACTCGGTGCCACTGATTTCACAACAGGAAAAACAGTTTGCCACTTATTATGAGTTTCTTCTGCTCCAGCTCCACTCAATGAATCTTGTCCTCTACAAGCATCACATTTTTATCATTGCTTTATGTTGTGACTCAAGGATCAAACCCATTCACGTCAAATTCTAGAGGGGGAGAGAGACATTACATCTTTATCAAGCCCTTCTTGGAAATTGATGTCAAAGGGGGAGAGAGAGATCACATCAAAGCTTATCATTTAGAGAGAGAGAGAGAGATCACATCTCAGAGGGAGAGAGAGAGATCCTTCAAGGGGAGAGAGAGAGATCTCCAGGGGAGAGAATACTAGTATTAAGTATTTCTCAAGGATCCCAGATGCTTGGTGTTCAAGAGGAGAGATGCCACATGTCTTCTTGAGGGGAAAGACATGTTCATGTGTGCTTACTTGCATTAGTTTGCATTAGCTCTATTCATTTGTATCTTTCAGCTCTGATTTTCTGTTCTCTATCTTCTCCCAGTATCCCATGTTAGATTCAGGGGGAGCAAGACATCTAAGGGAAAGAAATCATTTAAACTCATTGCATATCTTTACTCTTGGGGACATGTCTAATCAAATGTGGTACCTAGTACTCACTCTCTACATGTCATCCCAGTCTTGGTATTCTTATGGTTTCTTCCGTTTGCTCTGGCTAGTAGATGTATCTGTGTTATCTAACCTTGTTTACGTAGGTTCATTCCATCCTAAGCCAACTCAAGACTACAAGGTAAGTATATGCATCACAATCATGTGTATGAGGAATTCTTGCTGATGTACATACTGTTTGCAAGAAGGACTCATGGGCATGAAGGTATTTCCTTTAATATTTTCTTTTTCTCTGATGCATATGGCCAAGATACATGCAACACATTGCCTGCTCTATCATGGTTATGCTATCACATGCTTCTATATTTAATATTCACATGATTGCATACATGTAGGGGGAGCCTATGCTTGTTACATGTCTTTCCAAAGCTTTACTTGCTGTTCTTTACATCTTTATCTAAAGCTTTGATGTATATTGTCATCAATTACCAAAAAGGGGGAGACTGAAAGCACAAGTGCTCCCTAGGTGGTTTTGGTAATGAATGTCAACATATCTCTTGTTGGACTAACACTTTTATCTAGTATGTTTCAGATAAGTTCAACATTGGAGTGGCATGGACTAAATGATGTGGGAACTCCTTCAAGATGCTAAGGACAAAGGATTGGCTAAAGCTTCAAGCTCAAGACTCTTCATTTTACATTTCAGTGATCCAAGATCACATTGAGTCTATAGGAAAAGCCAATACTATCAAGGAGGGATGAGGTGTTGCTTAATGAGCCTCTTGCTTCATGTGCTTTGTGATATGCTCCAAAACCCTCAACCACTTTCTCACATCCACATATGTCCTAAACCTAAAGTCAAACTCGGCCCCACTGATTCTTTCTATCCGGCGCCACCGAGTTTTGATGTCTTAGCCACTGCCACAAACCCTAAGAAAATCGGTCTTACCGATAGGGATCTCGGTCTCACCGAGATGGGATTGTAATCTCTCTGTGTATGTCCATTATCAAAATCGGTCTCACCAAATTTGAGCAATCGGTATTACCGAGATTACAATGCAAACTCTCTGGTTAACTTATTATCAAAATCGGTCCCACCGAGTTTGATAATCGGTCCAACTGAGTTTGCCTGACCAACTCTCTGGTTAGCTAATTACCAAAATCGGTCCTACCGAGTTTGTGTAATCGGTCTCACCGAGATTACGTTATGCCCTAACCCTAACCGAATCGGTCCCACCGAGTTGCATTCCGGTCCCACCGAAAACCCTAACGGTCACATTATTTGCTAAATCGGTCTGGCCGAGTTTAACAATTCGGTCCCACCGAGTTTGATAGATTGTCTGTAACGGTTAGATTTTGTGTGGAGGCTATATATACCCCTCCACCTCCTCTTCATTCGTGAAGAGAGCCATCAGACTAAACCTACACTTCCAGCAACCTATTTCTGAGAAAGAACTACCTACTCATGTGTTGAGGCCAAGATATTCCATTCCTACCATATGAATCTTGATCTCTAGCCTTCCCCAAGTTGCTTTTCACTCAAATCCTCTTTCCACCAGATCCAAATCATATGAGAGAGAGTTGAGTGTTGGGGAGACTATCATTTGAAGCACCAGAGCAAGGAGTTCATCATCAACGCACCATTTGTTACTTCTTGGAGAGTGGTGTCTCCTAGATTGGCTAGGTGTCACTTGGGAGCCTCCGACAAGATTGTGGAGTTAAACCAAGGAGTTTGTAAGGGCAAGGAGATCGCCTACTTCGTGAAGATCTACCACTAGTGAGGCAAGTCCTTTGTGGGCGACGTCCATGGTGGGATAGACAAGGTTGCTTCTTCGTGGACCCTTCTTGGGTGGAGCCCTCCGTGGACTCGCGCAACCGTTACCCTTCGTGGGTTGAAGTCTCCATCAACGTGGATGTACGATAGCACCACCTATTGGAACGACACCAAAAACATCCGTGTCTCCAATTGCGTTTGAATCCTCAAAACCCTTCCCTTTACATTCTTGCAAGTTGCATGCTTTACTTTCCGCTGCTCATATACTCTTTGCATGCTTGCTTGCTATGTGTTGTGAATGTTAAACTTGTGCCTAATCTCCACTTAAATTTAAAGAAACCTAAAAACTGCAACTTTGGCTCTCAGTGTCTAATCACCCCCCCTCTAGACACCTCTTCTCAAGGTCCTACAGAAAGCCTGTTAATGGCCTGTTCGCATATAGCCCATTTACAGCCCACTAACCCAAGGCCCGTTACGCCCTATCTGAATTAGGCCCAGTAGCGTCATATGGGCCGTCCAATATGATTCCAGCCCGTTTTAACTTCCGGCCCATGTGTGGCCCATGACTTCTTTTGGCCCATATGAGGCCCTTTGTAACTCTTGGCCCATTAAAGGCCCATGGTGAAACTGGCCCATAATGAACAGTGTATCACTTTATACCCATTAACTGTCTGTTATTCCATTGGGCCGTTTCCAGCCCAAGTTATCTTTCGGCCTTCTCAGGGCCCATTGATTCTTGGGCTCATTTGCAGCATTCAGTTACATGCGACCCATTACTGTCATTTTCTACTTATGGTCCAAATTCAACCCGTCGTTACAGTCGGCCTATTTGTGGACCATTAATACGTTGGTCCGTTTTCATGTCAAAAAAACCCGTCGGGATGTTTTCATAGAGTTATCAAATACGACCTATTAATGGCCTGTTATGGTCCACGAATAGTACGGTCCATGATTGGCGGAATGATGATACTTCCCGTAGAAGGCCCATGGATCCTACGACCCGTATGAGGCCCATGAATAGTATGGCCCGTAGAAGGCCCATGGATCATACGGCCCATAGAAGGCCCATGGACCCTACGGCCCATAGAAGGCCCATGGACCCTATGGCCCGTAGAAGGCCCATGAATCCTAAGGCCCGTATAGAAGGCCAATGGATCCTACGGCCTGTATAGAAGGCCAATGGATCCTACGGACGGAAGAAGGCCCATGGATCATACGTCCTGCAAGAGGCCCATGGTTACAACAGTCCGTGTGTTGCCATGATTATTTTGGCCTAGTTACCAAAAATAGGCTATTGTGGCCACTAGAAAAACACAGAAAAAGAACTGCAATGACTACAAGCAAACAACTAAATAAGACAACAAGGAAATAAATAAGCAAGCAATAAACGCTAGCCTATTACCACTATTACACATATTACATCCACTGAGCATCAAAGTTCGCCACCAGTGCAAATATAGGGAACAAAGCAGCATATTACATACACTGGCCGTCAAAATTGGCCACCAGTGCAAATAAACGCGGCAGCAAAACAAGAGCATAACTGAAACAACTTCAGAAGAGCTCAAGAAATGTTATCTTGGGTATCCACCATGCTGGCAATAAGCTTAGCAAGCCGATTAGCTTTGTCCTGTTTGGCGCTAAAATCCTCCAACGCTTGCTGTTGCACCAGAAAGTATACATCTCAATGCTCCAGGGACTTCCGCAGTCCTTCCACTTCTTGTTGCAGCACAGCTGATCGATGTCTTTCAGCTTGTAGTTGAGACTCAAGAAACCGAACCGATTCAGACAGTGAGTTTGAATAGCTTGTGCAAGCGGTAGTGGCCAGTAACTCGAACACTAAACCAAGACATGACTTTTGGGTTGTCTCACTATCTTCAAGATAGTCTTCCTTAGCTGTTTTATCAGCTTTCTTGGAGACCAACAAGGATGTGTCACTATCCTGAACCTTATCTGTATTACTTCCTTTACCATTGCTTAATAAGGCACTCTTCCCCAATATTCTATCAGCATTCTAAAAGAAGAAACAAGCAGACACATAACAAGTTTAGCATGTACTAGTATATGAAACTCATTTCGGTGAACCAGTTCATTAGTAAGGTGGACAGGATTAAACTACCAAGTCTTCTATTGCCAAGTACTAGTACATAATAAAAGCATCAAACAAACATATACCTATGTCCTATGGTCACTGCATTGTCTTGCCAAATCAAAATAGAGACACGGTTCAAATCATATCAGTTCAAGACAAAGCAGCGGTGAAAGAATACAAAGCGTGGGAAACTACACGGCACAACAAGATTTCAGATGGGTACCACGGGTCTACATGTACAACAACACTATTGGCTCTGTTGTGATGCTAGTAATGTGCATGATATGAAAGTCAACTGTATACACAATTGAAATTGAAATCAAAAGAGCTATTGATAAGAGCAAACCTGTTAAAGAAACATGCGTGAACATACCTGCTGTGCCATTGGAGTTTCGATTGGATCCTTCAATTTAAAAATAAGTTTGTATGAGTAAATACAGTGATACAAGAGCAAAGCAATCATAGTTAAAAAAGGCGTGCCTAAGCGAGCACTTAAGCGCGCCTAGGCTCTAGGCGTTGGCAAAATGCATTGTGCATAACTACGCTTAATCTGTGCATAACTGCGCACAAGCATGCGCTTTGGTCAGCAAAGCGCAAGGCGGTGGCAAAACGCACAATTAACGCCTAGCGCTTTTTTGAACTATGATAGCAATGGAATCTTAAATTAGAACGGTTGTTCTTCAGGTTTAGGCACTTGTTCTACATGAACAGAGTACAGTAAGATGCAAGAATATAATACTTAAAAATAGAAAATGAGCTCATAGACCTTACCACATTCTTGGTTCGGGACCAGTACAGAACAAGGCGTTCCCAGTCATCGTCTAGTAAATGTGTCTCAGGAGAACGTAAGGAAATTTGATTAGTTTCTTTGCCAGTGAAGTACATTTTCTTTAGGTAATTCTGATACTGCCACCAAGCATTCTTGAAGATAGGAGAGGTATTAGCATAGGTTACCTCATCCCGAGTTTCCAAATCGGTCCTTCTCTATAGAGAAAAATGGAAAATTTGATGTATTATAACCATCATGGAGGTAGGATGTATGGGACGAAGCAAACTAATTGCCATGAATATCATTACTTACACATAACTCCTGGACAAACACCTGCAACTGGCATTTTCCTTCATCTTCAGTATAATATTTCCAAGATGGGAAGATACGCACATACGATTTAACAACATCAAATGTGATAGATGCTAAACTACGACTAGCTGGTTGTGCTTCCTCCACGGGAATAGGCGTACTAGCTGGTGGAGTTGGGGTTCGTTGTGATAGTACTGGCCCTTTGGGCACTGGAGCTGCCTTACTAACTTCTCTTGTTTGGGAGCTCTGTGGTGGAGATGGTGTTGTGTCATCAGGAACTGGGTTACTATCGGCTGGGGTTGGGGTTAGATTGGATGAAGCTGGTTCTCTGTCCATCGCAGTAGGGGTACAATCTGCGAGAGTTTGGGTTATGTGTGGTAGGGCTGGTTCTTGTGCATGTACAACCGGGGTGCTATCTCCACCAAGAGGTAGCACTGTTTTATTGAAGACTGTGTTTTTAGTCCGCTAGATACTGGCATCACCCGCTCCAATTCAAATAGCTAATAAACAGGAAACATAGTTGAGTGTACAAACATTGTATGAGAGACAGCTGCAATAGATAGTGTGGAAAAAAGAGGGCATGAAATAGTTGACATGTATATTGTTTAACTAACACGGATAGCATGACATAATTTCACATATATGATGTCTATCTAAACTGGATAGCATAGCATAACATAATTCAAAGATATGATGAATAACTAAATAGGATCGCATGACATAATTCACCTACATGTTATCTAAGTAATCAGGATCGCATCATTTAATTCACATATGTGATTTATATGCTAAACAGAGGGCATTCGATATGATGTCTGAACTAAGAACATGATGTTTAATATTGTGTATATAATGTCTAAACTATGCAATGCAAGACACCATATGCATGATATGAGCAGTATAACAGTGCCAAGTTAGAGCATAAACCTCAGTGGGGGAATAGGACTGGTCATCTGTCTCTGAATCCATCTCCGAGGAGCTATCGGGACTAACAAGAGATCTGCTTCGACAAGTAGCACTGTCTGCTCTGAAGGCCTTGTTTTCACTCCAGATTTTTCCATCTCCCACCCAAATGGCTGATTCACATGAAGAGTAGTTTAATGTACAAACATTGTCGACAAATGGAAATGTAATGAAGAAAAGGATGGGCAAGATATCATTCAAATATATGATGCCTGGTTAAACAGGATGGCATTGCACATTTCACATATATTATGGCTGGCTAAAAGACATGAGACTGCATAGTTCCCATATATGATATAGAAACTAAACAGGTGGCATTATAGAACATGTCTAAACTAAGCAGATGACATATATGATGTCAAAAGTAGGCACTGCAAGGCAACATATGCATGATATGACTAACATCATCATGCCAAGGTAGAGCAAACACCTTGGGGGGTAAATAGGAGTGGTCAGCGGCATCTGAATCTGCCTCAGAACTGATATCTTCCTCTGGATTACAATCTGGAGAGGGGTGGGGAGGGTTTGCCATTGAACCCACCATGGAGCGATGTCTGCATGACATTGTATTGCCGTGCAAAACTCTTCTCTTTTTCTCTACATGTTCAGCATGACTGTGTACAATATCTGACATGCATATGAAAAAATATGGTGAGATTATGTAAGGAGAGCATGCAGAAATTTAGAGTGATGGTAACAACCAGTGGATGGATCCAAAAATAATGATAGCAGGATGATGATTGCTTTAAAATAATAAAAAGATAGATGATGATTGCTTTACTATTTGTTTCCCACCCAAGATGAACAACATAGGCATACCCTAGGTGAACCAGATATTAGACAAACATACTATTCATTGCTGCCTCGATATGTGCCCCACAACTAATTTAGAACTCAAGTTTGAACATTAATTTGGACCTGACTTGGGAGTCCAAGAGCTGAACAGGACGATAAAGTAGCAGGTAAGTTTAAGCAATGCATAACATAAGCAGAAACAAAAGAGTGTGACCTCTCTTGTGGACCCGTGTACTCCTCAGGTTCATCTACTGAGTCGATGATGGTGATGTCGTTGCGGTGGGTGCCGGCGGCAGGGAAGGAGATCTGAGGCGGCGAAATACGGACAGGAGTCGTGATGTCTGGTTTGGTGGATGCTTCTGTCGATGGAGCAGCTCAGGTGAGGTGGACGACGTCGCGGCAGGAGCAGGACAAACCACACAAAGTTCCCTTCAACACGTACCTGTAACTGAAGTAATTCTGTAAGGGCTCATTTGGCTTGCATGATTCTTAAAACGCAGGGATAGGAAAAACACCGGAATAGGATAGGAAAATCCACATGGTAAACAGAGCATTTGTAAACATAGGATTTCTGTCAACTTGGGTGTTTGGTTTACAGGAATTGGAAGAGCAGAGGAATGCAAAGAAACATGGCCAAAATAAAGTGAAACCATATGAAAGCGTGTACAATTAGAATGTTATTCTGGCACTAATGCACTTGGTCTTGTTTTCATGCATAGGATTTTGAAAAGTAGGTCCAGGTGGATGTTTTTGTTCATTCCTTTCAACAAAATGCATGAATAATTGAATAGTAGAGTGCCATTGGAAAATTCCCTATTGCTATGTTTTTCCGTTGAACCAAAATAGCCCTAATGGATCGACATGAATGGATAGTAATAAGTGATGCAACAAGTGTACAACCTCTTTGCCGTAGCCGTGTCGACCTCAGCATCATTGGGTTGGTTGCTGAAGCAGTTGAGGCAGAGGTGGCTGTCGGACGTGTGGAGGAAGATCTGAGGAATCTGTAGACGGCGTCCAGGGCACTGCTCTGTTGTGATGGATCATTCCGTCGTTGGAGCAGCTCCAGTGAGCCGTAAGGCATCAAGGCTGAAGCAGCACAAGACAAACATCATCAATCTCAAGTGGGATTCTAATAGCATCTCCAATATATGATGTAAAATGGATGTAAAATTAACATCACCAAAAACCACCTGACTACAACAGATGAGGTAAAAACTATTGACTCTGAACTTAACTGTCGAAACTGAAATTTACTGTGGAATCTGAATGCTACTGTCGAAATTGAACGCAATGGTAGCAGAGAGGCACTTGACATGTAGTTTAGGGAGGGCCTGCAGTTCATCTTCAACCTGCACCCCCCTAAGCCGCCAGCCGCCACCGGCCGAACCGCCGGCCCCAGCGCCGCCTCGCCGCCCCGAAACAACTCGCCACCGCCGCCCTGGTCAGCCCTCTAGGCCCCCCGCCCCCACCCTGAACCCTAAGATAGATAGTGGGGTACCTCTCCGGCGAGCCCCCGTCCCCGCTGCGGGTGGTTCTTTCTTAACTCCGGTGAGCCCCCCCAACCCTTGAAAATCGACTGACCCAAAAGTCGATTCAGTCGACTGAAGTGTGGCTTAATCGGAGCAGAGCAGCATCACGAGCGAGGAGGAGAGCAACAGCAGCTGCTGCGTGAGCGAGCGGTCGAGCGAGAGCTGGAGCAGCAGCAGTAGCGCGAGCGAGAGCCGGAGCAGCAGCAGCAGATTCGGCTGGTATGGCCGCCGCCGCCAAAGGGCCTCGCGCTGGGGGAGAGCCGCCGTGGAGATGTCGCCCGCGGCGCCGGCTTCAAGGTAGCCGCTCCATGGGGTGCGGGATGGAGCACCGTCAGCGCCGGGAGGTCGAGTTAAGGAGAAGGTGCAATGCGATGAGTGTACAACCTCTTTGGTGGCACCGAGTAGGCCTCGGCTTCGTTCGAGGAGTCGGTGAGGATGTTGCGGTTCCGGTGGAGCAGGTTAAGGCGGCGCTGTGGGGATGGAGCAGCCGCGATAGACGAGGCGATCGTCGGCGTAGCTCCTTGGAGGTGGAGGATGGGGAGGCTGAACCGGCGGGACGGAGAGATGGACGACGGATCCTCATCTGGGGAGGTGGATGAGGGACGTCGAGCTATTGCGGTGGACGACGTCGTCGAGGAAGAGGCTCCGACTGGGCAGCAGTGACGTGGTGGACGGAGCAGGGTGGGGTTTCGCGACTGGAGCTGAGAGGTTATGGCGGCCTGGGATTTCGAATGGCGAAAAGGGGGCGATTGGAGGGGGTGAAGCATGACTTAGGCTTGTCCAAAATGTAGGGTGTGTTACAAAAGTACCCCCCACCGATTTGAACTAGCGGCCCTTTCAGCTCAGGGTTAGAAGGGGGATTTCGCGTGTCGGGATTTGGCAGCTGGAGGGAGTTTTCGCACGCATTGTAAATTCGGGATAGCAAGGCGCGGGTTGTGAAGGCGCCAGTTTTGGGAGCACGATATCTGAATTTTCGGGATATAACAAGGCACGGGTTGAATTTTAGGGACAAGCCTAACGTGTAGTAATATTGTACTTGTACGTACCAAATCAATTCACACTTCCCTCAACCAAAAAGAAAACGAAAAAATTTAAACTATTCACACCACACAAAGAGAGAGTCTTGCCACGTTTTACTATACAAATGCTATTCAAAGCTACTCCCTCCTTCCATCTATATAGGCCTAATGCATTTTTCGATGCTAACTTTGACCAAATATTAGAGCAATGATATATGACATGCAACTTACACAAAGCACACCGTTAAATTCGTCTGTGGAAGGTTCTTTCAATGATATAATTTTCACATTGTGCATGTCATGTACTATTAATCTTGTCAATAGTCAAAGGCGGTCTTAAAAATCTCATTACGCCCTATATAGATGGAATGAGGGAGTATGAATCCATGTTATGTCCGATTAAATTTTTTCACTTGTTGTATAGTGCATGTAACCTAGTCATACCAACATTCTAGTGCATTCCAAATGTCTATACTACCGCTGCAATTCGAACTAAATTTGAATTTGTTTCTCTATTTCAATAAGAATCTACAATCATGATTGTTGCCAACTTCAACCATCATTCGTGTATTACCTTAATAACACACCACATGATTACTATAGAGATAGGTATGAACTATGTGTACTACATGAACTCAAATTCTATTTTTGAATACACTTGATGTTGATTCCAAATAATAGTACATTTGATGTACTAACTATATATTCATAATCTAAACCATGTTCCACACGTACACCGTGTTTATCACACAAAGTATAGTGCCCCGCCCCCTACATTATGACAAGTATTTAGACCTGAGTTGCAAAAGCCACACATTAGCCCAAATTATAATCAATGTTCTACATTATGATATCTTCTTCAAGTATCCGTATCCACTTTTTTATAATGAATTATGATCTTTGTTCGTCTTTTGCACCTTCACGATCCTCTTCTATTTGTAGCTAGCTAGCGCTAACTTTCTATCGTGCATGCACACGCCCGCCCCCTCACACATCCTTAGTGTCCCCTCCATCGCGCACGTTCATTATTTCTCTTTAGGTCGTCCACCAGCGGTGTGTGTAGGCCCCGGGCTCCTTCTTTCTGGCACACACCGGTCGATATACCTCTCTAGCCAAGTGTGCCTACAACAAACACATATATACTTCCCCTCTTCTCTTCTCACCATCCATGCCTCCATATGTCCAATACGATTCCATGCAGGTGCACACTCCCGCCCCTCTTTTCATTTATCACATGCTCACACACTCCTCCCCCCTCGACATGGTAGGCCTCTCGCACCACCTCCTAGCCACACCCTCTCCCCCTGTCTGCCTCTCCGGACCTTATTTGCTTCTAACACATGCAGGCGTGTATATGAACTGATCTCCCTACATATAGCCAGGTTGACTATAATTCATTTTCACCAAGCACCGATACACTTACCTCGCTAGTTATGTCTCTCCTTTTCTCGGACACACGACGGTTGATGTTCCTATGTAGTTACGCATGCTTACCACAACCATATCTTCTCCCCTCATCATCCTTGAATACCTCTCGACCCGTCTCTCACACGCATGTGCATAGACAGACAGACATCCCCCACCCTCTCTTATTGATATTGCACTCATACCCTCCGTTTGTCTAGCAGGCCTCTCCCACCATTTGCGAGACGCCACTCCACCACCAACCCTCCGACGCTCTACCTTTGTCTTTTTCCCAACCTTATTCCTCTGCTACACATATCCATGGATGTCGATCGATCTCCCTCAATACATAGCTAGGTCTCTCTCCTTCCCCGCACATATACTAGT
>NC_041383.1:663845345-663907479 GCF_002162155.2 Triticum dicoccoides | reverse complement strand
TCGAACGTTGTAGGTAGGTATCCATGCCATGGAGAAGAACTGCACCTCTGCCCTCTCAAATTCCAGTAGGCCAGCCGCCTTGTATCTTTGACGTGTGCGAACACAAATTCGATGCACTCTTTATCGATCGCACAGCCACACACTTCATCCCTATTTTCAATTCTATCGATATCTCACGTCCATGACTCCGTTCCACACACATTGCATATGTTACGGTTTTCTGATTGAGATATCATCAACACATTGCCTCTGTTTCACACAAACCATGTCTCACACCCACCCACGTACGTACCTGCACCTAAAGAAGAAGTGCGCGCAGGACACATGTACTCACGTCTCTTTCCCGGCCACACCCACGCGGGTACACGGTGGAGTTCGTTTCTATATGAAAAGGCAGCCCACGTGATAATTTGACGCGTGTAGCGGTTGTTTACTCGAAGGAGGGTCGGGTACCACGCCTAGAACATAAACGATTGCCGTGGGGAAAATGGAAAAATGGGTTTGTATCTCGTCACACCATCTCATACAAGGCCGCCGTGGCCACTCTCTCTCAGCGTTGGTCAGTGATCCGGCCACATCCCATCTGCCGGCGGAAAGGGAGGATGTGCATCGTCTCTCCGTTCGACGGCATTGAGGCAGCTCATCCCGATCTGCGGTACCCGCCGTTCTCTCTGACCAAGCTCCGACGCAGTAGGGCCTTCGCCACTTGCTCGCTGCCGTAGTATGGGCAGATCCCGACTGCCGGCGCCCTCCTAGTAACATCCCGACGACCCTTAGGTACATCTTCCTCTGGCCTTGCTCCACTGCCCATCTTCCCATGTTGCTGCATGTGGGTCTTCTTTAGTTGTTTGCTTAAATCGTATCTCGACCGGCGTACTTTCCATCTTGCAATCTCGTCCTCAAACCATTTTTGATAAACCACCATATGCTATTTTTCCCTTTTTACATGGAACATGCTTATTTTTTGTCAGCTTATGTGTCTTCAACTCGTGTTATTGGGTAGTAATTGTTTCCTTTCGACCTCCTTTTGCAAACAGGGCTATCCATTTTTACCTCGTTGCTATTGCGACCTTTTGGTGAACTGCACAAATCACTTTTCTGAAGAGTGTTTTGTGCAGTTCCGCCAAAACATCACACGAGCAACATTTTTACATTTCTGTGGGACTGCGGAAAGGGAGATTGGTTTTGCTATCCTCCTCATCCAACTCTGTGCCTAATCTTCTCCAACAAGAAGTTAGTCCTAAAGAGAGATCGTGAAGGTGATCGGCTTCTATTTATGTGTGTTATGTTTCAGCATCTAGTTCCACTATTATTGTAATCACACTGACTGGATATCTTTGCAAACAGAGATGATCCGCTCGATTTTAGTGGAGCTGCACAAAATGATCGGGTTGTGGTGTCCTTCATACAGCTCTTTTTTGGCTACAGGGCTGGGTGAAACTAGCTGCCAAGAAATGAACACTGTGCCAAGGAAATGGAGCCCTGCCTACGAACAACATCGATCAATTATATATTTTTTCTTTATTTGTACACCTTCTCACAACTTTGTCTTCAGTTCTGATGTGAATATTGGCGCTGATCTGCGAACCATTGAGATGCATTAGCCATGGTAGTTTCATTTGTATTTGATTGAATGTTGTAACGAGATAATCTCGAGGCAAGACACATGAATCCTAAGTTGAAACCTTTTTTTTCCTGCGGGAACCAAAGTTGAAACCTTCATAGCATCACAGTACAATTTCATCAAAATTATGCGTACATATAAACAAATCCTGAAGGATTGATAGCAATGCCAGGAACAATTCAACTTTGTTTCGCTGACATGTTGGACATCCTTCATCCGGCTCCACCTGCCATGCAGCAATACTGAGTGCACAACACAACTTCAGGGAAAGATTCACCCTTGTTGTTGCGCCACAGTAGTAATGAATAGTGACCAGTCAAATCACAGAGCCCCACCTTTGCCACAGTAAGTTGCTCGGACGAAGCAACCATCATTTCTTTGTTCCTTGAATCCGCTGGTACTCCCATATTCCCACAGTAATAAGTTGCTCAGGCGAATCAACCATCACTATATCCGCTCACGTGTGATGACCACAGGAGCTATCCATTCAGATTGCATGGTAAAAAAATAAAGGTCGATAACTAATACGGCAAACTTTCAAAAAAAACTAATGCGACACCTCGGGCCAACGCGGCGAGATCACATTTTGCACGAGAAATTACACACCATGTTTCGTTGACATGTGGTCCTGTTCCAACATATCAGTGAGATGGCGGTGAGTAGTAGGAGTATTTCCGAACGGACGTGTAGGCCGGGGCGTCTCTTCGTGAACCGTGGCAAACTGGCAACCGTCCACCGACTCTTCGCCTTTCCCTCTCGATTTGGAACAGCTGTCGCACGCTCTTCCTCTCCCTCCTCCATTTTCCTTCAGCCCTTCACCCTTTCTTCTGCCATTGTTCGATCATCTTCTCCATGGAGGGAACAGGCCGGAAATGACCTCGTTATTCTTGCCCCGATCTGAAAGATGACGTGGTGGAGGAACTCATTGATCGATGTGACGTCATCACCTCGGCTAGCATGGCAAGTTTGTTCAAGCCCATTATTGAGTCAACTAATAACATCATTACAAGGAACCCAAGAGTCAAGGAGTGGTTTGATCTCCCCTATCTTCTTCGCCGTGACCCTGGTGACTAGCGCCGGCATGATGGAGGCCTCTCCCTGTGCAAGTTGATGCCGCTTGATAATGATATGTATGATGTTAAGATGCCATCACTTGAGGGCACGGCTTGGGCAGGCACAAATGGAGATTGGTTTGTATACATTGGGTCCAACTGCGAGTGGGAACTTGTGAATGTGTACACTCGTGACCGGGTTCCACTTCCAAAAATCTCAGCAGACTGCCTAGAAGTTGAGCACATCGGTATTGTATGCACGTTCAAATACGATCATGGTGACTGTCTTCTACGGAAGATAGCAATTTGTCGAGTTCCCAACCGTTGTTGGAATTACAACAAGTATGAAGTTGTTGCTATCTTCGACAAGCTTGTTGCCATCCTTGGTGGTTTGACTCGATGGATATTACTCAAAAATCAGTTTCTATACACGGATGTGTATTGTGATGCAATTCAATACGAGGGTCTTGTGTTTGCTTCCACCGCTCATGGCACTGTTTTTGCATGGGATCCTCGTAGTTTTGGTACGTTTGTCTTCCACCGTAATTATAATTGTTTCATCCACATGCATGCGGGTTAGCAAGTTTCCCTTTACTAATTAACCTTCTTCTTGTGTTTCCAAGGTCCTATGAACATTCCACCACCTATACTTGAAAAATTTTATAACCAAGGGGGAGATGGTGGTGGTGATGATCACGAGCATGAGGACGAGCAGAACATATATACTCAGTGGCGCCTGGCAACTAATTCCGATGGATCACCTCTTCTTATGTGTATACAGCCCACTGATGATGTTACTACTGAGGGAGCACGTGTTGTCTCCCATGGTCGCACTCTCCGGACCTATTCCAACACTCGTTGCATGGTATTCGGGATGGATACTAGTGTGCTAGCGCCAACACCTTCTCCCTGGTACAGAATTGATAGTCTTGGAGAAAACTCGCTCTTCCTTGGACAAAACTATCCGATGATGGTGAAAGGTGATCCAACTGTTGTTGACACAACATTACTAGTACCATTTATGAGAAGCAATTGTGTCTATACCTCGGACATTAGGGTGGTTCCCTACCCTGGTACTGATATAGTAGGCCGCTTCGGCCTGGATGATCAGTCCTGCATTGGTCTCGAGATCGACAATAGATGGCCCGTCCCAAAGAATCACTTGTGGTTCAAAGCAAGCGTTTCCAATGCCGAGGAATGGTTGATTTGAAGTTCATTTCATTGCTTGTTATTTGTTGTGTGGTGAAAACTTTAGTATTTATAATGTATCCTCGTTGTCGATGTGGGTTGATGACCTGTTGTATGTAATAAAATGATATGCCTGTGATAAACTTACTAAATTTATGAATGGCTTTCAAGTTGCTTCTGTGAGTGAGTGGTGCGACTAGGCAAAAAAATATTTTCCGAATACATAATTGTACGTGCATTGCAACAGGTTATCGGATGAGGCCAATCAACAATAGTAGTACACTATTTGTACTAGCTTCACATGCTTCGCGCGTCGTGCGGGTGCTTTTACTGTAGCCATATTGTACGTAACCAGCACCTCGAATCCTCGATACTAGTACTATATAGTAAGTAGTAGGAGTAGTAGGGTGGCATGGTCCAGAACAAGCATTCACGTCCAGGAGTACGGCACACGCCACCAGCACGACTTCCATCTGACACCATATTTCTTGGAGTCCATGCTAGAGCAATCTCTTCAACCTCATCGTTTCTCTAACTCAGCCATCGCACGGCAGGCGAGGTGGGGGTTTGCCGATAGTCGGTTTCCTCAACTGCGGTCCCACTTGTAAGGACAACTCCAACGCTCTATCAATATATGGATGTACTCTTCTTCCCAATACAAAAACTTGCATCCATTCTACTCCCTCCGTTGCACAATACATGCCTTCTATTTGTCAAAATATATATGTATCTAGACATGTTTTAGTATATAGGTACATCCATTTTTGGACAAATGGAAGTCAAGTATTTTGGAACGGAGGGAGTACACAATAAAATTTTTAAGTTAGCACAACTAGTCTAATCCGAGAGCACAACCGAAGATTTGGTCGGGTTCTTCCTCCTTTTGCCGACACGTGGGACATCCAGCATCCAGGTCGTGTCATGAAAGAAAATAGAGTGGTAGTTGAAGCCACGAGATGTGCATCTTGGGTTAAACTGTAAATAGAATCTTACTACTCTTGAATAACTCCAAAAGCGGCCACCAAAGATCTTTATTGGATTTGTTTTTCATCACCAGCATGTCGAGGTGAAAGATGTGCAGGTTCAGTGGGTCCTCTTACGCTTTCACTGACATGTGGGGCCGCATGTGAGCAAACAGACGATGGGCTCCGCGCGTCCGCTGGCTGGCTGAGAAGAGAGATAGAGGAGGGATGAGCATGGACTGCAGGAAATTTGTTCTACGTAACCAGCACCTTGATATTCACGTGTGGTTGTTTCTAGAATAAAAAAAGGAGGTACCCCTACTTATGTTATTCCCACTACGCCTAGCCTAAGGTTAGTAGGTGACCTTGCGCTTGGCTCTTCGCCTCTTCCGGAAGTCGATGGTTCTATAGTAGTGCTTCTGGCAATCTGACACCAAATGAACTGTTGCACGTCCATCACTTGTAAGCAAAAGTTTCTCCTCATGCTGCGAGCCACCGCACACGCGTTGACGAGGGAGAAGGTGTAATCAAGCTTCTCGTCATTCTGTGAGTTGATGGGACACATCAAAGTTATTTACTAGTAGTACGTACTATCTCCAAAAAAGGGTTGACCATGTCATTGCTACCATCCCGTGCTCCGTCGTTGAGTACGTGCACTATTCACGTGCCATCGAGGAGAAAAAATATTGCGTAGGTGCCATCGAAGTGCACGACTCACTTACAAAAAAGAGTTTCCCCCCACTTTCCCCCCACACGACTCACTTACGCACTGCTTATCTGATTATCTCCATTTTCTTGCATGACACGTGCACCTTGATGCCAGATATCTCGCGTGTTGGGAAAGGATGAACAAAGCTCACGTAAAAGAAAAGAGTTGAAGAGCATAGATTCCCGATGACCGAGGAGGAGCAAGGAACCTCGTGGTGGAGCGTCTGCAAGGAACCTTGCGTGTTTTCCCCCATTTTTTTCCGCCCTGCCCACCTATAAACAAATAAAAGAACATGAACTTTTCGCTAACCACTAGAAACGGTACATCAGGATGCTAAGTTGAAGATGTTTTATACTCCCTCCATTCCCAAATATAAGTCTTTTCAGATATTTCAATAAGGGACTACATACGAAACAAAATGAGTGAATCTACACTCTAAAATATGTCTACATACATCCGTATGTTGTAGTCTATTTGAAATGGCTAGAAAGACTTATATTTAGGAATGCAGGGAGTAGTTTATATTGAATTATTGATAACCACGCAACAAGCCACGCATGTACAGGACGCATGCAGCCACACATGTACACAAGCCAATGCACTAACTCCATCCGGTCCAACTCATGCACATACGCGCACAACATGGAGCACACAACACACGTACACAAGACGTGCATGCACACACGCTCGGCCACAGAATGCACGTGAATAACACATGCATGCGCAGACACTCGGCTGCATGGAGGCGTGCGCCATCCGCGGCGACGTCCGATTTGTCGTGCTACGGCGAAGCTCGCACGCAATGGCGCATACACATCTCTTGCAGCACCTCTTTGCCGTCGTTGCTCAAGTAGTAGTCGGAGACGAAGATGACCGTAGCCTCGGCCTTAGAGCTAGCACCGATGGAAAAACACGCACGCTGCACGCACACGAGCACATACAGAGTGCCCACGACATGGTGGTGGTGCGTCCCCAGTCGCCTCTACTCCTCCTGCGCACGTTGTCTATCAAGGCGGCTGCATGCTAATGATGATGTGGGTGAGATCTTCTATGACTCAGATGATGACAAGGAAAATTATGAGGCACAAGGTGACGTACACCGTCAAGGTCCACGGTCAAGGGGGTGCTAGTAAGTGCTTAGATGTGCTTAGAGAAAGTACAATAGAGCTGAGTCAGCGGGCTATAAGGAATAAACTAGTATATTTCTGCTTGGTTGGAGGAAAGAGAAGAGGAGAGAGAAGGTAAGTGGGCTCTTCGTGAAGAGCCAGCTCTAGCACATGCTCCTAGGCACTTTGTGAGAATGAAAGGTGGGCCACAAAATAAAAAAGTAGTAGTACACTCTTTTGATCTACTATTGTACATGTTGACTATAAGATGGGCTATAGATGACATGGCACTGGCTTATAGCCAGCAACTGGCTATACTATTAATGCTCTTTAGATGAGGTGCTAAGTGCATTAAATGGCTTAGTAACTCAAGTCTTCAATGCATAGGTGCTTAGTTTATTGGTGCCACATCATATTTTATGCCTACGTGGCAGGCTTAGCAGCTATACATGGTGGAGCACTGGAAGAGGCCAAGGCTGGCCATAGTGGGGAGTAACTTTTACTGTAACATATTACTATGTTACTCTAAACATCTCTATAAACCGGAAAGGAGGGAGTAGTAACATAGACTAGTGTCATATGAAGAGTATGGGAGCACATGATATTTCCCCGTCCGGACCCATCCCAAGTTGGCTTCTCACCTTCTTGGCCCAACAAAAACCCCTCCCCCCTCCCATGCGCACTTCCTGCCCGGCGCCAGCTGAGCCCGCCGCTCCACATTGATGGCAAGTCAGGGCGACGCGACCTCTCACTGCTTCCGCCATTGAAGCGGTGCACCGACCGAGGGCACCGCCCGCTGCACGCCCGACATTTCAGACTACACAGTGGATAGTAACTTTAGAGCAAGTACTACAATTAGATGACATAAGCAGGCTATAAGGATTTAAATATAGTATTTGTGCTTAGTTGAAGGAGAGAGAAGAGGAGAGAGAAGAGAAGCGGATTGTAAATGTGTAGCCGGTTGTACTCCAACATACTTTGTGAGACAAAAGGTGGGGCCATTATTAATGATATTGTATTTATACTAAAGGGACTAACGGACGCCTTAATTACTCCGGTTTTTTCGAGACAAACCTTGGTGGGGCTATTATTAACTTTTTTTGAGCTATTATTGACTTGGACGTGGGGTTTGGGGGGCCAAAGGCCTACTATTATACTCGCACGACCGACCTGACATGCTCTACCCTAGCCGCTGTTGTATCATATGGTTTCGCACCATTCCAGATCTTAGTGCCGCCACGTAATTCTTCTCCAGCCCTCCTTCCGGCGTGCACCGCGAGAAGGGACAGCAATCCTCCGAACCCCGCCTTTCGTGATCCTGTACGGGAGAGGGGCAATCAGGTTTTTGGGGAGCACACTCCTGTGACTGCTGCCAGCGACGACTTCCTCAATGACAGCCTTCTTCCCCGACCTCGATAACCTCTTCATCAACGACATGAGTGACAACATCAACCACATCGGTTCTGCTCCCGTTGTACAGTATGTGATTCTGTCCTCCTGGTTTAGTCCGCATCATTACTTTGATGTTTGCAATTGTCGTCATGATCTATTTACTGCTGATTCCGATTAAGTCTCATACTAAATTGCTCATATATTCAACAATCCAATCCAAAAACCTGATTACAGGCAATTTACTCCGAGTGGTTTTGTTGCGCTTTTGAAGCCGCCTACTTTTAAGGGGGTGCAATATAAAAGGTGGCGCACAAGAGCAGTATATTGGTTTCAGACCATGTACTGCTATGACGCCACTAAGGGTAAGCCTGAGGGCGATCTTAATCCTACATAGCAAGAAGCTTTTCAGAACATGGACACCCTCTTCAAAGTCGCCCTGCTAAGTGTTCTTGACGATTCCATTGTGGATTCACATATGTTGTTTGACAGCAGCAAAGACATGTGGGCTGCGCTCGAGGCCACATTTGGGCCCTCGAGCGCTGGCAACGAGTTGTATGTCATGGAGCAATTCTGTGACTACAAGATGACTGATGAGCGCTCTATTGTTCAGCAGACTCATGAGATACAGTCACTCTCTAAGGAACTTGAGTACTTTAAGTGTGTGTTGCCGGACAAATTTGTTGCTGGGACCATCATTGCCAAGCTTCCACCTTTGTGGAACGATTTTGCTACTTCTCTGAAAAACAAGAGACATGAGTTTTCTGTTTTGGATCTCATTAGCACTCTTGATTTTGAGGAGAAGGTGAGAGCAAAAGACACACGTGCTTGGGTCACTGAGGGAGCTTCTAGTGCCCACATGGTACACGAGAAGAACTTCCAACCCAACCAGCCCCAAAACAACAAGAACAAATCTCAGGGGAAAGGCAAGTTTGATGCAAAGAACAAGCTATGACATTCTACCAACTTCAAGAAGAATTCTCATAATGGGAAGGGATACAAAGCTCAATTTTGGTAGCACCGCACAAAATTTATATGGCTGCATCTACCTGCTGCCAGCTAACCTCATGGTGCTCCAGGTATTCCTACATTCGTAACTAGGTACAATGACCACCGCAAGATGAAATTAGCTTATTCGTACGTTGACTTGCTGGATGCAGTGCAGAACGATCCTGTCATGTGTGGAGGAGCAAACAAGCAGTGCAACCGAAGGTGGAAATCAACCAAGGACTTATGAAATTATATGTAATCTTCCTCAGGCAGGTCAGTATCCCCTTCCTCCAGATGATCGTGTTTTGTCATGCCGAGCTATTGATATGTGCTATTGTTTTGCAACACCGTTTAAGTATAGCTATTGTTTTCCTATCTTTTCAGATTCAAGACAATGAATATGATATCAGGGGAACTGCGCAATATGGACCCATGTTGAGTCATCTCTATTGCCCCATGTGTTTGCTGCAAATGTGTCAGCATCAATTGCAAGATGAGGCGGCTAGCTAGCTGTGGAGTTGCCAACATGCTCAAAGTGCTCGCAACATTGAGAAGAAACAAGCATGCCCAGGAAATTAGTGCGTGCGCAGGGAGGCCCTTTGCTCAGAGAAGCATCGACCGATTTTCTTTATTTCCACACCTTCTCACAGCTTTGTATATTGGTTATAGTATGGTGAATCATTGAGATGCATAGACATGTTGAACTTTTGTTCTTCTGAATGTTAGTTTAATGTGAGTGTCTGCATCCAATACCGCATCCTCTAATTTGGTGGATGCACACAGAGAAAATAAATCTCCTTAATTTACTCCATAACCACCCTAATAAATAGGCCTAGTAACAAATCAGGCGCATGCAGTGGCCGGCGGGCACATGCATCCTGCATGCATGGCCAATCAGCCAAGCCCATGCGCCAGCTCCAATGCAGCAACGCAAAAGAAGAGAGCGGTTCTTGGAAAAAAGCGAGTAGTTAGTGCAGCGGGCCTTATAAACACGAATAGCTTGCTCTCCCGCTTCCATCTCCCCACCCAATTCCCCCCGCTCCCCAATCTTCCTCACTCGTACAGAAAACCCCGCTCACCTTCTTCCTCACTCGTATAGAAAACACCTGCTCCTCTTCTTCCACTCCTACAGAAATCCCCAGCCCTCCTTCTTCCCCACTATAGGCTCGTCTCTGGCTACTCTGCTCAAACCCGTGAGCTCGACGCGACGCCCACAAGGAAAATGGAGTCGGCTGGCCCCAGCGCCAAGAAGATGAGGCTCCCGCCAGCGGCGACGCCGGTTGTAGATCCCGCACCCGGTAGCGTGGGGAGAAGCGGCGAGCCCCCCTCCCACCCAGATCTGAGGAACCGGTAGAATCTCCGGTGGACCCCATCAGCGATCTCCTGGGCGTCATCCTTGAGGAGATCATCTCGCTTCTCCCCACCAAGGATTGCTGCCGCACACAAGTCCTCTCAACTCGGTGGCGCCCTCTGTGGCGCATGGCGCCCCTCAATCTCGACTGTCGTCAGATATCTGTCCTTCCTGAATTTGATCTCCTCAGAGCCATCGTCTCTTCTCACCAGCAGGGCCCGGTTCAATGCCTCTGCATCCCAACAAGCTACATGTTATCCATACCCGGCAAGGTGGACGCTTGGCTGACATCCCTGAATTCGGAAAACTCCAGCAGTTTGAGTTCTACCATTACCACGAAAGTTTCATACCACGAACATACCAAGAATTCATGCCCACACCACCTTGTCCATCTCGCAGTTTTCCTCCTCTCTCCACACCGCCACCTTCGCCCGGTGCCATCTACCAGACGATTTGGTACAAATGCTTCGACTCCCATTGCTAAAAAAAACTTTCGCTTGTGGTGGTTTATCTGTCGGAGGCCTCACTGCACAGCATCATCCACTCTAGTTGCCCTGCCCTGGAGCGCTTGCTGATTGTTTTGGGAATAGAAATCGGTATCAGTTGTCTCCAAATAAAGTTGCCTCACCTTAAAAGCATTGGAATTTGTTTCAAAAGAACAGCAGCTCATCATCGAAGATGCCCTTTCACTTGAAAGGTTGCTCCTTCATAATTGTTATACACCTTCAGAAATAACTGTCATCTGTGCGCCCAAACTGGAGACCTTGGGTGTAATTCGTGACCCGTTTAATAATCACAAGGAGTTGGTGTTTGGCTCCTCACTTTTTTAGGTACCGTATATTATTATCTACACATTTGTAATCATATGCTGCATTTTTCATTTGTGCGCATAAGTTTTATATCATCTTGGAGTACACTTTGGGTACTAATATTATGTTATATGCTCAATGAAGAGTTCGTCCATTGATAGCCTATCAATGCTGCTGGATTCTGTCAAGATCATATATATCAGAATGTATAGTTTTGATCTGAACATAATTATTGGCTTGCTACGATGCTTTCGATCTCTGGAAAATTTATACATAGAGGTGATGATTTCATGCACATTGAAAGCCCGTATATATTGTACTAGAATTAACTGTTCAGCTGTCGTTCTTTCGACATACTCTTTTTCGGACCTTAACTGTTTTCAATCTTCATGTCTACTTAGGCAGAACCACATGGAGAAAACATATAACCAATTGTTGGCGTAATAATCACGAGGATTTTCTCAGTTCTCATGACATTCGTTTGAGGACAATAACGATGGGATGATATGCATCCAACCAGGCAAACAGAAGCTTTGTCACATTCTTCCTGTTGAATGCGAGGTTACTATTGTCCATGAGGCTTAATTTTTACAGCAAGAGATTTCTCACGGACGAACATGTTGAACAACAAAAAAAGAAGTTTCAGGTGGACAAATGGGCTTCTAAACATGCTCGGCTTCTATTTACAATAAGTTGTAGACATCCTAAAATAAAATTTTTTGCACAGGATATTGATTTTATGGATCAGACCGACCCATTTGTTTGTGATTGCAAAAAAGAGTGGTTGGGTTAGATGTTACTGTCATGTTCAATCTGGGTTTTGTCTAAAAAATTGATGAACAATTAATCCTTGGGCTTTTTGTACCATTTGTATGCTTGACTTGCATGTTGTTGCCCTCGTACTCCCCTCCACCTGCCACTACACTGCCGCATCTTCCATGGCTGCTATTCATTCCCGTCCGAGGCCTTGCCGTCGTTCTCCGATTTGGTTAGCTCGCTGTGCCCGCCGCCGTCTGGCGTTGTCGACATGGTCAACAACCAAGAGGAATCAGGAGATGACTGTACATGGAGAGGCTGAAAGTAGGGACCCACCAGGGTCATTGCATTTCGCAAGCAGGTGCCTCGTTGTTACAAGCCAAAAAATACTTCCTCCTAATTGTTTGACAACTAGGTTCCACGCCATTGTCAATGTAGTCAATAAACAAGAAAATTACACAACGAGCGGATAACACCAGGGACCCAGCAGCTCGCCCAGTTGTTTTTTAGTTTCACAGACGGAGCTCAACTGCATGTTTGTGCGGGGGCTGTGGCCCGTCTAGCCCACGCTTACGCTTTTATTAAGCACATGACGAGCCTAGTTGATATATTTTTTCTTTCTAAAATTGGCTAGCCCAGTTCTTTTTTTTTTGGAGAACACCAAAACTGAGGCCTACTTGCTTTTCTCAGCCCTGCTGGGCTGCAAATCTTTCAAGATGAGGAGGGATGTAAGTAGTAAGAAATGGGCTTCCCTAGAAAATGGGCTATAAGTTGTAAGAGATGGGCTGTAAATTTTTAAACCAAAGCCAACCGGCAATTGCATTAAAATATCATTTTTTCAGGATTTCTCTACTCTCTACTCTTATAAAAACCAAAGCCAACTGGCATCATCATGTTCCGTGCAACGAACGGGCATCTTGCTAGTTAAGATTCTAAATTTCATTCATTTTTTGCAGAGAATTGTTTTTTGAATTTTATTTTGATATAATTTTTTGGAAATTATTTTTAACGTGACTCAAAATTTCGTGATTAAAAGAGTTCGGACCCCACCGAAATATGCAAAATTTTGTTGAATGTTTTAGCAGGGCCCAGAATATATGGTCTGTAATGCTAATAAAAAGAATATGGGCTTCAAATATCCTTAAGAATTAGCAAATGGGCTGTAAATTATTGAAAATAATGGCTAATGGGTTGTATGCTATTTTCCACAGATTTGGAGGCTGACTTCTGGGCCTAATAGGTTGACGATGACGCTGTCCTAATTTTTTTTTGACGCGTACGCAAGGCTTTGTCAACTTAGTCAACACACAGCAGTGACTGTGGGATGTCCATCCAACGGCCGCCATGCTTCTTCAATCTCTGATCTTCCTGCTCCAACCGCCCAAACCAGCGCCGGTGGGACTACCTTCTTCCTCCTCTCGTGGCTGGCTGTGCTGCCGCAAGGCCATCCCTCTAACCACCCACACATCCTGTTATTTTCCGGCGATGTCAGCCTCACCCCGCAGCCGACCAGTCAGCGCTCGTTCTCCCCTCAGCGTGGGCATCCGCTGCGGTGGCTTCGCCGGCTCCGGGTGGTTCTCTTCCTGGGCCTCGCCCTCGTCCACCGCGTTTGTGCTCTTGGCGCGACGAGGTTAACATGGTCAACAAACAACATCCATCGGAAGAGGCTGACAGTAGGGGCCCACATAGGAAAATGCCTCCTTATTACGCGCAAAATAATGATTCCTCCACCTGATAGCTAGGACCCACCGGAAGGGTCTCTGTATTTCACGAAAAAAAGTTCCCCCCACTGTCAACTCGGACCCACCGGAAATGCCTCCTTATTACGCACAAAAAAATGAATACTCCCCCTGCTAGCTGGGACTCACCTTGGTGGGAGGCTGACTTGTGGGCCTACTAAGTTTACGGGGACGGAGGGCTTTGTCAACTTAGTCAATATGAACGATTCTAGCTCCAGTAATCGTACGATGTCCATCCAACGGCCGTAGTGCTTCTTCAACCTCTGGTCTTCGTGCTCCAGCCGCCCAAAGCAGCGCCGGTCGTGCCGCATGCTCCTGCCTCCCGTGGCCGGCTGTGATGTCGCGGAGGCCTCACTGCCCCTACTACTCAAACCGCTGGCCAGGCCATCCCTCTACTCACCCACACCCCCTGTTATTCTGCGGCGATGATAGCCTCACACCGCAGCCGAACCAGTGACCCCTCGTACTCCTCTTCGCGTGGGCATCCACTGCTACGTCTTCCCCGGCTCCGTGCCGTCCCCTTCCTAGGCCTTGCCGTTGTCCACCGCCGTAGTGCTCTCGGCGCGGCGTGGTCAATGTGGTCAATGACCGACTTCCATCGGAAGAGTACTGTGCGTGGAGAGGCTGACAGCTGGGTCCACGGCGGCCGCAAGGAAGTTCCTCCTTATTATGCGCAAAATAATTATTCCTCCACCTGACAGCAGGGACCCACCGGACGGGCCACCGTATTTCGTGAAAAAAAAAGTTTCCCCCTGACTACTGGGACCCACCAGCTACACCTTCGCACGCAAGGAAGTGCGTCCGGGCAAAAAAAAACCAAAACAATTCGCCCCCCTGACTGCTGGGACCCACCAGCTACATCTTCGCAGGCAAGGAAGTGCCTGACAGTCGGGACCCACCTGGTCGAAGCGTACGTAGCGTTGTCATTCTGGTTGTGAACGTGTATGTACATATATACTGGTCGATGTAGAGGCGCGCACGTGTCGTAGTAGAGGCGCGTACGTGTCGTAGTAGAGGCGCGCACGTAGCATGTACACGTACGTACAGCGGCCAGGGTGCAAGAAAGAAATACGACCACATACGTACATACGGGCAGGGTCTCGAACGCCTACTCACGCATACGTACGGCCAGGACTCATGTACATGGCTGGGTCAGAATGGAGAAACAGCATCGTCGTCGTGTTCATGGGGAGCCAACCGGTTGGGTCGAAACGGAATGCGTGGTCGTGTTCATCGGGAGGGCTTGGACGGAAGAGGCGATGGAAACGAGGCCTGGCATACCGCACAACGAAGGAAACGGCCTTGTGTTCGACCGGCCACGTTCAGAACGGGGTCCTGTTGATCGGGAGGGGTCTGGCGTACCGCAAAACGGAGGAAACGGACCTCCTACGGTCGAAACAGGGATCCTGTTGATCGGGAGGGGTGTGGCGTACCGCAAAACGGAGGAAACGGACCTCCTACGGTCAAAACGGGGGTCTTGTTGATCAGGAGGGGTGTGGCGTACCGCAAAATGGACGGAACGAATTTGTGTTGGAGTGCTACGGTAGAACAGGGGTCCTGTTCATCGGGAGGGGTGTGGCGTACCACAAAACGGGACTCCACGGGATATTGTTCATCTCCACCGTCGACCTCCTCCAGCCTCCACGGGCTACCATCGACCTCCTCCAGCCTCCACGGGCTCCTGTTCATCCAGCCTCCACCGCGCGCTACTCCACCGGCTACTGTTCAACCACCCCTCCACGGGCACCCCTCCACCGTCTACTGTTCATCCAGCCCTCCACACCACGGGGTCCTGTTCAACCACCCCTCCACGGGCACCCCTCCACCGTCTACTGTTCATCCAGTCCTCCACACCACAAGGTCCTGTTCATCCAGGCAACGCCACCGCTCACTGTTCATCCACCCCCCCTCCCCCCGCGACGCTCACTGTTCATCCAATCGATCAGCTTCAGTTAGCAGCAGTAGCAAAGGAATCGCTCGATCGGGTTTAGTTAACAGCCATCGATCAACTGCTCGGGTTCAGTAACGCGTAGCCTGCAGTGCAATCGCTCGGGTTCAGTTAGAGCCCAACGCCTCGCTCGGGTTCAGTTAGAGCCAATGCCTTGCACACACGCGCGTACGTGTACAAGAGAAACACGCATCGCTCGGCCCCCGACCTCCCACCGTAACTGGGAACTCCCCGAAATTTTCCTCGCCCTCGCTTCTACCACGGTTTTTTCCATCATGGACGGCCCAAAGAATGTCATGCAGCTGCGTCTCCGGCCCACCCAGGACGAAAAGCCCATTTTCTGTCATGATTTTTTGTCATAGAAGTAGGATCCCACCACATCTATGATGATACCGGGTTTTGTCACAATTATCGTCATAGAAGTGTCATATGTATGACAGAAAAAAAATTGTTCGGCCCAAAATGTCACGGATGTGTCTTTTTTTGTAGTGGGAACATCCTCTTCATTGTCTTGTTCTTCCTCTTGTCTTTCTTCGTTGTTGTTCTCCCGTGGTAGTGGAGAAGGAGGTCGTCGAGGTTCATCTTGTTGTACATCCTCTTTCTCATCGTCTTGATGTGTCCCACTAGTGGATGCCTCCAAGTTAACTTGTGGTTCACCTTGGCGTGAAGTTGAGGCTTCCACTTGGACAGACGAGGTACTCTCCTTCACCTCCATTGGGCGAATCTTGCCAATAGATAAGTCTTGAATTGCTTCCGAAGGATCTTTGTCACCTACATCAATTGGTAGTTGCTCTACTTGCGAGTCGTTAGATTCATCAAACTTCACGTCTACCATCTCTTCAACCTTTCAAGTGAAATTGTTGTAGACACGGTAAGTGTGAGAGTTTGAGCCATAACCGAGTAGGAAACCTTCATGAGATTTAGGAGCAAATTTCGAACGATGATGCTTATCAAGAATGTAACACTTTGAGCCGAATACTCGAAAGTATCCAACTTGGGGTTTGTTACCGGTGAGAAGCTCGTATGCCGTCTTGCCGAGTAGCTTGTGAAGATATAGACAATTCGCTGTGTGACAAGCTGTCTCAACCGCTTCTGCCCAAAAGTGTTTTGGCGTCTTGTACTCATCAAGCATCATTCTCGCCATTTCGATGAGCGTCCGGTTCTTCCTCTCAACAACTCCATTTTGCTGAGGTGTGTACGTAGCCGAGAACTCATGTGAAATCCCTTCTTCATCAAGAAAGGTGTCCACATTGGCGTTCTTGAACTCCGTTTCATTGTCGCTGCGAACCTTCTTGATCTTCACTTCAAATTGGTTTTGGGCCTTCAGCAAAGTTTTTGAAGATCTTTTGGACCTTCGATTTGTCATCAAGAAAGAATACCCACGTAAATCTTGAAAAATCGTCAACAATGACCAATCCAAACGAGTTACCACCGAGACTCTTGTAAGCATTGGGACCGAAAAGATCCATGTGAAGTAGTTCGAGTGGTCTTCTCGTGGTCATGATGTTCTTCACAGGATGACTTCCTCCAACCTGTTTTCCTACTTGGCAAGCACTGCAAAGTCTATCCTTATCAAATATAGCATATTTAACACCAAGGATATGATCACCTTTAATAAGCTTGTCAAGATTTCGCATGCCCACATGACCTAACCGTCTATGCCACAACCAGCCTTTAGAAGATTTAGCAATTAAGCAAGTTCTAGGTTGAGCCTTTTTAGTGAAATCAACAATGTATAGATCACCTCTACGTATGCCGGTAAAGACCATTTTATGATTATCTCTTCGAAACACTTGGCAATCTACTTTAGTAAAAAGGACATTGAACCCAAAGTCAGCTAGTCTAGATACAGAAAGTAGATTATAGCCAAGAGATTCAACGATCATAACATTTTGTATGGAGCTGTCATGTGAGATGGCCACCTTACCGAGGCCAACCAACTTACCCTTTGAGTTATCACCGAAAGTGACACACTTTCGAGGGTCGTCGTTTTCAGCAAGCTCAAGAAACATATCCTTGTCTTCGGTCATGTGATCGTTACATCCACTATCAAGGACCCATTCCTTTCCTCCAGCCATGTAACTGCGAAGGTTAGCCATAAGACCAAAGTGTCTCATAGACTCTTCAAGATCAAGGTCATTATCATCATCCTCATCATAGTATCCATGTTCAACATCGTCTTGCAAATGATCATTTCCTAGAGAGAGGGATTCATTAGATATATGATTTTGACAATGTTCATCTCTATGAATTCTAATAGCTTAAAAAATGATATTGCTAATGATTCCAACATCTCCTTTGGCACGCATAAGATTATTAAGCTCAAATAAACCATCTCCAAACTTAGGATCATTGGGATTCATCTTATTCAAAGCAATAGACTTATGAATAATCTCATCTAAGTTTTTCAAGGAATAGTCTGGAAATCGTTCCTCAAGAAATCTCCATATAGTGTAAGCACAATCAAGAGTTGGCAAGCGTCCAATCAAATTTCTAGGCAAACCTCTAGTGATAAGATTGATAGTTCTAAGATTGTGAATCATGTCAAGAGTCTCATCATGGGTAGGATGCAAGGGGTCAACAAGGGGTTCACAAGGAGTAGTAATATACTTGTTCAAGTGATATTCATGAAAAATTCCAAGCATCTCATTTTTCCACTCACTAAAGAACTCTCCATCAAGCATAGGCACTCTACATCTAATACTCCCCAACGAAGACTCATCCATCTTCCTCCAATGGTGATTAAACCAAAGTAATGAAGACCAATGCTCTGATACCAATTGAAAGGATCGAGAAGATGTGTCTAGAGGGGGGAGGGTGATTAGACCCTCAACAAGTAAACGTAGTAGTTTTTAAGTTCTTCAAGTTGAGGTTGGAAATTAGCACAATTTCAATCATTCACAATACAATTCAAGCAAGCATGGCAAGAGTATATGAGCAGCGGAAAGTAAAGCATGCTACTTGTAAGAAAATAAAGGGATGTGATTGGAATGTGCAAACGCAATTGGAGACACGGAGATTTTTGGTGTGGTTCTGATAGGTGGTGCTATTGTACATCCACGTTGGTGGAGACTTCAACCCACAAAGGGTAACGGTTGCACGAGTCCACGGAGGGCTCCACCCACGAAGGGTCCATGAAGAAGCAACCTTGTCTATCCCACCATGGCCATCACCCACGAAGGACTTGCCTCACTTGGGTAGATCTTCACGACGTAGGCGATCTCCTTGCCCTTACAAACTCCTTGGTTCAACTCCACAATCTTGACGGAGGCTCCCAAAAGACACCTAACCAATCTAGGAGACACGACTCTCCAAAAGGTAATAGATGGTGTGTTGATGATGAACTCCTTGCTCTTGTGCTTCAAATGATAGTCTCCCCAACACTCAACTCTCTCTCATAGATTTGGCTATGGTGGAAAGATGATTTGAGTGGAAAGCAACTTGGGGAAGGCTAGAGATCAAGATTCTTGTGGTTGGAATGGAATGTCTTGGTCTCAACACATGAGTAGGTGGTTCTCTCTCAGAAAATGAGTAGTGGAAGTGTAGGCACGTTCTGATGGCTTTCTTCACGAATGAAGAATGGGTGGAGGGGTATATATAGCCTCCACACAAAATCTAACTGTTACACACAGATTCCCAAACTCGGTGAGACCGAACGGTAAAACTCGGTTAGACCGACTCAGGTCAAAATATGAACGTTAGGCTTTTCAGTGAGACCGACAAGGTCAACTCGATGGGGCCGATGTGCAAGGGTTAGGGTAAAACCTCAACTCGGTTTGACCAGTTACACAAACTCGGTGAGACCGATTTTGGTAATAAGCAAACAGAGAATTGGTCAAGCAAACTCGGTGGGACCGATTGCATAATCTCGGTGGGACCGAAATTGTTGCAACAGGCAATATGAAGTTTGCAAGCCCATCTCGGTGAGACCGAGATCCCATCGGTGAGACCGGACTGATTAGGGTTTGGCAGTGGCTATGTTAGATGAACTCGGTGGCGCCGGATAGATCAAATCGGTAGGGCCGAGTTTGACTTTTAGGTTTAGGACATATGTGAATATAAGAAAGTGGTTGAGGGCTTTGGAGCATATCACTAAGCACTTTGAGCAAGCAAGCCATTAAGCAACACCTCATCCCCTTTTAATAGTATTGTCTTTCCTATGGACTCAATGTGATCTTGGATCACTAAAAATGGAAATGTAGAGTCTTGAGCTACTGCCAATGTTTGTCCTTAGCTTCTTGAAGGGGTTCCACATCCTCTTGTCCATGCCACTCCAATGTTGAACTTATCTGAAATATACTAGGTAGAAATATTAGTCCAACAAGAGATATGTTGACATTATTTACCAAAATCACCCAGGGAGCACTTGTGCTTTCACTGTGACCCTTCAAACATGATCATCAGCTGATAGACATGCTACACTTTGGATATGTGCCCCCCATAGCCTCCACAACTAGGGATATTAGAGTAATGTCATGGTACAATATAGAGTTTCGCAAACTAATCATGTATTCTATGCCTAAGATGATATTCAAGGGCTGGCGTTTAATATCTCATGAATACAAGGAACTTGATCATAACATGATTGCCTCTAAGCAAAGGCACATTGAACTTGATCATCAGTTCATCACATGATTGCCTCTAAGCTAAGGCACATTCCTAACCTAGCGGTTTTTCTCAATCGTTGGCGTAGTTCGTTTATTCTTTCATGAACAAAAATGTCTTTCACATTGCTTGGGTCTACAAGTAGTTGATGTAGCTTAGTACATTGTACTTACCTTTTTTGAAAAACATCAACCACTTTATTAATTAGAAATAATGGTTACATCATCTATAAGTAGAGATACAATATTTCCCATAGGCTCTTAATCCAATCCCTCGTCATGGAATATTTTCTCAACTCATATGAACTACGTAAAGTTTGTTTTCTTAGTTTGATCAAGACCTGCACTTTTACCCTCGTATATTGCTTGGCCCTGCCATGCCAGTTTGAATATCTTTCATGCATGCTAAGCTAGTCATACAAATAAGAGGCCTAAGGCAATAAGTACTCTCTTCAATCCTTTTTTGTTCGCGCATAGGAGACACGCGTACCAAGACAAGCTCCACTGCATGCTTTGTGGACAAAATTGCCCTCACACGCATGCATGCGATGAGCTAGTGCTATCTCGAAGTCTTCCAGAGGCTGGCGGTCTTCCCACAAGAGGTTATCTTCCATGAGGATGAGCTTGGAAGGAGAGAGACCGACGTAGAAGGCAAATATATAGGTGGAGGAGGAGGTATGTGTGCTGGCTGGCATAGCGTACGAGTAAGAAAGGAGGCGAGCGAGCTGGCGTAATCAATGCGATGGAAGGGAAGCAGAAGTGGAGGGGCATTCTTGGAAAGAATAGACAAAAGATCTAACCGTGCAGACCATGGCAGATTTTTTGGGGAAAATTATGGGCGGACAAAAATGGATCGGAGAGAGTACTTGCATAGGCCTCTCATTTGTAAGACCGCAGCCCTTGTGCAGTGCAACAATAAGCGGACCATAGAAATTTTACATTACAAACCACATTGAACTCAAATTTTACATTGTGTAGACCGAGTCGAATCCATCTCGCTCACTTTTTTAAGTTATGAGTTGAGCTAAACCCAATCTAGCTCACTCAAAATTGACTTGTTGCCAATTATAACACTGGAAAACCAAGTTGCCTCAAGTGAAGTTTGGCAACGGGTTGTACCTATGTTTATAGCCTGTGGGGCATCGCTCATAACTCCACACTATCCCCTAATGTCAGTACATAAATTTCAAGTGTCACAACTCTGTCCATTTATATAGTCATCATACATATAGAGATGACACTGCGCACCTAAAGCAAAAGGTGTGGCTGATGGACATAGTGTATCGAGCTCGCCCATGAAGGACTCCTCACTATACCTGGCCAAACCTCGGACCGGGCCAGGCTTTGGGCCGGGCCTAGCCAAGCCCGACACAAAAAACCCAGGCCTGGGCCCGGCCCGGCCCGGCCATCGGGCCTGTGTTTCTAGGACCGAGCCCGGCCCGAACACCTAAAAGCCCGTCGGGCCAGCCTTCGGGCTCAAAAACTGGGCCCGAGCCCGGCCCGGCCCGACCTTCGGAAAACTGCAAAAATGACGGGCCCGGGCCCGGACCAGGCCAGCCTTCGGGCTCAAAAACTGGGCCCGAGCCCGGCCCAGGGGCAGCGGCCCGAGCCCGGCCCAGGGGCAGCGTCGGGCCGGGCTTCCCATGGTCAGGACTACTCCTCACCCATGACATTTGAGCAATTGGACAAAATATAGAGGGCTGTGATGAGGCTAGAGTATTAGTAGCGCACATTTTCAAAATAGACCTTCTATTTCATCAAAAGCAATCGTGGAACGCACCTCACTATCCCATCAATAAATGTATTATTTTGTATTGGCCAAACAAAAAAGTCATAAAATTTGAACCGAATGTCCAATTTCAATCCATTTTGACCATCATCTTCGAAACAACACCAATGCCACATATGTTTTCGAAGTTTGAAATATTCACTTTTTTGCAACTTGATTGACAACTATGAAATTTTCTAAAACCACACATTTCTTCATGGAGTTTCAAATTGTGTTTCACTAGGTTTCAGGATTGCTTGATGATTTCTCGGATTCATATGGGTTTCACTATGGTAAAATTGTGGTTTGAGTTTTACCGAGTTTCTGTCAAACCTCGCCTTAGACTTTGAAACTTATTTGAAATCTCACTAGTTGTGGGAAACATCATTGAAATGACGACGACAACGAGGAGAAAGCACAATGAATAGTTGAACCCTCACTTGATCCTTTTTTTCGAACCTCAGCTAAATTTCAGCTAAGCATCAATAAGAGGGGACATATAATGAATAACCGAATCCTAAATTAAGACTCAACTAATCTTTGTGAACCTTACAAAAAAAAAATTTGAAAGCCACACTTAAATTGAAATGTTGTGCATGAGCAACTTGAAACACAGAAACAGCAATGAAACTGTAGCGGAAATCGGAGCACAGATTGGCTTTGATGAATACATGGTTACTTCTACAAAGTGTGCGTCTTGTCCATCGTTTTCCAATCCAACGGCCCAAATACCACAGATGGAGCAGGAGTTAACCATAGATGGATTTAATGGCAGCTACCCACGCAATAAAGCTTTATATTGATGCAATAAACAAAACGAATTTGGCGACTGAGCAGGTTCAACAGTCTGCTGTACATATATGCTTTGGCGCCGTTGTATTGCACCTGAACCTCTGACGCGCCAGGCTACAACTCATTTCAATCATGCTTATCTCTGCTGCCCGGCAGGCACACAAACGACCAACCTTATATAAAAAAAATAAAAAGAATACAAAAACGCTGAGCCCCACAACAGAAAGAACCTGCCTGAGCTCTGGTTCAGTAGAGAAGAACACCCCTCAAAGACCTATATTTACTGGAAGAAGTAGAGCCTAGGAAAACAATTGACTCGAGCTAGGTGAAGAGAAGAACCCGCAAAATTGGTCGGCATTCGACGGGGCTAAAAGAGCTGCACTGCAGATTTCAGCTTGTTCTGCTTCCACTTGGGGAGCTTGTAGAACGCTGTCCTTTTCATGCCGATCTTCTCGCGGAACTCGGCCGCCGATAAGTAGATCTGTATTCAGTTTACAGAAGCAGCAGCACATGTCAGGTAGCAGTACACGAAGGGGTGGGGAGTGGAAGAGGAACAGTTCATCAATCACCTCTCGCTGGGTGATGTCGATGTCGGGCGCAGGATCCTCGGATGTGGTTACCAGGCGTTCGTACGGGAAGACTGTACGCCCCTCGTCATCCTCTGGCTCGTCGTCGCCTGCGCCATCTTCCTCCTGTATTGCCTTCCCTGCCTCTTGGCCCGCTTAATTTTGCAAAGATCCAGAAAGGAGATATGTAAGGCAAAAGAGGTCCTATCACAATTGGCATCACAAAGTCTAAGCAGTTGTATTGCACAATACCTTTTACTGACTTCGGTATTGTTCTTTTCAAGGGACCCTCCAAAGAACTGGTGAGCTCACTGATAGCTGCCTCTTTCGACGTATCAGGTCCGGTTGATTTAGGGAAAAGCTTTTTAACAGCAGGTGGAGGGGTGGAAAGATTCCTGGTACTAGGTTTCTCAAAGGCAGAAGTTAATGCTGCAAAGGCCGGAGATCTGCCTCGAATACGGTGGCACTCTGGGCTGGTGGACATGCTTCTTGAGCGCTGAGCTTTATCTTGTGCTGCACTTCTTCCTGAAACTGCTGGTGTTCGGCGTTTTGGTTTCTGACGACAGAGTAGAGATGTTTTTCAGAGGGTCGTTAAAGCAATTTATCAGTAAAACAAAATAATACCAAGTCGCATGCTACTTAGAATGTAGTTGAAAGATACTAGTGCCACCATACATGACCAAAAGTTAAACTGTAATGATCAGTGCCAATGTAATTGAACAAGACAAAAAACAGTTATCCACTGAAGGGTTATTGTTACCCAGTTCGTACTCCTTATTTCAAAGTAAAATAATAAACTCGCCACCAGGCACTACCCACCTGTGGCATTTTTATTTAGAACAAACAACCAAGAACGCAGGGAGGCCAGGCATCGACCCTGGGTGGGCTGAGCGAGGACAGGCATCCAACTAAGCGATGCTCAGTTCTCTTTCAAACTATAATGCGCAGTATTGTGTTTAGGCTCGTTCATGTAGATGACAAAGTGGCTCTACAAATATGCTGAACAATGGGCTCATTCATACGACTTGACCGTTGATGATTAGTCAGTGGTCACATGCATATATGCACACTTCAGCACCAGTAACCGCAAATACTCCCTCTGTAAAGAAATATAAGAGCGTTTAGATCACTAAAGCAGTGATCTAAACGCTCTTATATTTCTTTACGGAGGGAGTACATCATAAAACATCAAGAGACTCAACCAGCCACTAAGAAAGCAAAGAAAGGACAGACTATAAGTATCGTTTACAAGCAATGGAACCTAAGATTTCCGCCGAGAACTGGAAGATGACTAGATTAAGACTTACATCAAGCAATTTAGCTGCTCCACCCTTCAAAATGGCGAGCCTCCTTTGGTATGAACTGCCATGCATCTGTAACAAAAACAAGAGTTATTGTGATGCATTTTATTCTATAACTAAATAAGGATTAAGGGATGATTAGGTGACCGTGCAATCATATAAAACAGTAAATGCTGTTAATTTCACAGCAAGCGCATACAATTTATATACCAACTAACAACCACCCTCACAAAAAAAGAAAAACATACCAAAGATTTTGCGGAGTCCCAGGTGAAGAACCTCGTAAAAATTTGAGGCTCACTTCCTTCCGAAACAGTGAAAATCGTTGTTTCTCGTGAGAGATTTTTCATCAGGAAATCACGCACAAGAAATTTCTGGCACAGTTGCAGTGAGAAAACGGAAGTAAGAGAGCAAATAGGAAATGTAATTTCTAATTATAGCATGCAGGATTTTGTTATTACCTCTCCAATATCCATGGCTTGTGTTTTCACTTTAGCATCAACCTCCTGCCCGACCCAAACAAATATGTATGAGTGACAATCTAGAACAAAAACATCCTCTGCCATCAGATCATCCTGAGTAAAGTGATGTATTTCTTTGACCTGTTCAAGTAGAATTGGCGTTAGACATGCAAATGGATAGCATTCTCAGGTATAAAACCTTCACATTGCTATTTTTCTTACCTTCAAGTTCCCATCTTGAACCCCCAATAGCAATATTATTGGCACGGCAAAAACAGAAGTGTCAGTACATGTTGGAATGTAAACTCTACTGAGCAAGACATCATAGAGTGACTTGTTTGTGACTACCTTTGGATAAGATACATGAGAAAAGATGAGGGTCACTTTCTTGCTCTCTTTCTATTTTTTTGTTCGAATACTTCAATTTATCACCCAGTAATTCCCAGAATTTATCAGTTTCTCTGCCCTCCTTTAGTGACCTGGATGGCAGATCTGACTGTATAACCAAAAAGGGAAGCACAAATTAAAACGTAAGCCAATGGATGGCAAACCAAAGTCAAAGCTATTTCAGAGCATAATCGAACAATATTTTAATAAATCAACCAAGATAGCAAGGATGGTGATGACAATGGTGATAACCAAACAGCATGACTAAAACTATCAGATAACCACAGATGGTTATTAGAATTAAATAGATCATGATAATAAACATTATTAATAGGAGCCAATTACTCTCATGGGCACTTCTATTTTCCTTTTCCATGGCAATTAGAGAATATATACTATATAATGTGAATGAGAGCTCATCTTATGCCTCTATTGTTCCTTCAAGGCTAATGAGCTCAAATACTAAAACTACAACTACTGCAGACATAAACCAATGTACCAAGCATGAGGAAAGTTAGATAAATACAAAAAAAAATCGCCTAGGGCATACCTTAATTGCATCTAGCTGCCTCTCAACCAACTCGTGATCCAGCGAGGTCGTAAGGTTCCCAATCCATGTGAACACACTGTTTCCATCATGTAGAATGTAACAATATGACGAATTTAATGATGAAGCCACCTAGTGAAAAGATGGTAGAGATGAAGCAGATGATATGAAAGATACAATCTTAGTTACAAACAAATTTATGATTATGAACTTACTGCATCAACTTGAATTGCTTGCATGTTCTCTGATCCCGAGCCTTGAATCCGGAATAGCGCGAGCCCAGCTTCAGAGTAACTATCATCATCCAGACCACTTTCAGCAATGAAGTTCTTGTATCCAGAGCTAAGACCACCCTACATTCAAAATTCAGCGAGAAAATAGATGTTACGTTCAACTCGAATTATCTATCTAACAACGTCAGTCTGTCAGAAGCAAACCTTAAACACTTGGAGACTTTGAAATATGACAAAGAACTGAATTGGTTCTTTCCCTTCATAAAGACGAGCCTGCACACAAATAAGAACAAATTAGAGAGTGGAAACTAGATTCACATATGAAAAAATAATGGGTTACCATGGTAGCCTGGAATTTTGCAGCCTGAACCATCTTGCTAGCCAGTTTAATTGCCGACGCCCTCTCCTCCTGAAAGCAATTAAGATCATTCGAATGCACAAACTCACATTTAACATAGGCAGATACACAAGTATTTGTCCAGAAATCTGTTCTTGTCAATGGAAAATAGGAAACGGCTAGCATCTTATGATTGCTAATCTTCAGTTACTTTAAGCTAACAAATTCAGAACAGATATAAATATGCATATTAATTCCAAACTCGTATCTGGATTTGGTTTTGCGAATAGATAGTACCTCAACACTCTTATTCCCAAACCATGTTCCAATAAGACATTCCTCTTTGTCCTCTCCAGTATATGTGTATTGAAAAATGTAGCAATCTCCGGTGTAAAATTTTGATTGTTCAGCTGATGCCAGAAGAGTCTTGGCATTTCCATTTACACGCCAGACCTGATGTCAAGATGTAGAATACAAAACCACCATCAAACATGGACCAAGATAAAATGGACGGATGCTGTTATGCAAAGAATTTTTTGTTGGATGGGAGCACTAAAGATAAATGAGTGCATACCGATGGCATGGCTGAGTTTAGGGAGTTACAAGATGACTAATTTGTATGTGGACTATTCAAAGATACCTATCAGACTAGCACCTTAAAATGTGTATGCACAAGACAGACTACCAGTGACCATTACTCATACAATACAAATCCATAAGAAGTCATCGAAAAGAATACCTGTAAATTACCAGTGCAGTCAATGTAAGGCTCGGGTTCTTCTGTTTCAGGTGCACTTTTCATCAAGCCCTTGACATCTAATCCTTGATTTTTTAGGAGAGCTGTACGAAGAAAATAATAGATAAATATGAGCGGTTTAGAGAACATTTTAGCAATCCACTGTACCGAAACTGATAATTTGTAGAGTATTACCTGCAACTTTGCCTCTTCCATCCTCAGATGACAATTTCAAATCAGGAGTTGGTGGCCACTCATTAAATTTTGACTTGAACGCTACTGTTTCGTATCCCTCTATCATTTTCATAACATGTGATTTTGTTCGGCTATCATCAGTGAGCAATTTCTGTACAAAAGTAAAGCATACTGAGCACGCAGCAACACAAGTTTAAAACATGAGCATGCTCTGATTTAGGATTACAAAAATATTTCCAGCGAATGCTATATAATACTTCCTCCGTTCCTAAATGTAAGTCTTTATAGAGATTTCACTATGGACTACATACGGAGCAAAACGGGTGAATCTACACTCAAAATGCATCTATATACATCCGTATGTGGTTCATAGTGCAATCTCTACAAAGACTTATATTTAGGAACGGAGGGAGTATTTCACAAAAGTGGTACCTTTTCTAAAATCAGTTGAGTATAAAATGTATTGTTTTTCATTCTGTGACGGAAATAAGTAAACATTCAGAAAGAGCATGTATTAATGCATCCAAGTATCTCCAGAATATGATCATACTTCTCTGCAGAACTATATTTGACTGATGGGAATCAACTTGATGTATTACAGTATCAGCTAGCAAGTGAGAGTATTCATATTCAAAGAATGTCAAGACTCAAGAGCTCTCAAGGAGACATGCACTCCAAAGTTCCTAGAACTCAACCCAGGTGGGTGAGGAGGTTAAGCAGCCTCCCCCGACCAACAGGTCACTGTCATGTTCCCAGTTAGTGAAAAAAAAAATCACATTCTAATCAGCAGAGCCTTCAGGCTTGTATAATATTTTTGCATAGATGTATTTAATAAGTAGAATCAATCTAGGCATACAAATTACCTCGGCAGCTTCACTTGCACCTTTCCTCTGTTGCAAAGAAGTACTTCTGCCCATCCAAACATACATTTCACCACCACAATCTAACAAGTAGCATTTGTTTGTCTCAAGCAAATCGTGCGTCAAGGATTCAAAACTAATAGGCTCCAGCTGTCCTTGATTAAAACTGAGAAGTCACAAAAATCGGCTATTCAGTTCGACATTTTCAAGAGTTAATATATCTCATACTCATGGATGAGATGCCGATAGCAAATTACTCTTATTGACTACTGATGCTCATGTGCTATGGGTATTTAATGGTAATTAATTACCATAGCAATTTCGCCGCAGCTTCCATGTCTTCCCCAGTCTCCTCTGAACGTATCTTCCTCGGAAGAGGAGCAAAGCCACCAAACAGAGCCCAAAATTCACCAGCTTCCGCATCAGCCATCAACTTTCCATCCTCTACAGAGGATTCCCACTTGTCAGATCTTGTAACCATGATTTGAAATAGTCAAGGCATATTATCAGAGTTACTTACCAACAGCTGCGACTTCACACTTCCCCTCATGGAAAGTATCTTTGATATACTGCACAACTTCAAGAGCTTTTGCTCTCTCTTGAATACATGAGTTGGAGCCATTGAATTGGAAAATTTTGGACTTGGTATCCAAAATAAATATGTCATCGTGGTTGAGGGAAGAACGAGCAAAAGGAACCTGGTTCATGAAGTAGCCAGCACAATCAAGAAATGAACTGGCCATAAACAGAAAAGGACAGTGATTTAGATAGCTTACCTCCTTAACATGAACAACATGCTTTCCTCTGCACACATATAACCGAGTAACGTGCTCCTGCTCATTGACTTCTACGTGATTGAGCCCAGAAGCTATCCCTCCTGGCTGTGGCATGATGCATGGTCTAAAATATGAGAGTAACTTTTCAGTTTCATTGCCTTGCAATTCCCGGTACTGGACAGCACGCCCTCCAAGGGCAGCATCAAGCTCCACAGTTAAAATCGCAGCAGTTCCAGCTTCATCCTTCGTGGAGAAATATTAAGCAAGTTGGTGAATTATTAGGTGACACAAAGCCTGGGTAGCAGCAGCTCAGAATAGCTAAATCAAGTGTGCATTGCCAAATAATTTGAGAATATACCTGACTAGTATCTTTACCAAGCCAATAATGAATGTCATGGCGGAAGGAACCCTTTTTCAAGGCTGATGTCTGTAGGGAGAGAAAAGAACATGAGAGCTGAATTCGAGGCATATACAAACTGAACATCCGATGAAATAAGTGTATTGTGAACTTTTGCAATTATACAGCGACAATGTTCCAAATGAAAAATGCATGCATAACCAGGCATAAATACGTCCGTACCTTTAGTATGATATATGAATCACCCATGTAAAATTTACCATATGAAGATGTCGGTACAGGAATTGGCTTGAAATTTTCAATACGCCATATTTCCAAACCGCTGAATCGTGATTAAGGAGTACTATGATAGATAAAACAAAGGAAATTTGAAAGGAAAAATCTGCATCCCTTGTCACATTTATTCACTACAGTTTGCTTGATCTTTGCAAGATTCATCATCCATAATGTTTTGTTTACTGAACGTCCAATACAGGGTACCACCATTTTTTTACTTCTTCCGTGTAATACAGAAAAGCTTGTGCATCTTCATATTCAGAAAAGCTTATACAAAATGCCTTTTTTCCTACTAAACAATGAGCACTGGTACATGATAGGTCAAATCATTCATGTTGCTAGATGGTAATAACTGAATTGTGTGTTAGCGTTTCGTAGGCTTGTAACGTTTTAACAATAAAAGAACTATGACTTGTGGCAAACCCCGAAGATATTTAAATAAGCATTACTTGTTGTGCACATATTTCATATTCGAAATATAAATGCCTAAGCGACCCCCTGTAATTTTAATCCAGCACTTAAAGCAGGTTACTGAAGAATCATCAGAAATGCCTAGGAGGTGCTCAACAACTTTACTGTTACCAACAGTTCTATCCCATGATAGAAGACCTAAACCATTTTTTCTTTTCCCCGTCCCGGAGGATAATCCAATATCCAAGCCACGAAAATTCGTAGAAATAGCGATGATTGAAGCCATGAATGAAAAGGATACTCCTTCTGTCCAGCCCCGCGGAAAGCCGGATCCAAATTCTTCATAGAAATAGACATGATGGATGTCGCCGAAGAACCCTCGAATCAAAGGGGCGCTGGCGTTACTCTGCAACAGAAAAATGATCACCCACTATATATTATTAACAAAACCAATCATTCGCCGCCAAAATCCGCGACGCTGCAAGCGCCCCCGAATTCAGCAATCCACCCAATCCCAGCAGCCCGATATACAGAGGCGGGCACAATTTCGTGCCCATAACACCCCAAATCGCCACGCCGATCAGCGAAAAGAAACCATGCGTGCAATCGGGCCATGTTAATCCGCAGAGAGGTCGCATTGATTCGATGAGGAGGGAAGAAACGGAGAATACGGATGGATTCAGAGAGTCGCTCACCTGAAGCCGCCCGTGCTGGCCTTGTCGACGGGGTTGGGGAATTTGGGGGGTGGAGAGAGAGGGAAGCATCCATCCGTGGGGAGAAGGAGAGGGGCCGAAGTAAATGGCCATCCGCCGAGATCGGGTCCGGAGGGGGAAGAGGTAAACTGTGGAAGCTCAGCTTTTTTTCCAGTCCGTTCGTTCGTTGGCTTGGCCTGGCCTCCAGCGGAACACCTTTTGCTCGTCTCGTCCTCATCTCGGCGATTTGCGGTCCACTACCATCAGATTTGAGCTGGCGGCTATATGTGTCATTCCAGTTGTCCTTTTAAAAAAAAATCCCTCCGTTTTAAAATATTTCGTTTTTGCAAATATGCAAAGTTTGTGTATCTTTTCATTGATAGAAAACAAAACAGCAAGTACAGATTTAGGTTACATCACATGACACATACGCCGGAGACGGTGAGGGTAATGCCCCTGTGCCCCGAGGAGACACAAGAGTGTTGCTCGGCTCTAGTACCAAGAGTCTATCTCTCGCTTCTCATCTATACTGGGTCAAAGAATTAAAAATCGTTAGAAGAGATTGAAGTGATTCATTCCGTTCGAACACAGCCGCCGCCTCCCAACCCTAGGCGTCACCGCAGCTTTCGCGCCGCCTCTTGTTCTCTGTCCAGCAGCCGGGGTCCATCCATCTCTCTCTTTTTTTGTAGGTTTTGCTTCTCCGGCGACATCAACGAGGTGGTGGCGACAATGGCGTGTTGAAATAAGATCTCTTCGGTCTCTCCCTACTTCGACTACTTCCGATCCGGCGCTGACGAATGGCCTGTGAGAGTTTGTGTCCCCAAATCCGTTGGTTCACTTCAGATCTTGGCAGTTTGTGTGTCTTTCAAGAAGAGCTTATGGTTGTCTATTGGTGTGGCGACTTCAACATTGATAAGGACATCAATACCATGGTTACACCCACAACCCCTACTGCTACAAATACTGGACCAATTCCAAGAGCTCGGGCACATTTCTTGGTAATGATTCTAATGTTCATGAGAATATGATGCTGCCTAAATTGGATACATTTGTTTTGCTTACAAAGGAAGGGCATGGCATGGATAAGAGGGAAGAACACTGGAGCAAGACCAGATGGTGACATGCGCAAGGGGAACAAGAACAGAGTTACAAGTGATGATTTCGGGACTTTGAAGCCACCATAATGAGTGCATGAAGCCTTGGACGAAATATACAAGATGTCACTTCATAAATTTCGTCCAGAGGCTATTCAAGGTGATGTGTCTCCTTATTATTAGGCCAGGCCCATGTATTTTCGAAATACATAAGTATAGGCTATTTTTAGAGTCCGTATGTGTGGGGAAACAAGAGATAGGGTTAGTTTCGGACCCCTCCCCCAAGGGCCACGAAATTCCCCTCTTCCTCCAAATATATAGCTCTTAGGGCACCGTTTAGACTTTGGGTTTTGTTTTGATTAAAAGTTCACCATAGCTGCAACTTCGCATACTTCGTTTGTGTTCAACGACCAGACAAAGGCGTCACAGAACCCTACCTTCATTAATAAAGCTTTCCTCTTATATTCGCAATATCCAGATTGTAATCTCAGTTTCTTGCTTGTTCTTCGTTTGCTCGCAGAAAAACAGACCCTCATGGTCAGGTTGATCGTGCTCCGGCGTGGTCAATAACCCCTCGAAAATTGGTTTAGCAATTTCTAAGGCGTGACGTCTTGCACGTTCGTAGTCGGATCGTCAAGGTTGACTCCCACACAAAACGATAGCCACCATCTCATCGAAACATCGGGACACCTTTGCCTCTATCAAGTGGTATCAGATTTCTAGGCTGCTCGATGAGATTTTCAAGTTTTTCATAGTTTAGATCGAGTATGTTCTTCATACCTACAGTCCACGAAAAAGACAAAAAAATAGGGTTAGTTCATCATATCCGAACCAATCTGAGCCTTTGCATAATCTTTTTAGTGTTTTGCTTTGTTGAATTTGCGGTTGCATTGTCGTGTCGAGTTGCTGGTCTTAGCATCTAGTTACCTTAGAGTTTCGAGTTCTGGTCACAAGTTTTCACGTCGCCGCCACACCATCGTCATCGCCACCGCCATATACCTTCACCAAATATCCGCTGCCAATCCGAGTCCATATACATCCACCGCATATCCGCCACCAATCCGAGTCATATACATCCCTCAGGTCACCATCACGCCAATCCGAGTCCACCTCCACCATAGATTTGCCACCAGTCTGTGCTCAACCGCCCATCATATACCATCATCACCAGTCCGAGTTTCACTAGATTCATCTCCGCCACCAGTCCGAGTCCAATATTTGTTCCTTTATTTTTGAGTTCCAGATCACGCGATACTACGAGTCGTGAGCAAGTCGGACTCCGCAACTTCTGTGCTACCTGCAGTCAAAAAAAGTTCCAAACTCAAAAAAAACTAAGTCTGGAAAATTCTGGCTAGGCAGTTTTTAGACCGTTTGTAGACTTTTTCGGAAAAAAATTGTTGTGAAGCAAAAAAAGAGAGGAAAAAAAGTGCAAAAAATGTGAAAAAAAATTAGAGTGTGCTCCTCCCTTGATTATGTGTTGCGCCATGATTTTGTTTGTGTTCTAGGCTCGCGTCTCTAGCACGGTCTAGCCTAGGACCAATACAATACCGTCGTTGAGCGTTTATTCAACTTTGCATCTTTCAATTGATTATTGATGACCCTTTTGCTACCATATCATAAGCCTTCCCAGCTCCATATACATCTACGTAGTGCGTTTGACTCTCCCTGGTAATCGCTCTATCCAAGCTTTGAGAGTTTTGACTACAACGGTTGCCGATCACCACCTACTGTTGGGTAAGAACTGGTAAGAATTTGAGATTTGCTTGGCGGATTTGTGACACCCCACCACTTCCAATTTCTAGTAGTCTGTAGGATCATATTCTTGTGTGTGTCTATTGTTGCTAACCATGGCAGAATCACAAGCCGACGAGATTGACTGGGAGAACATGACGAAGAAAGAGCTTCATGATAAATTTCAGCAAATGTTAGGTCAACAGGTGGAAGACGTGATGGCCAGCTTTGGAAATGCACTAGAGAGGATTGATGACATTGAGAAGACAATTGACACCAAGTTGGATGCCAAGTTTGATGAAGTACTCGCGCGTCCACCACAACCATCAGCGATGAAAGAACATGCGGTGCCCCCATGTTTGGTTTTGGTAATTGGTGACAATCTCTATGGACTAATGGTTGTCTTGAGTTTTATTTGAAGGATTTGTCCATAGGATTTTCTTGAAGTCCATGTGTTGGTTTCAAGGAGTTTTTGAGTTGACCAAGGTGCTATTAAGGAGTTATCCAAAGATTGGTCATGCAAGTGTTGAGCTTATTGCAAGCATGTCTTGAAGAAGAAGGTTGTGTGATCATTCATGTTTACCTTCAAGACATCATCCAAATGAAGAGAGTTGCAAAGATTCAAGGTTGATCAAGACTAAGTCAAGAGTGAATCAAGTTGATCAACTCACAAAGCATAGAAGATGTACCGAGAGGGATCAAGTGATCCCATGGTATGGTAAGCATTGTCCATTACACTTTATGTACTAACCCATGGTCTATGTGAGAGTTGTATGTGGGGTTAGGTACGTATCCATGGGCTTGCGTCAAGAGGAAGATATCATACAACCCATGGAAAGGATGACATCAAGTGGTGATCGTCATCAAGATTACCGTGTGCAAGTTCAAGTGGAGCATCACGAAGAGATCAAGTGCTTGAATCTTGCCATCCATTGTGGTGTCAATGGACTTGTGAAGATGTGCCGAAGAGTGGCTCACCCATAGTGATCTATGGGGGAGCAATCATCTGATCTTCATCGAGCCAACGCAATCAAGAAAGGTGGTCCAACTTGAGGGAGTCAAGATCGTCTTCATCTAGCTCAAGTGGACCATGTGCAAGGCAAAGGTTTTCCCTTGATAGGTTTTCTATTTTACCGGTCTTGTGGTGGTATTTGGGAGACCGAGTTATAGGATCGTTTGCCGTACTATCAAGGGGGGCTCTCAAGTTGGTAGCTTGATCGTATCGTTAGTAGAGAGCTCAAACCATTGCATCCTTGCATCATGTTTCTTGGTTCTTGTTTGGTTATATTTGTGAGTCTTAGATCTCTTGGTCATCTTGATGACAAGCTTGAGTTCATCGAGAACGGAGTTCGCATGCGTCTTCTATGATGTTTTCGGTGTTGGAGGTTTTACCGGTCTTATCCGATGAAGGGTTCTCACCATTTTCTTATGGGACTTTTCTCATTTGCTTATTCTTGATATTTCTATCAATATTGTGTTAGCCCATGTCGTTAGCTTTCCAACAAACTTGGTTTCATTGAATTCGGAGTCCGTTTGCAAAAGTTGTGGCTGTTTTGGTAAAGGCTGCAGCGGTACTACCGCGACTAGAGCGGATGTAATTTTTTTACTGTACTACCGCTGCTCCTGAGCGGTAGTACCGCTCCAGTGCAGTACTACCGTGGCTCCTAAGCGGTAGTACCGCCCCGGACCAAAATCTCGTGTTTTCTCTCTCGTTTGGGTTGTTTTGACCGTGCTAAGCGGTAGTACCGCTCCTCCAAGCGGTAGTACCGCTTGTGCACGACCTGAGCACATAACGGTTGGATTCGGGAGGTCCTATAAAAGGGGGTCTTCTTCCCCAATGAACCTAATCCTTTGAGATCATGTTCTTCCCCCATTGTTGACCTTCTTCGAGCTTGCTAACTCTCAATCCCTCCATGTATTCTTGCTAGTTCTTGAGGGAAAAAAGAGAGGAGATCTAGATCCACGTTTCCACCAATCACTTTCTCCTCTAAGTGAGGGGAACCCCTTGGATCTAGATCTTGGAGTTCTTCGTGTTCTTCTTTTGTTCTTCCTCTCATTTTCCTCCCTAGCATTAGTTGCTTTGGTGGGATTTGGGAGAGAAGGACTTGGGTACTCCGTGTGCCCTTGCCATTGCATTTGGTGCATCGGTTTGAGTTCTCCACGGTGATACGTGGAAGTGAAGTTTGAGAAGCTTATTACTCTTGGGTGTTTGGGCACCCTAGAGCTTGTTCCTCTTGGGTGCCTTGGTGCCCTAGACGGTTGGTGGTGTTCGGAGCTCAATCATTGTGGTGTAAAGCTCCGGGCAAGCGTCGGGGTCTCCAATTAGGTTGTGGAGATCGCCCCGAGCAATTTGACGGGTACCGGTGACTGTTGGGGAAAGTACTAATTTCAAAAAAATTCCTACGTACACGCAAGATCATGGTGATGGCATAGCAACGAGAGGGGAGAGTGTTGTCCACGTACCCTCGTAGACCGTAAGCGGAAGCGTTATGACAACGCGGTTGATGTAGTCGTACGTCTTCACGATCCGACTGATCCAAGTACCGAACGTACGGCACCTCCGAGTTCAGCACACGTTCAACTCGATGACGATCCCCGGGCTCCGATCCAGCAAAGCTTCGGGGATGAGTTCCGTCAACACGAGGGCATGGTGACGATGATGATGCTCTACCGGCGCAGGGCTTCCCCTAAACTCCGCGACGATATGACCGAGGTGGAATATGGTGGAGGGGGGCACCGCACACGGCTAAGGAACGATCTGTAGATCAACTTGTGTGTCCTAGGGTGCCCCCTGCCCCCGTATATAAAGGAGCAAGGGGGGAGGCCGGCCAGCCCCTTGGGGCGCGCCAAGGAGGAGGAGTCCTCCTCCTAGTAGGAGTAGGACTCCAAGGAAGGGGGAGAGGGGGAAGGAAAGAGGGGGACGCCGCCCCCCTCCTAGTCCAATTCGGACCAGAGGGAGAGGGGGCGCACGGCCCACCCTGGCCGCCCCTCTCTCTTCCCACCAAGGCCCATGTGGCCCATTAACTCTCCCGGGGGGGTTCCGGTAACCCTCCGGCACTCCGATTTTCTCCGAAATCACCCGGAACACTTCCGGTGTCCGAATATAGTCGTCCAATATGTCAATCTTTATGTCTCGACCATTTCAAGAGTCCTTGTTATGTCCGTGATCATATCCGGGACTCCGAACAAACTTCGGTACATCAAAACTTATAAACTCATAATAAAACTGTCATCGTAACGTTAAGCGTGCAGACCCTACGGGTTCGAGAACTATGTAGACATGACCTAGAACTATTCTCGGTCAATAACCAATAGCGGAACCTAGATGCCCATATTGGTTCCTACATATTCTACGACGATCTTTATCGGTCAAACCGCATAACAACATACGTTGTTCCCTTTGTCATCGGTATGTTACTTGCCCGAGATTTGATCGTCGGTATCCAATACCTAGTTCAATCTTGTTACCGGCAAGTCTCTTTACTCGTTACGTAATGCATCATCCCGTAACCAACTCATTGGTTACATTGCTTGCAAGGCTTATAGTGATGTGCATTACCGAGAGGGCCCAGAGATACCTCTCCGACAATCGGAGTGACAAAACCTAATCTCGAAATACGCCAACTCAACATGTACCTTCGGAGACACCTGTAGTACTCCTTTATAATCACCCAGTTACGTTGTGACGTTTGGTAGTACCCAAAGTGTTCCTCCGATAAACGGGAGTTGCATAATCTCATAGTTACAGGAACATGTATAAGTCATGAAGAAAGCAATAGCAATATACTAAACGATCAAGTGCTAGGCTAACGGAATGGGTCATGTTAATCACATCATTCTCCTAATGATGTGATCCCATTAATCAAATGACAACACATGTCTATGGTTAGGAAACATAACCATCTTTGATTAATGAGCTAGTCAAGTAGAGGCATACTAGTGACTATATGTTTGTCTATGTATTCACACATGTATCATGTTTCCGGTTAATACAATTCTAGCATGAATAATAAACATTTATCATGATATGAGGAAATAAATAATAACTTTATTATTGCCTCTAGGGCATATTTCCTTCGGTCTCCCACTTGCACTAGAGTCAATAATCTAGATTACATAGTAATGATTCTAACACCCATGGAGTCTTGGTGTTGATCATGTTTTGCTCGTGAGAGAGGCTTAGTCAATGGGTCTGCAACATTCAGATCCGTATGTATCTTGCAAATTTCTATGTCTCCCACTTGGACTTGGTCCCGGATGGAATTGAAGCGTCTCTTGATGTGCTTGGTCCTCTTGTGAAATCTGGATTCCTTTGCCAAAGCAATTGCACCAGTATTGTCACAGAAGATCTTCATTGGTCCCGATGCACTAGGTATGACACCTAGATCAGAAATGAACTCCTTCATCCAGACTCCTTCATTTGCTGCTTCCGAAGCAGCTATGTACTCAGCTTCACATGTAGATCCCGCCACGACGCTTTGTTTAGAACTGCACCAACTTACAGCTCCACCGTTTAATAAAAACACGTATCCGGTTTGCGATTTAGAATCGTCCGGATCAGTGTCAAAGCTTGCATCGACGTAACCATTTACGACTAGCTTTTTGTCACCTCCATATACAAGAAACATATCCTTAGTCCTTTTCAGGTATTCCTGGATTACTTTGGTACCTCCCTGCCAAACTTATTGCTAAGCATACGTCAGGTCTGGTACACAGCATTGCATACATGATAGAGCCTATGGCTGAAGCATAGGGAATATCTTTCATTTTCTCTCTATCTTCTGCTGTGGTCGGGCATTGAGTTTGACTCAACTTCACACCTTGAAGCACGGGCAAGAACCCTTTCTTTGCCTGATCCATTTTGAACTTTTTCAAAATTTTATCAAGGTATGTGCTTTATGAAAGTCCTATTAAGCGTCTTGATCTATCTCTATAGATCTTGATGCCCAATATGTAAGCAGCTTCACCTAGATCTTTCATTGAAAAACTTTTATTCAAGTATCCCTTTATGTTATCCAGAAATTCTATATCATTTCCAATTAATAATATGTCATCTACATATAATATCAAAAATGCTACAGAGCTCCCACTCACTTTCTTGTAAATACAGGCTTCTCCAAAAGTCTGTATAAAACCATATGCTTTGATCACACTATCAAAGCATTTATTCCAACTCCGAGATGCTTGCACCAGTCCATTAATGGATCGCTGGAGCTTGCACATTTTGTTAGCACCTTTTGGATCAACAAAACCTTCTGGCTGCATCATATACAACTCTTCTTCCAGAAATCCATTCAAGAATGCAGTTTTGACATCCATTTGCCAGATTTCATAATCATGAAATGCAGCAATAGCTAACATGATTCAGACAGACTTAAGCATCGCTACGGGTGAGAAAGTCTCATCGTAGTCAACCCCTTGAACTTGTCGAAAACCTTTCGCAACAAGTCGAGCTTTATAGACAGTTACATTACCATCAGCGTCAGCCTTCTTCTTAAAGATCCATTTATTCTCAATGGCTTGCCGATCATCGGGCAAGTCAACCAAAGTCCATACTTTGTTCTCATACATGGATCCCATCTCAGATTTCATGGCCTCTAGCCATTTTGCGGAATCTGGGCTCATCATCGCTTCCTCATAGTTCGTAGGTTCATCATGGTCAAGTAAGATGACTTCCAGAATAGGATTACCGTACCACTCTGGTGCGGATCTTACTCTGGTAGACCTACGAGGTTCAGTAGAAACTTGATCTGAAGTTTCATGATCAATATCATTAGCTTCCTCACTAATTGGTGTAGTTGTCACAGGAACCGGTTCTTGTGATGAACTACTTTCCAACAAGGGAGTAGATACAGTTATCTCATCAAGTTCTACTTTCCTCCCACTCACTTCTTTTGAGAGAAACTCCTTCTCTAGAAAGGATCCGATTTTAGCAATAAAAATCTTGCCCTCAGATCTGTGATAGAAGGTGTACCCAATGGTCTCTTTTGGGCATCCTATGAAGACACATTTCTCCGATTTAGGTTTGAGCTTATCTGGTTGAAGTTTCTTCACATAAGCATCGCAGCCCCAAACTTTAAGAAACGACAACTTTGGTTTCTTGCCAAACCACAGTTCATAAGGCGTCGTCTCAACGGATTTTGATGGTGCCCTATTTAACGTGAATGCGGCCGTCTCTAAAGCATAACCCCAAAACGATAGCGGTAAATCAGTAAGAGACATCATAGATTGCACCATATCTAGTAAAGTACGATTACGACGTTCGGACACACCATTTCGTTGTGGTGTTCCGGGTGGCGTGAGTTGCGAAACTATTCCGTATTGTTTCAAATGTAAACCAAACTTGTAACTCAAATATTCTCCTCCACGATCAGATCGTAGAAACTTTATTTTCTTGTTACGATGATTTTCCACTTCACTCTGAAATTCTTTGAACTTTTCAAATGTTTCAGACTTGTGTTTCATCAAGTAGATATACCCATATCTGCTCAAGTCATCTATGAAGGTGAGAAAATAACGATACCCGCCGCGAGCTTCAACATTCATTGGCCCACAAACATCACTATGTATGATTTCCAACAAATCAGTTGCTCGCTCTATAGTTCCGGAGAACGGCGTTTTAGTCATCTTGCCCATAAGGCACGGTTCGCAAGTACCAAGTGATTCATAATCAAGTGATTCCAAAAGCCCATCAGTATGGAGTTTCTTCATGCGCTTTACACCGATATGTCCTAAACGGCAGTGCCATAAATAAGTTGCACTTTCATTATCAACTCTGCATCTTTTGGTTTCCACACTATGAATATGTGTATCACTACTATCGAGATTCAATAAAAATAGACCACTCTTCAAGGGTGCATGACCATAAAAGATATTACTCATATAAATAGAACAACTATTATTCTCTGATTTAAATGAATAACCGTCTCGCATCAAACAAGATCCAGATATAATGTTCATGCTTAATGCTGGCACCAAATAACAATTATTTAGGTCTAAAACTAATCCCGATGGTAGATATAGAGGTAGCGTGCCGACCGCGATCACATCGACTTTGGAACCATTTCCCACGCGCATCGTCACCTCGTCCTTAGCCAATCTTCGCTTAATCCGTAGTCCCTGTTTCGAGTTGCAAATATTAGCAACAGAACCAGTATCAAATACCCAGGTACTACTGCGAGCATTAGTAAGGTAGACATCAATAACATGTATATCACATATACCTTTGTTCACTTTGCCATCCTTCTTATCCGCCAAATACTTGGGGCAGTTCCGCTTCCAGTGCCCAGTCTGCTTGCAGTAGAAGCACTCAGTTTCAGGCTTTGGTCCAGACTTGGGTTTCTTCTCTTGAGCAGCAACTTGTTTGCTGTTCTTCTTGAAGTTCCCCTTCTTCCACCCTTTGCCCTTTTTCTTGAAACTGGTGGTCTTGTTAACCATCAACACTTGATGCTCCTTCTTGATTTCTACCTCCATGGCTTTTAGCATTGCGAAGGCTCGGGAATAGTCTTGTCCATCCCTTGCATGTTATAGTTCATCACGAAGCTCTTGTAGCTTGATGGCAGTGATTGGAGAATTCTGTCAATGACACTATCATCAGGAAGATTAACTCCCAGTTGAATCAAGTGATTATTATACCCAGACATTTTGAGTATGTGTTCACTGACAGAACTATTCTCTTCCATCTTGCAGCTATAGAACTTATTGGAGACTTCATATCTCTCAATCCGGGCATTTGCTTGAAATATTAACTTCAACTCCTGGAACATCTCATATGCCCCATGACATTCAAAACGTCGTTGAAGACCCGGTTCTAAGCCGTAAAGCATGGCACACTGAACTATCGAGTAGTCATCAGCTTTGCTCTGCCAGACGTTCTTAACGTCGTCAGTTGCATCAGCAGCAGGCCTGGCACCCAGCGGTGCTTCCAGGACGTAATTCTTCTGTGCAGCAATGAGGATAATCCTCAGGTTACGGACCCAGTCCGTGTAATTGCTACCATCATCTTTCAACTTTGCTTTCTCAAGGAACGCATTAAAATTCAACGGAACAACAACACGAGCCATCTATCTACAACAAACATAGACAAGCAAAATACTATCAGGTACTAAGTTCATGATAAATTTAAGTTCAATTAATCATATTACTTAAGAACTCCCACTTAGACAGACATCTCTCTAGTCATCTAAGTGATCACGTGATCCAAATCAACTAAACCATGTCCGATCATCACGTGAGATGGAGTAGTTTCAATGGTGAACATCATTATGTTGATCATATCTACTATATGATTCACGCTCGACCTTTCGGTCTCCGTGTTCCGAGGCCATATTTGTATATGCTAGGCTCGTCAAGTTCAACCCGAGTATTCCGCGTGTGCAACTGTTTTGCACCCGTTGTATTTGAAAGTAGAGCCTATCACACCCGATCATCACGTGGTGTCTCAGCACGAAGAACTTTCACAACGGTGCATACTCAGGGAGAACACTTCTTGATAATTAGTGAGAGATCATCTTAAAATGCTACCGTCAATCAAAGCAAGATAAGATGCATAAAGGATAAACATCACATGCAATCAATATAAGTGATATGATATGGCCATCATCATCTTGTGCTTGTGATCTCCATCTTCGAAGCACCGTCGTGATCACCATCGTCACCGACGCGACACCTTGATCTCCATCGTAGCATCGTTGTCGTTATGCCATCTATTGCTTCTACGACTATCGCTACCGCTTAGTGATAAAGTAAAGCAATTACAGGGCGTTTGCATTTCATACAATAAAACGACAACCATATGGCTCCTGCCAGTTGCCGATAACTTCGGTTACAAAACATGATCATCTCATACAATAAAATATAGCATCACGTCTTGACCATATCACATCACAACATGCCCTGCAAAAACAAGTTAGACGTCCTCTACTTTGTTGTTGCAAATTTTACGTGGCTGCTTCGAGCTTAGCAAGAACCGTTCTTACCTACGCATCAAAACCACAACGATAGTTCGTCAAGTTAGTACTGTTTTAACCTTCGCAAGGACCGGGCGTAGCCACACTCGATTCAGCTAAAGTGAGAGAGACAGACACCCGCCAGTCACCTTTAAGCACGAGTGCTCGTAACGGTGAAACCAGTCTCGCGTAAGCGTACACGTAATGTCGGTCCGGGCCGCTTCATCTCACAATACCGCCGAACCAAAGTATGACATGCTGGTAAGCAGTATGACTTGTATCACCCACAACTCACTTGTGTTCTACTCGTGCATATGACATCTACGCATAAAACCTGGCTTGGATGCCACTATTGGGGAACGTAGTAATTTCAAAAAAATTCCTACGTACACGCAAGATCATGGTGATGGCATAGCAACGAGAGGGGAGAGTGTTGTCCACGTACCCTCGTAGACCGTAAGCGGAAGTGTTATGACAACGCGGTTGATGTAGTCGTACGTCTTCACGATCCGACCGATCCAAGTACCAAACGTACGGCACCTCCGAGTTCAGCACACGTTCAGCTCGATGACGATCCCCGGGCTCCGATCCAGCAAAGCTTCGGGGATGAGTTCCGTCAACACGATGGCGTGGTGACGATGATGATGCTCTACCGGTGCAGGGCTTCGCCTAAACTCCGCGATGATATGACCGAGGTGGAATATGGTGGAGGGGGGCACCGCACACGGATAAGGAACGATCCGTAGATCAACTTGTGTGTCCTAGGGTGCCCCCCTGCCCCCATATATAAAGGAGCAAGGGGGAGGCCGGCCGGCCCCTTGGGGCGCGCCAAGAAGGAGGAGTCCTCCTCCTAGTAGGAGTAGGACTCCCCCTTTCCTACTCCTACTAGGAGGGGAAAAGGAAGGGGGAGAGGGGGAAGGAAAGAGGGGGACGCCCCCCCTCCTAGTCCAATTCGGACCAGAGGGAGAGGTGGCGTGTGGCCCACCCTGGCCGCCCCTCTCTCTTCCCACCAAGGCCCATGTGGCCCATTAACTCTCCCGGGGGGGTTCCGGTAACCCTCCGGCACTCCGGTTTTCTCCGAAATCACCCGGAACACTTCCGGTGTCCGAATATAGTCGTCCAATATATCAATCTTTATGTCTCGACCATTTAGAGACTCCTCATTATGTCCGTGATCACATCCGGGACTCCGAACAAACTTTGGTACATCAAAACTTATAAACTCATAATAAAACTGTCATCGTAACGTTAAGTGTGCGGACCCTACGGGTTCGAGAACTATGTAGACATGACCTAGAACTATTCTCGGTCAATAACCAATAGCGGAACCTAGATGCCCATATTGGTTCCTACATATTCTACGAAGATCTTTATTGGTCAAACCGCATAACAACATACGTTGTTCCCTTTGTCATCGGTATGTTACTTGCCCGAGATTTGATCATCGGTATCCAATACCTAGTTCAATCTCGTTACCGGCAAGTCTCTTTACTCGTTACGTAATGCATCATCCCGTAACCAACTCATTGGTTACATTGCTTATAGTGATGTGCATTACCGAGAGGGCCCAGAGATACCTCTCCCACAATCGGAGTGACAAAACCTAATCTCGAAATACGCCAACTCAACATGTACCTTCGGAGACACCTGTAGTACTCCTTTATAATCACCCAGTTACGTTGTGACGTTTGGTAGTACCCAAAGTGTTCCTCCGGTAAATGGGAGTTGCATAATCTCATAGTTATAGGAACATGTATAAGTCATGAAGAAAGCAATAGCAATATACTAAACGATCAAGTGCTAGGCTAACGGAATGGGTCATGTCAATCACATCATTCTCCTAATGATGTGATCCCATTAATCAAATGACAACACATGTCTATGGTTAGGAAACATAACCATCTTTGATTAATGAGCTAGTCAAGTAGAGGCATACTAGTGACTATATGTTTGTCTATGTATTCACACATGTATCATGTTTCCGGTTAATACAATTCTAGCATGAATAATAAACATTTATCATGATATGAGGAAATAAATAATAACTTTATTATTGCCTCTAGGGCATATTTCCTTCAGTGACCGCCCCCAAGGGTTGCCAAAGTGTACGGGTTCGGTAACCGCCCCCAAGGGTCGCCATTTGTACGGGTTCGGTGACCGCCCTCAAGGGTCCCTTAGTGGAATCACGGCATCTTGCATTGTGCGAGGGCGTGAGGAGATTATGGTGGCCCTAGTGGCTTCTTGGGGAGCATTGTGCCTCCACACCGCTCCAAACGGAGATTAGCATCCGCAAGGGTGTGAACTTCGGGATACATCGTCGTCTCCGCGTGCCTCGGTTATCTCTTACCCGAGCCCCTTTACTTATGCACTTTACTTTGTGATAGCCATATTGTTCTTTGTCATATATCTTGCTATCACATAGTTGCTTTTCTTGCTTAGCATAAGTTGTTGGTGCACATAGGTGAGCCTAGTTGTTGTAGGTTTTGTGCTTGACAAATTAACCGCTAGGTTTATTCCGCATTTGTTCAAGCCTAAACCGTAATTATTTTAAAGTGCCTATTCACCCCCCCTCTAGGCGACATCCTCGTTCTTTCAATTGGTATCAGAGCCACGTCTCTCTTTTTTAGGCTTAACCGCCTATAGAGTAAAGATGTCGACTAGGGGATTAGGATTCTCTGACACTCTTAGTTTCGATGGCACAAATTTTGATGTTTGGGTAATTCGCATGCTTAATCTCTTTAGGGTCATGGACCCAAATTTAGAGCGAATTGTAGATATGGGTTTTTCTCCTCCAAAGGATCCCCAAATATTATCTTTAGAGGATGAGAAAAACTCTTATCTCAATGCTCAAGCTTCTAATGTGCTTTTTGATGCTTTGAGCAATGTAGTTATTTTTCAACTCATGCCGTTCCGGGATGCTCATGAGTTGTGGACAAAGCTTCAAGATAAATATGGTGTGTCCAATATTTGTGGGGATGATTGTTTCCCCTCCACCTCCGGTCGTATAGTCTTCTCAACTTCTTCTACTTCACCTACATGTGGTTTGCCACAAGGTAATGATATGGTGAGTAGTGTTGGTCATTGCAATGGTGATAGTATGCTTATTGTGGATGATCCTTCATCACTATATTATTGCAATGCTCCTTCTTTGGTCTTTAACACTTCGAGCACTCCAAATGTTTCACATGCTTGTGTTGATAGTCCTTGCATATCATGTAGAAATTGCTTGACTAAATCTCATGATGATATGCTTGCTATGTCTTGTTGCCATGATAAAAATGCATCTATTTCCTCGAATTGTTGTGCTAACAATGTAGAGGAAACCAAACACTCCATGGAACAAGATGTGGTGTTTAATGGTGCCTCAAGGGATCCTACATCATCATCTATTGTTTTTTTGCCTTATGGCTAAGGCGTCAAAGGTATCTCCTACTTTGTACCCCAATATGTCTCTTGATGATGATGTCGATGCTAATGATGTTGAGGATAATGATGAAGAGAATGATAATGTTGCCTCCTTAAAAACTAAGGGGGAGATGATTTTTAAAGCTCTTCATAAAAATAAAATTGCTCGTTCCAACTTCATGGAAATTATGTCCATTGCCATTAAGGGCAAGAAATATATTGAGGAGTTGGAATCTCATCTCGAGGAGCATGAGGTCACCATTGAGAAAATGGAATCTCATGGGCGTGATTACGCAAATGAGATCGCGGAGCTATCTCAAGCTCTTGAACATGAACAAACCACCTCCGAATCTCTTGAGGAGACTTTTGCTCTAGAATTATCTAGAGTGAGGGAATCTCATGATAGATCTCTTGAGGTGGCCAACGATTTCAAAACTAAAAATGCTAAGCTTGAAGTTTCTCATGCTAGACTCCTTGAGGATTTTGAGCACCTCGAAAATGGCTCAAGGGTCATCAAGGGTGAGCTCGTCAAACTCACCGAGTCTCATGCCCAACTTGAAGCTTCTTATTTAAAAGAGCTTGCCAAGTTGCCTTCTCCTCTTGTTGTTAATGATGATGCTTGTGCTACTAATTCTATTACTTGTGAAGCATCCATTTTGAAGGAGAATGTTGAGCTACGGGCTCAACTTGAGGTGCTATCTTGCAATTATGAGAAATTGGAAGAAAGTCATGAAAAGCTCTCAAGCTCTCATGATGATCTTCTAGTATCCCATAGTGTGCTAAAGATAGCTCATGAGGCCATGATTGCTAAGGTAACATCTAGTGAGCCTCATGTGGATACTAGCACTACTTCTAGTCAAAATAGTATATTGCCATGTGCTAGTCCTTGTAATTCATCTGCTCACAATGTTGGTACATCTTGTGATGAATTGCTTTCCTTGCCTTGTTGCTCTAACGATGAAGCTTATACTTCCTCTAGTACTTGTGTTGAGACTAACCATGTAGAGGAAATCAAAGAGCTCAAGGCCCAAGTCACTTCTTTGAAGAAAGACTTGGAAAAGTGTCATGAAGGGAAGGCCACACTCAACAATATCTTGAGTGTGCAAAAATCCCCCAATGACAAAGGTGGACTTGGATTCAACTCCAACAAGAAGAAGAAGTCCAAGTTGAACAAGAAGAAGGGCCAAGAACAAGTCAAGAATTCGGCCAAGATTGTTTGCTTCAAGTGCAAAGTCGAAGGGCATCATGTTAGATCTTGCCCATTGAAGAAGAAGGCCATTAGTGTCAAGCAACAAGGGAAGAGGGCACAAGTTCAATCTCATGGTAAACATCAAATTGAAGAAAGGCCTCTTCCCAAGAAGACTCAAGTTAATGCTTCTCAAATTGAGAAATCAAGTGAGAAGAAAGTGAAGAGTAGACGTTGCTACTTATGTCGTGAGAAAGGTCATGTCGCTTCTTCATGCACTAGTGGTAACTTATCCAACCCAATTATTATTGATGATATCTATTTTCTTGGTAAGGATAAGGTTGGCAATGTGTTTGCCAAGTTTGTTGGTACTCAAAGTGGTGTCAAGCAAAGAACCATTTGGGTAGCCAAACCTATTGTGACTAACCTCTTAGGACCCAACTTGGTTGGGGACCAACAAGCTCAAACTTGATCAATAGGTGTTGTTGGAGGGCATTGGAGACTTGGCTACATTATGAAGAATTAAGGGGACTTCATCACTCTTATTGTCTCAAGCCAAGTCAATCGAATCATCAAGTTTATATCTTATATCCAATGTGCCTCCTTGCAGTAACTTGTACTTAAAATTGCTTACATTGAAAGTTACTTGACCCCTTGCATGTTTTGGTTTTGTTCCTTGCATGTGTTTGTATATGTTGTGATTCCAACTTGCTTATCTTGAGCAATCAAGTATGTGTGTGTTGGTTTGCACACCATGTACGTGTGTGTCGTGCGTTGAGCCTTTATGCTTCTTGTTTGTATCCTAGTTGGCTCGTGTGAGAGATTAATGGAACATCCCATTTTGGGGGAGTGATGTGCTTTATGCACCTCACAATCCTATAAATGTGTGTACATGAGGAATACCATCTAGTATTGATATTACAAGTTTATCTAGTCGCTAGGTGGTATATCTCTCATGAGAAATTCAAATTCTAAATGGTCCATTAATTATCTCTTGTTTGTTCCTCTTATTGCCTCTTGTTAAGTTCTTATTGGTATCACATTATGGGGGAGTAATATGCTAAGTGCATATTACAAGCCTAGAAAATGTGTACATTGAGATATTGTCACCTAGAATTGATATTGTAGATTATCTTGTTCCTAGGTGGCATGTTAGCTCTACAAGTTGCAATTTGCTTGTGTTTGTTGTGAGGATGATGTTGGATGTCCTTGTTATCTACCACCGGGAATTATTTCCAAATACTTCTTGTCTTTGACAATTGGTAGTCACTTATGTGTGGTAGAATTTGTTGATCATCTTTACCTTGGCTTTTGTTTTTATTTTCCTTTTATCTTGCCAAGGTTTGTGTCAACTCCCGATGTCTTCCCTACCACTTGTGGATCTTGTTTATTTCTTGTTCTTGTCTAGTGTTTTCTAGATATAGTGAAAGTAGTGATCCCACCTTGTGCATTTTGTATTCAAATGCAAATCCTATATAATGCACAACTCGTGGGGGAGCTATCCTATTTTCTTTAGAACACTCTTCTTGTGATCCTTATCAAGTGTGTTTTGGTGGAAGGCAAGCCATTTCTTTTTGGTACTTTGTGCCATCATGAAACTTTGTTGAGAGCCTGGTTTGTTTGGAACCATCCTCTCTTTGGGAGTTTGACATCTTTAGTTTAGTGTGTATCAATGGATATCTCATTCCTTGATGTATCTTTAATGATATCTTCCAAGTGATGATTTCTCCATTTGGTATCCTTTTCACTTGGCATTTCTTTGTTTTTGGTTTCGGGTTTTGAAAGTCTTGAGCATGCATGTTTACTTCATGTATTTCATTTGGCATGCTTTCTTTCTTTGACTTAATATATAGGGGAAACTCCACCTAGTCTCAATTTGGATGAGTTGTGCATGAAATTCATTTTCATATCTATATGCACATATTTATGTGGAGTTTGTCCTATGTATTGGTGTTTCTAACTATTTGGTCCCGATGAGTTTGGGTACCGTTTAGTTTGTGTTGTTCTTCTAGGAACATTTGGAGATGCATTGGATGCTCGGCTCACTCACAAGGAAGGTGTTGTCACCATGTCCATTTTGGAGTCAAGCAAGGATGATCAATGAACTACTATCTACCTTCAATTGGTATCTACTACATCCTTCCAATGATATCTCGGTAACAAGTATCTATTCATGATTTCTCCTCTTGCATTCAACCTTGTGTAGGTTGCATCTTGGCATGATATTCATTTCATATCTTGTGATACTTGTTTCCTTTCTCAAAGCATCCCAACGATGATCTCTTGTTGCTAGTTGTGATGCCTTTGATGGATGTGTGTTTGGACTTCATTTATATACAATAAGACCATATCTATCCAAGTGCTATGCTTTCAAGCAAATATCTTATTGGTATATTTATGACTTCCTTGTGGATATCTTGTTCCTTCGTGTTGTAACTATTTCGGGTGTACATCCTTCTTTGTAGATATATATATCATCATGATTTCGTCTACATAGAACCTTATACACTTGAGAGAAATTACATCTCTAGTTGATATCTTTTCTTTCACGTCCACCTTGTCTTTCTTATGTTATTTCTTTGGTGGCTCCGTGAAATCTTTTGCCTTGAGTGCATGTCCTCTATCGTTGCATCTTGTTGCACTCTTGTGTGGTGAATATTATTTTCCTCTTGCTTATCTTTATGAGGTTTTTGCCATCTTAATTGGTATCCCTCGTCTTGATGAGCCTCCCCTCGTCTATCTTCACCACGGGTTGTCACAAGCATAGGTTCTCTTTTGCTTATTAGTAAGCTTGTGAACCCATTTGCCAGTTATGTGTGGGAATGATAGGCCTTGCACCGTGTGCCTCATTCTTTCAAGACTATGTTGATGCTTAATGCTCATCCTAATCTTACTCTTCTCAAGTGCTTCGCCATGACTCACACACATCATTTTGGTTGAGCCTATTCTTAAGTTGCCTCTTTTACATGTTACTCAACCATGTGCTTGTTGCAAGCGCTAGGCTTTGTTTCCTATATGCTCACTTGCACTGGATGTGAGTTTCTACTGATTTTGGGGGAGCAATGATCCTATTTTGTGCACTTTGTATTCAAATACAAAAATTCTTATGTGTGCACAAATCATGGGGAGCTTCTCTAGTTTCCTTAGAACACTCCTTTGCGGTTTTCATAATATCTTTATTCTTGTGGCATGTAGGATCATTGGTCTAGTTAGTTCAATTGACATCCGTTGATTGCTTGCTTCAATTGGTATCTTCTAATTGCTAGTGTCTCTCTTTGTTATGTCTTTGTGGCATATCTTTTTGTTGCAATCTTTGGGCATCAATATAGTTTGTCTTCCTCCAAGTATTGGCAGTTGGGTATGTGTATTGCATTCCACTCTCTTGTTGAGAAATACAAAATTTATGGAGGACCACAATTTATATTGGCCTTCTTAGTTTTTCGCCCATTTTGGCAATCGATGCCAATGGGGGAGAAGTTTCAGAGAGTTTTGTGGAGAAGTTTAGAGAGTTATCTCTTCTTGCTTTGTTTTTGTTCCTTAGCATTTGCATCTCATTCGCATGCACTATTAGTTGTTGCATTGCATGGTGATGCATAATTCCTTATATAAACTCTCTTGAAAGTGATTGTCATCAATTACCAAAATGGGGGAGATTGAAAGAACATGCGGTGCCCCCATGTTTGGTTTTGGTAATTGATGACAATCTCTATGGACTAATGGTTGTCTTGAGTTGTATTTGAAGGATTTGTCCATAGGCTTTTCTTGAAGTCCATGTGTTGGTTTCAAGGAGTTTTTGAGTTGACCAAGGTGCTATTAAGGAGTTATCCAAAGATTGGTCATGCGAGTGTTGAGCTTATTGCAAGCATGTCTTGAAGAAGAAGGTTGTGTGATCATTCATGTTTACCTTCAAGACATCATCCAAATGAAGAGAGTTGCAAAGATTCAAGGTTGATCAAGACTAAGTCAAGAGTGAATCAAGTTGATCAACTCACAAAGCATAGAAGATGTACCGAGAGGGATCAAGTGATCCCATGGTATGGTAAGCGTTGTCCATTACACTTTATGTACTAACCCATGGTCTATGTGAGAGTTGTATGTGGGATTTGGTACGTATCCATGGGCTTGCGTCAAGAGGAAGATATCATACAACCCATGGAAAGGATGACATCAAGTGGTGATCGTCATCAAGATTACCGTGTGCAAGTTCAAGTGGAGCATCACGAAGAGATCAAGTGCTTGAATCTTGCCATCCATTGTGGTGTCAATGGACTTGTGAAGATGTGCCGAAGAGTGGCTCACCCATAGTGAACTATGGGGGAGCAATCATCTAATCTTCATCGAGCCAACGCAATCAAGAAAGGTGGTCCAACTTGAGGGAGTCAAGATCGTCTTCATCTAGCTCAAGTGGACCATGTGCAAGGCAAAGGTTTTCCCTTGATAGGTTTTCTATTTTACCGGTCTTGTGGTGGTAGTTGGGAGACCGAGTTATTGGATCGTTTGCCGTACTATCAAGGGGGGCTCTCAAGTTGGTAGCTTGATCGTATCGTTAGTAGAGAGCTCAAACCATTGCATCCTTGCATCATGTTTCTTGGTTCTTGTTTGGTTATCTTTGTGAGTCTTAGATCTCTTGGTCATCTTGATGACAAGCTTGAGTTCATCGAAAACGGAGTTCGCATGCGTCTTCTATGATGTTTTCGGTGTTGGAGGTTTTACCGGTCTTATCCGATGAAGGGTTCTCACCATTTTCTTATGGGACTTTTCTCATTTGCTTATTCTTGATATTTCTATCAATATTGTGTTAGCCCATGTCGTTAGCTTTCCAACAAACTTGGTTTCATTGAATTCGGAGTCCGTTTGCAAAAGTTGTGGCTGTTTTGGTAAAGGCTGCAGCGGTACTACCGCGACTAGAGCGGATGCAATTTTTTTACTACCGCTCCAGAGCGGTACTACCACTGCTCCTGAGCGGTAGTACCGCTCCAGAGCAGTACTACCGTGGCTCCTAAGCGGTAGTACCGCCCCGGACCAAAATCTCGTGTTTTCTCTCTCGTTTGGGCTGTTTTGACCATGCTAAGCGGTAGTACCGCTCCTCCAAGCGGTAGTACCGCTTGTGCACGACCTGAGCACATAACGGTTGGATTCGGGAGGTCTTATAAAAGGGGGTCTTCTTCCCCAATGAACCTAATCCTTTGAGCTTGTGTTCTTCCCCCATTGTTGACCTTCTTCGAGCTTGCTAACTCTCAATCCCTCCATGGATTCTTGCTAGTTCTTGAGGGAAAAGAGAGAGGAGATCTAGATCCACGTTTCCACCAATCACTTTCTCCTCTAAGTGAGGGGAACCCCTTGGATCTAGATCTTGGAGTTCTTCGTGTTCTTCTTTCGTTCTTCCTCTCATTTCCTCCCTAGCATTAGTTGCTTTGGTGGGATTTGGGAGAGAAGGACTTGGGTACTCCGTGTGCCCTTGCCATTGCATTTGGTGCATCGGTTTGAGTTCTCCACGGTGATACGTGGAAGTGAAGTTTGAGAAGCTTATTACTCTTGGGTGTTTGGGCACCCTAGAGCTTGTTCATCTTGGTTGCCTTGGTGCCCTAGACGGTTGGTGGTGTTCGGAGCTCAATCATTGTGGTGTAAAGCTCCGGGCAAGCGTCGGGGTCTCCAATTAGGTTGTGGAGATCGCCCTGAGCAATTTGACGGGTACCGGTGACCGCCCCCAAGGGTTGCCAAAGTGTACGGGTTCGGTAACCGCCCCCAAGGGTCGCCATTTGTACGGGTTTGGTGACCGCCCTCAAGGGCCCCTTAGTGGAATCACGGCATCTTGCATTGTGCGAGGGCGTGAGGAGATTACGGTGGCCCTAGTGGCTTCTTGGGGAGCATTGTGCCTCCACACCGCTCCAAACGGAGATTAGCATCCGCAAGGGTGTGAACTTCGGGATACATCGTCGTCTCCGCGTGCCTCAGTTATCTCTTACCCGAGCCCATTTACTTATGCACTTTACTTTGTGATAGCCATATTGTTCTTTGTCATATATCTTGCTATCACATAGTTGCTTATCTTGCTTAGCATAAGTTGTTGGTGCACATAGGTGAGCCTAGTTGTTGTAGGTTTTGTGCTTGACAAATTAACCGCTAGGTTTATTCCGCATTTGTTCAAGCCTAAATCATAATTATTTTAAAGCGCCTATTCACCCCCCTCTAGGAGACATCCTCATTCTTTCAAGCTGCCCCTCCTGCACCATTGCAACAACAACAACAACAACAACCACCCCCACGTCGCAAAATAGCCCTCCGCTGAGCGAGTCGTGTTCCTCTTGAGCATGGCCAAACTTCTGGTGTCGCTACTACTGCTGTTGATGCTTCTGTGGATCATGCTGCTGCTGCTGCGGAGGAGGACGATTACATGGGCGATTATGAGGATGAGGTTAATCAAAATCAGAACTACGTGCAACCGCCAGCACTAGCACCAGGTCGTCCACATGCAAATAATCGCAATGGTAGGCCTGCACCACCACCTCAGGTACGAGATCATGACCATATTCCTGAACTGAAATTGAATATTCCACCATTTGAGGGTAGATATGTTCCTGATATATATCTTACTTGGGAGTTAGAAACTGAAAAATGTTTTACATGTTTACAATATCCCGAGGAGAGACGGGTTGCTGTTGTTGTTTGTGCTTTCACTAGTTTTGCATGTGTATGGTGGTCTGAACGTTGTAGATTATATCCTATTCCAGCTACTTGGGCTGCTTTGAAAACTTCTATGTGTACTCGTTGGGTTCCACCATATTATCAATGTGAATTACTTCAAAAACTGCAGCGTTTGAGACAAGGAAAAAATTATGTAGAGGAGTATTATCAGGAATTACAAAACTGCATGATTAGATGTGGTATTGTTGAGGATGATGAGGCTATGCTTGCATGTTTTATGGGTGGATTAAATAAAGAGAATCAGACTATTCTCGAGTATAAGGAGTATAATAATATCACTCATTTATTCCATCTTGCTTGCAAAGCTGAATGTGAAGTGCAGGATCGACAGGCATTGGCGTGAACTAATTTTTCTGCAGGACGATCTTTATCATGGACGCCACGTACATCTTCTCCTTCCACCCGTCCTATTGCAACACCGCCTACTTCATCCTCCAACTCCATTCAAGATACAAGAAAACATGCACCACCACCACCGTCCGCAAAGAGCACACCTTCTGGGCCTGCACAGAGCTCTTCTTCATCCATGGCATCAACAGGACAAACACATGATATTATTTGTCGTCGTTGCAAGGGTGGAGGTCACTAGGCGAGAAAATGTCCATCTAAGCGTGTGATGATTGCTACTGAGGATGGTGGGTATGAGTCCACTAGTGACTATGATGAGGAGACTTTGGCTCTTATTACAAGTGAAGAACACGGTGGAGATGATTCTGATCATGAGACACAATACATGGCTGCTGAAGATGCTAACAGGTATGAAAGTTTAGTTGCTCAACGTGTTTTGAGTGTGCAGGTCACACAAGCTGAGCAAAATCAGAGACATAATTTGTTCCATACAAAGGGAGTTGTGAAGGAATGTTCTGTTTGCGTCATTATAGATGGAGGGATCTGCGACAACTTGGCTAGCATGGAGATGGTGGAGAAGCTATCTTTCACCACAAGACCACATCCACACCCTTACTACATCCAATGGTTCAACAACAGCGGCAAGGTTAAGGTAACACGTATTGTTCGTGTGCATTTTAGTATTGCTACATATGCTGATTATGTTGATTGTGATGTGGTACCCATGCAAGCATGTTCCTTATTACTTGGTAGACCATGGCAATTTGATAAAAAATATGTACACCATGGTAGAAACAATCAGTATACTCTTGTTCATAAGGATAAACATATTACTTTGCTTCCTATGACTCCTGATTCCATTTTGAAAGATGATATTAATAGAGCTAATAAAGCAAACAGGAGAAAAATAAGAGTGAAAATCAGATTGTGGCAAAAGAATTTGAGAAACAAATGAAGCCTAATAATAAACCATCTACTGTTATTTCTGATATAAATTGAAAAGTGCATGTTACTTGCCACCAAATCTGATATTGATGAGCTAGATTTCAGCAATCCTATTTGCTATGCTTTTGTGTGTAAAGAGGCTTTATTTTCATTCGAAGACGTGCCTTCCTCTTTGCCTCCTGTTGTCACTAACATTTTGCAGGAGTTTGCTGACGTCTTTCCACAAGACGTGCCACTGAGATTACCACCTATTCGAGGGATTGAGCATCAGATTGACTTAATTCCCGGTGCATCACTACCCAACCGTGCACCATATCGTACCAATCCATAGGAGACGAAGGAGATTATGCATCAAGTATAGGAGCTTCTTGACAAAGGTTATATGTGTGAATCTCTTAGTCCTTGTGTTGTTCCTATCATACTAGTGCCAAAAAAGGATGGTACTGATAACCCACAAGTATAGGGGATCACAACAGTTTTCGAGGGTAGAGTATTCAAACCAAATTTATAGATTTGACACAAGAGGAGCCAAAGAATATTTGAAGGTATTAGCAGGTGAGTTCTCAATTCAACCACACCTGGAGATTAATTATCTGCGGCAAAGTGATTAGTAGCACAGTAGTATGATAGTTTTGATGATAGCTGCAGTAGTAATAGTAATGGTAACAGTGATAGCAGTGATATTGTAGCAGTAACGATAGCAGTAGCAACAGTAGTAACTTAGCAAGAACAATATATGATAAATTTGTAGGCATTGGATCAGTGACTCGTTGGATGATATTCATCATGAGACAGTTATAACCTAGGGCGATACGGCACTAGCTCCAATTCATAAATACAATGTAGGCATGTATTCCGTAAATAGTCATACGTGCTTATGGAAAGAACTTGCACGACATCTTTTGTCCTACCCTCTCGTGGCAGTGGGGTCCTATTGGAAACTAAGGGATATTAAGGCCTCCTTCTAACAGAGAACCGGAACAAAGAATTAACACACGGTGAATACATGAACTCCTCAAACTACGGTCATCACCGGGAGTGGTCCCGACTATTGTCACTCTGGGGTTGCTGGATCATAACACGTAGTAGTGACTATAACTTGCAAGATCGAATCTAGAACATGTATATAATGGTGATAACATAAATGGTTCAGATCTGAAATCATGGCACCCAGGCCCAAAGTGACAAGCATTAAGCATGTCAAAGTCATAACAACATCAATCTCAAAACATAGTGGATACTAGGGATCAAGCCCTAACAAAACTAACTCGATTACATGATGAATCTCATCCAACTTCTCACCGACCAGCAAGCCTACGAAGGAATTACTCACTCTCGGTGGGGAGCATCATGGAATTGGCGATGGAGATGTGTTGGTAACGACGTAGATCAAAGATCCCCCTCTCCGGAGTCCCAAATGGACTCCAGATCTGCCCTCTTGAGGAAGAACAGGGCTTGGCGGCGGCTTCGTCTCGTGAAATGCGATAATTCTTTCTCCCTCATTTTTTCTAGAAATATGGGATTTTATAGCGTCGGTTTGAGGGTCAGCGGGGCCACCAGGTGGGAAGCACCCACCAAGGCGCGCCTGGGGGGGATGGCCCGCCCTGGTGGGTTGTGCCCACCCAGGTGCCCTCCCAGGTCCCTTCTGGCTCCAGAAATTCTCTTATTTGATATAAAAAATCCTCGCAAAGTTTCGTTCCATTCTGAGAACTTTTATTTTTGCACAAAAATAACACCATGGTAGTTCTGCTGAAAAGATCGTCAGTCCGGGGTTAGTTTCATTCAAATCATGCAAATTAGAGTCCAAAACAAGAGGAAAAGCGTTAGGAAAAGTAGATAAGTTGGAGACGTATCAGGTACATCGCGTATGTGTGTTGATTGTAGAGGTAATAATATTACTATTCATTATCGTCATCCTATTCCTAGGCTAGATGATATGCTTGATGAATTGAGTGGCTCGACAATATTCTCCAAAGTTGATTTGCATAGTGGATACCATCAAATTCGTATGAAATTGGGAGATGAATGAAAAACAACATTTAAAACTAAGTTTGGATTATATGAGTGGTTAGTCATGCCTTTTGGGTTAACTAATGCACCTAGTACTTTCATGATATTAATGAACGAAGTTTTACGTGCTTTCATTGGACGATTTGTGGTAGTTTACTTTGATGATATACTGATTTATAGAAGATCTTTGGAGGAACATTTGGAACATTTACGTGTTGTTTTTATTGCTCTACGTGATGCACGTTTGTTTGGTAACCTTGGGAAGTGCATGTTTTGCACCGACTGAGTATCTTTTCTTGGCTATGTTGTTACTCCACAGGGAATTGAAGTTGATAAAGCCAAGATTGAAGCTATTGAGAGTTGGCCGCAACCCAAAACGGACACAAAAGTGAGGAGTTTTCTTGGACTCACTGGTTTCTATAGGCGTTTTGTGAGAGATTTTGGCACCATTGCTGCACCTCTCAATGAGCTTACAAAGAAGGATGTGCCTTTTGTTTGGGGTACCGCACAGGAAGAAGCCTTCACGGTGTTGAAAGATAAGTTGACACATGATCCTTTACTCCAACTTCCTGATTTTAATAAGACTTCTGAGCTCGAATGTGATGCTGGTGGAATTGGATTAGGAGGTGTGTTATTTCAAGATGGCAAGCCTGTTGCATACTTTTCTGGAAAATTGAGTGGGCCTAGTCTGAACTATTCTACTTACGATAAAGAATTATATGCTCTTGTTCGGACTTTAGAAACATGTCAACATTATTTATGGCCTAAGGAATTTGTTATACATTCTGATCATGAATCTTTGAAACATATTAACAGTCAAGCCAAACTGAATCGTAGACATGCTAAATGGGTTGAATTCATAGAGACCTTTCCTTATGTCATTAAACACAAGAAGGGTAAAGAAAATGTTATTGCTAATGCATTGTCTTGTCGTTATACTATGCTTTCACAACTTGACTTTAAAATATTTGGTTTGGAGACTATCAAAGATCTATATGTGCATGATGCTGAATTTAAAGATGTATTGCAGAATTGTAAAGAAGGGAGAACATGGAACAAGTTCGTCGTTAACGATGGATGTGTGTTTCGTGCTAACAAGCTATGCATTCCAGCTAGCTCCATTCGTTTTTTATGGTTGCAGGAGGCGCATGGAGGAGGATTAATGGGACACTTTGGCATGAAGAAGACGGAGGATATACTTGCTACACATTTCTTTTGGCCAAAGATGAGACGGGATGTTGAGCGTTTTGTTGCTCACTGCACTACATGTCAAAAAGCTAAGTCACGACTCAATCCTCATGGTTTCTATATGCCTTTGCCTGTACCTAGTGTTCCTTGGGAGGATATATCTATGGACTTTGTTTTAGGTTTACCTCAAACAAAGAAGGGGAGGGATAACATATTTGTTGTCGTGGATAGATTCTCGAAAATGGCACACTTTATACCATGTCAAAGCGATGATGTTGTTAATGTTGCTGATTTGTACATTCGTGAAATTATTCGCTTGCATGATGTGCCAAATACTATTGTTTTAGACCGTGATACTAAATTTCTTAGCCACTTCTGGAGATGTTTATGGGCTAAGTTGTGGACTAAACTGCTTTTTAGTACTACTTGTCACCCCCAAACTGATGGACAAACTGAAGTAGTCAATAGAACACTGTCTACTATGCTTAGGGCTATTCTGAAGGATAATAAGAAAATGTGGGAAGAATGCTTGCCTCATATTGAATTTGCTTATAATCGTTCATTGCATTCTACTACTAAGATGTGCCCTTTTGAAATTGTGTATGATTTTCTACCTCGTGCACCTATTGGTTTGTTGCCTCTTCCATCTTCGGAGAAGGTTAAATTTGATGCTAAACAACATGCTGAATTCATCTTTAAAATGCATGAGTTAACTAAGGAAAACATTGAGCGTATGAATGCTAAGTATAGACTTGCTGGAGATAAGGGTAGAAAACATGTTGTCTTTGCACCTGGAGATCTTGTTTGGTTACATTTGCGTAAGTATAGGTTTCCTAATTTGCACAAATCAAAGCTAATGCCACGTGTGATGGTCCTTTTAAGGTGTCAGAGAAAATAAATGACAATGCATATAAACTTGAGCTGTCTGCAGATTTTGGGGTTAGTCCAACTTTTAACATTGCAGATTTGAAGCCTTATTTGGGTGAGGAAGATGAGCTTCCATCGAGGATGACTTCATTTCAAGAAGGGGAGGATGATGAGGACTTCAATACCATTGTTACACCCATAGCCCCTACTGCTACATATACTAGACCAATTACTAGAGCTCGCGCACGCCAATTAAATTTTTAGGTACTTTCGTTTCTTGGTAATGATTCTAATGTTCATGAGAATATGATGCTGCCTAAATTATCAGACAGAGGATCCACATAGTATTCAGGAGAGTAACATACGGTGCTGTTATTGTAACATGCCTCCATGTTAGCAGCAACCGCCCAGGCCGCAGAAGTTTCCGAACTCAATCGGAGGCTGCAGGTGGCAGATGAGGAACTCGACCGCATCCACAAGCGGTTCGACGAAACACAGGGTATCGATATGTATCCAATGTATCTATAATTTTTCATTGTCCCATGCTGTTATATTATCATTCTTGGATGTTTTATAGTCATTTTATAGTCATTTTATATCATTTTTTGATACTAACCTATTGACATAGTGCCCAGTGCCAGTTGCTGTTTTGTGCATGTTTTCTACATCGCACGAAATCAATATCAAACGAAGTCCAAACGTAACGCAACTCCTGGAGGAATTTTTTTGGGCCAGAAGAAAGCCAATGGGCCAAGGAAGCACCTGAGGGGCTGCTCTAGGGGAGCAGCACCCACCAGGGCACGCCAGGAGGCCCAGGCGCGCCCTGGGGGGTTGTGCCCACCTCGGGTGCCCCCTGAACCGCCTCTTTGCTCTATAAATACCACAATATTCCAGAAACCCTAGGGGAGTCGATGAAATATCGAACCAGCAGGTGCAGAGTCCAGAACCACCAGATCCAATCTAGACACCGTCATGGAGGGGTTCACCACTTCCATTGGTGCCTCTTCTATGATGCGTGAGTAGTTCTTTGTAAACCTATGGGTCTGTAGTTAGTAGCTAGATGACTTCCTCTCTATATCTCTCTCTTGATTATCAATACAATGGTCTCTTGGAGATCCATATGATGTAAGTCTTTTAGCCGCGTGTTTGGTGGGATCCGATGAACTTTGAGTTTATGATCAGATCTATGTTTTTATCCATGAAAGTTATTTGAGTCTTCTTTGATCTCTTATATGCATGATTGCTTATAGCCTCGTATTTCTTCTCCGATATTTGGGTTTTTGTTTGGCCAACTTGATCTATTTATCTTGCAATGGGAAGAGGTGCTTTGTAGTGGGTTCGATCTTACGGTGCTTGATCCCAGTGATATAAGGGGAACCGACACGTATGTATCATTGCTACTAAGGATAACAAGATGAGATCTATATCTGCCGCAATAGATAAACGGATCTCGTCTACATCATGTCATCATTCTAATTGCATCACTCCGTTTTATCATGAACTTAATACACTTGATGCATGCTGGATAGCCCCCATGCAGAATTGGACTAGACAGAGAACAACTCCTTGGAAGCAACATAGGCAAATTGATCTGATCCTGAGACTCTTAGCTCCTGTACTCACCACCTGTATACCTCTTTGATATTAGTACCAAAGATGGATCAAAAGTTATATTGCAACCATCAAAGTAAGTCTGAAGCATGCTGTAAACTGTTCACACTAGATAGAGCGGCAACCAAAACTTCGACCGATCGATCTTTTGTAAAAAAAGGAATTTGTCCCGATTTGTTTGTTGCAGTTTGAGATTCAACAAAGAAACTCCAAGAACATCCAACTATTTTGTTTAAGTTACTGATGATAGCTGGGTATGTACATACATCTTGGGTGGTGCTCTATATACTTAACTAATATAGCTTCAGCCTGTCGAATCACCCAAAGCACCAGCAGCAACATGAGCAGCAGCACATATACTTAACTAATAAAGAACATTTCCTTACCTAAGCTCTACTCATTGTCCAAAATAATCCTAATTTACTCTCAAATGTACAGCCCTGCATCTCAAAGTGCAGCTTCCTGTCACCCATCATCAGAACTAAAAATGGCATTTACTTTAACTTTGTGGCAGTAGAAATCTGGCCCCTGCAACCTGCTTCAGCATACTAGCTAGTAGAAAAATCCTAATTTGTGATGTTACCTGCTACTTGTTGTGTATCTTAAATCATATTTTGTTTCCAGATGTTCTCCTTGATTGTTACAGAAACTTCAGCATGTATATCTTGAGAAACATGCAGTAACAGTCATGCTCTGCTGGTAAGAGAAAGCAAAGGATGCTACTCCAATAACCACAGAAATGGGCAAAAATGACAGTTTGACTCCTTTCAATAATCAAAGGCATCAAATGCTTGCTAAGATACTACCTTAGCTTGGTTGCAGTTTGGAATAAAATAATTATGATTACTGACCTCTACTGTTTGGCTCTGAACTTAAACCTGTTAGTTAATCCAAAAACCTCACAATGCAATAGTTACTTACTAATATTGGCTGCAATCATCATAGCAAAATATTAAGTCTGAGCCCTGCACACTGATTAAACTGTTCCCTCGGAAAACTTAAAATCACGCAGCAAGCAAGAAATAACTATCATTATATTCCCACAGTATCGAATCTACATCAAGTACTCATCCACTAAAAAAATCAGGAAAAAAATTGAACAGAGGATGCAAGAGGAAGGAGGGAGGGGGATGAGGGAAGAGGGAGGGGGGGAGTGGTGGCTACCTGCCTACG
>NC_041383.1:663820905-663844292 GCF_002162155.2 Triticum dicoccoides | reverse complement strand
AGGGTGCGGGGGGTGCCCGTTGGCGGCGGCGGAGCAGGGGAGGGTGCGGGGGGCGGGGTGCTCGTCGGCGGTGGTGGAGTGGGGGAGGGTTGCGGTGGGTCGTCGGCAGCGGTGGAGCTAGCGGGGGAGGGTGCGGGTGGGATCGAGATGGAGGGGGATCGAGATCGAGATGGAGGGGGAATCGAGATCGAGATGGAGGGGGATCGAGATCAAGTGTCCTCATGAATTCAAAAAGTGCCCATGAAATTTAAAAATATTCATGATATCAAAAAGTGCCCATGAAATATAATCGAGAAATGAAGACTATGATTTAAATACAATCGAGCTTAGCTAGCTATCTGTTCACAATCTTCTTGCCCTTCTTTTTCGCAAATGGAGTTCTTCTGTGGAACGGACGTCCTTTAGGTAGGGTGGTCCTGCTTCTTCTTGTGGTGTGTGCTGCTACTTCATCGTTGTCGTCATGTTCGATCTTCGGGTCGCCGTACTTGTCGAAGTCTTGCTCATTGGCTACTCCATCCATTCCAATGATCTTCCTTTTGCCTCTCCTCACAATAACACGACTGGGCTTTGGCGGGTCGGTAATGAAGAAGCATTGGTCCACTTGGGAAGCCAGTACCCATGGCTCATTTTTCGCGGTGACGTTTGCGCCCGCGGTCTTGGATTTGGCTTCGGGTATAACCATGGTGGTGAAATACCGGTCTTCTTTTAGGACACTCTTGGCCCATCTAACACGGAACATCGGGACCTTCTCTCCAGCGTAGCTCAGCTCCCAGATCTCCTCGATCCTTCCGTAGTATCTGTCCTTGTCGTTGCCAGTGTAGGATTCCATCGTTACCCCGGAGTTCTGATAACCATCGCTCTTCATGTCCTTGTTCTCGGTGTAGAATGTGTAGCCGTTGATATCGTATGCCTCGTAGGTCATCAGGTTGTGCTCGGAGCCCTGTGACAAGGCGAATATGAGTTGTTCTTCCGCGGAAGAATCCTCATGTAAAGGGTACGACAGAAGCTTCTGCTTGAACCAACGCGTGAAACATGAGTTGTGCTCTTTGATTATATCTCCGTCCGTCCTCTGTTGGCCTCGGTCATTGTACGTCTTCTCAATAAAGGTTTTGTGCTCTACCACCCAAGGATCGACCACGTCTATGTGTTGTAGCGCGACTAGGTTTGCTCTTTCAAAGTCGGCGAGTCGACCCTCGAAGTCGACATGCATTTCGCGGTGACCCTCACGGTGACCCCATCCAGCGAGCCTGCCGAGGTGCCTGTTGACGGGCAGACCAACGGGGTTCTCGATGCCTAGATAATTCGTGCAGTAGGAGATGCACTCTTCGGTCAGAAAGCCCCTGGCTATACTTCCCTCTGGACGTGACATGTTTCGAACGTATCCTTTGATGACACCATTCATCCTTTCGAACGGTATCATGCTGTGCAGGAACATCGGCCCGAGTTGGATGATATCCTCCACGATATGGACTAGCAGATGCACCATAACGTCGAAGAATGCGGGCGGGAAGTACATCTCAAGCTCGCATAGTATCACCACGATCTCTTCCTGTAGCCTTCTGAGTTGCCTCACGCCAATGGACTTCTGAGAGATGACGTCGAAAAAGTTGCATAGGCCAAATAGTGTTTCACGGACGTGCGCATCCATGATCCCACGGATTGCAACTGGAAGTATCTACGTATCAGCACGTGACAGTCGTGAGACTTCATCCCGCTGAACTTCTGCTTCGCTGGGTCTAGGTATCTGCTTATCTTCCCCGCGTAACCGTAAGGAAGTTTTACTCCTAGGAGGCAGGTGAAAAACTGCTCGATCTCCTCCTGACTTGGAGTGAAGCACGCGGGAGGGTAGTCATTTCCAGTCTTCTTGGCCTTTTTGCCTTTGCGACGACTTTCTGTGTCCTGCTTCGCCTGATCATCATCATCATCATCATCATCATCATTAGTGTGAAGCTCCTGCCTGATGTCCATTGATTTCAAGTCTGCCCTTGCTTTCGGCCCATCTTTGGTCCTCTCTGGCATGTTGAGCAGGGTACCAAGCAGACTCTCGCACACGTTCTTCGTGATATGCATGACATCAAGGCTGTGAGGCACACGGTGGATCTTCCAGTACGGCAAGCCCAGAAAATAGACCTCGTTTTCCATACCTTCAGCAGCGGCTCTGGCGCCTTTTGCTTCTTTCCTGGCTCTGGCACCTTTTGCTTCTTTCCCGGCAGTGGGCAGTCTTTCCAATTTTTCAACAGCTCGTCTATTTCCTCGCCGCTCCTCGTACACAGGCGTTTTCGGGGTTCGGTTTCACCATCGAACAGATCCTTGCGTTTCCTCCACGGGTCATCGTCGCGAAGCCACCTTCGATGTCCCATGAACACGGTTTTCGAAGACCCGAGATCTCTATCTAGCTGGCGATACATTGTGTCATCCATGCAACTTACGCATCTAGAAAATCCGTGGACTACCTACCCCGTGAGATATCCGTAACCGAGATAGTCATGCACCATCATGAGCAGTGCGACTCTCATAGGGAAATATTCTTTCTCTGCGGTGTCCCACGTATTGGCTGGCGTTTTCCACAGCGTGTCTAGCTCCTCCTTCAGCAGCCCCAGATACAGATTGATGTCATTCCCTGGTTGTTTCGGCCCTTCAATTAGCATACTCATGTGAATGTACTTCCTCTTCATGCACAACCAGGGGGGAAGGTTGTACATCCACACAAACACAGGCCAGGTGCTATGTGTGCTTCTCTGGCTGCCAAATGGATTGACTCCATCGGTGCTCGCGCCCAGCACGATGTTCCTTGGATCCTTCCCAAATTCTGGGTATTCGAAGTTCAACGCTTGCCACTGGCTCGCATCCTTAGGGTGACTCAGCATCTTGTCTTTTTTATTTATCTCCAGATCATTTCCGTCATCTTCCCGCTTCTTCTCCTCCCTATCCGCGTGCCAACGCAGGAGCTTTGCTACCTTAGGGTCCGCGAAATACCGCTGTAGACGAGGAGTGATCGGAAAGTACCACACCAATTTTCGAGGAGCTTTCTTCCTCTTCTTGTATTGAGTGACGCCGCACACCGGACATATGGTAGACTCCGCGTGCTCGTCCCGATAAATGATGCAATTGTTCATGCACACATGGTATTTCATGTGCAGTAAATCCAGAGGACACACGATTTTCTTCGCCTCCTCGAAACTGGTCGGGCACTTGTTCCCCTTGGGAAGACGTTCGTGCCAGAATGACATGTTCTCGTCGAAGCATGCGTCGGTCATTTTGTGTTTTACCTTCATCTCTAGAGCCATGAGCGTTACTTTCACGCGGGTATCCTCGGGCCTGCATCCTTCATACAATGGAGTAACCGCGTCTATCTCCAGTTGATCCAGCTTGGCTTTCTCTCGGGCGGCAGCTCTTGCGTTATCCGTCTGCTTGAGAAGCAGCTCTTGAATATGAGGGTCCTGCACCCAGCCTCCATCGTCGTCTGCTCCGGCATCTTCATCTTCATGATCATGCCCTTCGTCTTGATCTTCCTCATCATCATGTACGACATCTTCTACATGATGACTGTGTACAACATCACCGCCGTGATCATGTCCTGGAGATTCTTCGTCTTCTCGCCCGCCCTCGCCGCGGTGGTACTTGTCTTGTTGCCCTTCCTCATTTCTTGCCCGGCCCCCATGGACGACTTCATATCATCTTCATCACCTTGCCACCGATAGCCATCCATGAAACCACGCAAGAGCAGGTGGTCTCGCACCTGCCCGGAATCCGGGTCCGCAATAAGGCTCTTCAGCTTGCATCTTCGACACAGACATCTTATCTCCGTCTCGTTCTTTTGAAGTATCTCGGCCTTCGCGGAGCTCAAAAACCTATTCACGATGCCTTCGGTCATCATGCGGACCATGGTCGCCTGCGGGGTAGAGCAAAACGATATTTTAGAACCAAGAAAAAATTTGGCATGACCTTCCCTAAAAATAGGACCAAAAAGAATGCATAGTGCCAAAATTCTCGCCGAAACGGAAATGAATCAACATTCCGGCAAAATATTGGCAACTATCGCATTTCAAATACCGGTACCTGCAAACACAAACATATATGCAACACCACAAACATACATAGATCTAGCTAGGCCACAAAAAGTGCATGTGCACGTTGTTGGAGCGAGCTAGGGAGAAAAAAGTAGATCTACATCATGAAGATAGCTTTCCCCTTACTTACCTATCAAAAAAGGTAATTGCACCACTTAATTTTGATGAATCTATGGTGGAAATGAGGTGAGAAGGAGGAGGCAGCCGAGACAAGCTTGGAGGAGGAGGTGGAGAGAATGAAGTGGGGAAAGTGAGTGGGTAGGTGGGCTGTCCAAAATATCTTGTTGGTCCCAGGTTACTAATGGCGCACCACCAGCAAAATGCGCCATTAGTAACCCTGGTTACTAATGGCGCACCTGCAGGTGGTGCGCCATTAGTACTTTTTGCAGAAAAGTAAAAAAAAATATGTATACTAATGGCGCACTATGGAAAAGTGCGCCATTAGTAGTTTAAACTAGTAATGGCGCACTTTGACACGGTGCACCATTAGTAGGTTTGCAAAAAAGTAAAAAAAAAATATACTAATGGCGCACTGTCTGCATGGTGCGCCATTACTAGTTCTAACTAGTAATGGCGTACTTTACAGCATGCGCCATTAGTATGTATGGAAAAATGGGAAAAAATCAATAGTAGTGGCGCACTATTTACCTGGTGCGCCATTAGTATCAGTCCTATCTATAGCCCTTTTCCTAGTAGTGTTGGATGGACATCGTACGGTCAGTCGAGTTAGAATCGTGCATATTGACTAAGTTGACAAAGCCCTTCATCCCCGTCAACTTAGTAGGCCCACTATACTGGGTCCCAGCTAGCAGGGGGAGTATTCATTTTTTTTGTGCGTAATAAGGAGGCACTTCCTTACGTGCGAAGATATAGCTGGTGGGTCCGAGCTGTCAGCAACGGTAACATTTTTTTCGCGAAATACAGAGGCCCTTTAGGTGGGTCCCAGATGTCAGGTGGAGGAATCATTATTTTGTGCGTAATAAGGAGGCATTTCCTTGCGTGCGGCCGTGGACCTAGCTGTCAGATGCATGTCGGTCGTTGACCACATTGACCACGCCACGTCGAGAGCACCAAGGCGGTGGACAACGGCGAGGCCTAGGAAGGGAATGACACGGAGGCACGAAAGACTTGGCAGTTGTTTCCCACGCGAAGGGGAGTACGACTGTACGAGGGTTTACTGGTTCGTCTGCCGTCACCAGAGAATAACAACATATGTGGGACTGTGGGTGAGTAGAGGGATGGCTAGGCCAGCGATGGGAGTACGGTGGGGCGGTGAGCCCTGCGCGGCAGCACAGCCGGCCGCGGGGAGGAGGGAGCAGGCAGTCCCGCCGGCGCTTGTTTGAGCGGCTGGAGCAGGAAGAGCAGAGATTGAAGAAGCACGACGGCCGTTGGATGGACATCCAACAATATACAGGCCATCTGTGGAAAGCCTCAAATATGTGGAAAACAGCTTACAGCCCATCTGCCATTATTTCAAATAATTTACAGCCCATTTGCTAATTCTTATGGGTTTTTTTGGAGCCCATATTCTTTTTGTTAGCATTACAACCCATATTGTGACCACGGTTAAAAAATTATACGAAAATTTTGCATATGTCAGTGTGGTGTGAACTGTTTTTAATCCCGAAATTTTGAGTCACATTCAGACTGATTTTAAAAATAAATGTATATCAATATAAAATCCAATAAATTGTCCACGCATAAAAATCAATGCAATTTAAAATCTCGAAATGAAAAAAAAGATATTTGAAACTAATTGCCGGTTTGATGTGTTTTAAAAATGTAAATCCCATTTCTCATTACTGATAGGCCATTTTCTCGGCCAGCCGAATGAAGCTCTCCTCGTCTTGAAAGATTTGCAGCCCAACAAGCCTAATAAAGAGACTTACTTGACAAATCACAAAAAACCTGGGCTAGCCATTTTCAGAAAGAAAAAGAAACTACTGGGCTGGTCTGTGGTAAACATAAAAGAAAAGGTTGTCTAGACAGGTCACAGTGTCCCGCATAGCCCAGTTGACACCCTGCTTCCGTCTTAAAAACAAATTAGATAAATGCCACTCCAATTATGGCGATTCATAAAAATGCCACTGCAATTTCCAAACTTTGAAAAATGCCACTGCAATTTTTGCAAACTTTGAAAAACGCCACTGCAGTTTGCAAACTTTGAAAGACGCCACTCTAGACTTCGAAAAATGCCACTAGAAATGGCATTTTTCAAAGTTCGGAAATTGCAGTGGCATTTCTCGGATACACCAGATTTGGAGTGGCATTTATCAAATTAACCCAAAACAAAAATAACTGGGCGAGCTGCCGGGTCCCTGGTGTCAGCCGCTCGTTGTGCAATTCTCTCGTTTATTGACTATTTTCACAATGGCATGGGACCCAGATGTCAGAAATCACTAGGAGGAGCCATTTTATTTATTGGCTTGAAATAAGGAGGCACTTGCTTGCGTACTGCCATGACCTTGGCGGGTCCCTACTGTCATCCTCTCCACGTACAATCATCTCCTGATTGTGTACGCGTCAACTTGCTAGGCCCACAAGTCAGCCTCTAAACCCGTGGAGGACAAATACAACCCATTTAAAAAAATAACAGCCCATTCCATACGTTTAAACGGAAAGTTCAACATTCAGAGCAAAGTAACAGATCTGATCCACATATAGAGTACTGAACTTCCACGTTGACAACCATCATAGCCAAGTTAACTATCTACTCCCACTAATACTCTAGTAGCATAAATGTACTAACTTACTCTTAGCTAACTAGACGATGCCGGTCGCCATCTGTGGTACACGCTAAACGCCGGCACCGGCGTCCTGCGACTCGCCTCGGACTTGCAAGAGGTGCGATAGGGCACGTTGCTCACGCGCGTTGGCCCTTTCCATGCCCGCGTGGTCCACCGAAGCTTCGGCTTCCAAGTGGAAAACCCACTTGACGAGATGGTACTAAAAATCGGCGTCACGAATGCGTGCGTGCCCGACAGCCTCCAGGGCTATTTGCCGGGCGCCGCCCTCCACATAGTCGGCCCAGTTGCGGGCGCTCTGCTCGCGACTCAGAGCGTCGGTGCGCTGCTACTCCATGTCCCGCTGGCGGCGAAAATCGGTGATACGCTGCTCCTCCACCAGGCGGTCGCGCTCCAACAACTCTTGCTCCTCTGCCATGCGGTTGCGCTCCAACAACTCCTTGATCTTTGCATTGCCATCTAAAGTCAGATAGAATGCCTCCTCCCTCCGTCTGCCTTCTGGTGAAAAACCGAACACTAGTTCCGGTGGTGACCGCCTCCGGCGTCGCCTACCGCGGACGGGCGAGGGCATGGCGGACGTGGCAAGCGACGTCGGGCTGGTGGGGGCTTATGAGGATATGGCGAGTTGGGACACGGTGGCACCGGAGAAGGCCGGGAAACAGTACTTATAGGGGGAAGGTAGCGCAACGGTCATCGGAATTTAATGCATAATGGCTTAGCGCGCCAGCTTGTCGTGGAAAACTAGAGAAACTGAAATTATGACTGTGCCGTCCTGTCCCGTCTGGGTCGCACGCCGGCATGGCGGTCAAACGAGTGCACTCGAATCATCTCCCTCTTTGTCAATAATGATTCCACAGATTTAAAAAGCTCGCAAAAATTAAAGCGTATCTTTTTTCGCATCAGTTAGCTGCCTTAATTATGGCCGGCTACATGCAGGCACTCAGAATCGCTCGCAGGCAGTACGCGAAGCAGCATGCAACGAGTCGCAGCCGAGGGCACGCATGCAGCCACTTAAATCACTGGAATTAATTAGGCTTAAACTTCTGCATGCCATTAATTATTGCCATGCCTTGGTCTTGCTGATTTGCTCACGGGACTAATAAGCCCGGACGGAGGGAGCACCTTGGTTGGTGAGAGGTTTGAATTAAGCCCTGCAAACCGGAAAGGAGGTACTAGTACGTGCGTGATCCTCTATTTATTCGTGTAGGATCGAGTAGGTCGTTTCTTGAATTGAGCCCTGAAACCGGAAAGGAGGTAGTACATGCGTGATCCGCTATTTATCCGTGTAGGATCGATAGTGTAGCTTGTCAGTTTCTTCAGAGGTAGGCATTTTTATCCGTGTAGGTTCGGTAGTGTAGCTTGTCAGTTTCTTCAGAGGTAGGCATTTTTATTCAAAAAACTGCCACTTTGCATCTTGCTTCGCAAATAAAACTGCCAGGAGCGCATTTGTAGGCTAGCTAGTGATCGATCAGTAACTTGTAAACATTGAGCGAACAAAAATAAGTAACTGTTAATGCATCTCAATGATTCACAGATCATATACAAATATGTAGCTCCAAAAGCAAAGATCAGCCACTTTGGATCTTGCGTCACAACTAAAACTAACTAGTGCGATTCCCATACATAAGATCAACATGTTAATGCATCTCAATGATTCACAGATCATATACAAATATGTAGCTCCAAAAGCAAAGATCTAGAAAAAACATCTGTTCTTCCTACGAACATGGATGCTTCTCTTGGCCAACATTCAGTACAGACTGGAAGACAAATTTGTGTGTGAAGTCTACAATTCCTCTTGCAAACGTAAGTGGTTTCACCAACAGCTGGAACCATGAGAATGAACCACACATGATGGAGGAACATCCACTACAATATGATTTGGTCTTCTCTCGATCACACAGCGAGACTATTTTCGGAATACAAACTTTAACTTAGTCAAAATGATGCCCATTGTATAATCAAACCAAAGCAATGAAGCACCTAGTGTTGGCCAGTAAATAGTACAGTACTACTTTTCTGCAGTCCATGAAGTGACTATCCAATCTTTGTGTCTATTTTCAAAGGCACTGCATGCAGTGACTATACTATTCTCTTGTGTAGTTCAACCAAAATTGAGGACAATTTATTTGTTTGCCAAATAGCAACGGGCAGACATCTCTGTCTTCACAAATATCAAGCAGCTAGTAAACATATACGACACCATGTATTTTCGGTTTAAACATGTCTCTTCCGCTTAGCATCTGTCATGTTCTGCACTGGACAATCTGATACAATTATGTTTTGCCCTGGACAATTTCATACTGAATTGATTTGCTGGTTCAGAGCAGAAATATAGCGCCTATTCTTCATCAGACCAAGGATATCCATGTTCGCAGTGATGGAAGAGGTGAAATCGATACAACCGAAATTGAGCATCCAATCATTGAATCCTGTCCTGCACCTCCAATGTAGGTCCACCCTGCCAATAAATTCACATGCAAACCACTAGTATTACTATCTAATGACAGTACAAAAAGAGTAGCAAGATAGTAGCAAACCATGTACCTTCGTAATGAACAGCTCATAGTGCCACCAATTGGATATAAAGGTTTGGAAAAAACATGCTCCTAATGTTGAACCAGTTGGACTTTTTGTGCAGTTCCACTAAAATCGAGCATCCCTGTTTGCATAGATATTGAAAGTGTGATTACTATAGAAGTGGCACTAGTTGAAGCATAGACTCACAAATATAAGCATTCCAATTTCTTAATGGGAAAAGGTAGCAAGGCTATTTCTAACAACCTGTTTGAAGGAATAAATAAAGCAACAACGGCTGATGTCAGGAAGGCATACATAGTTTTTTGTGAAAAACTGAGCCATTCCTGACCTTTCCTCTTCTTTTAAGAAAAAATTCTGCAGTTCTACTAAAATAAAATGCCATCACCGCCTTGACAATTCAGTTACACTATACAAAAGGAAATGAATTAACATTACATCATGATGTCAGGTATGTAGTCGACAGGCATTAGAGACAAACATACAGACCTCCTCTGATAACATAATGAACATTAATTTTAACAAAGGCGTGACTAACTTTACCAGGATAATTTGAGTGAACTCTACACCCTCAGTTCCTTAATATAAGACGTTTTCGCGGTTCAACTTAAAGTACCCAAACATCTAGTATTTAGAAAAAAAGGTAGTAGTTTTCTTGAGCACATATCTGGGAAGCTTGCCACACTTTATTTATGTCCATATGCTAATGCAACACCATTCGAATACTACAAATATACACTAATCTAGTGGCTAGTGCAACAGTAGAGTAGTTAGTTTATAACAGGGTACAGTACAATGGTTTTACTGAACAGATTTCAATAAACTCTAGCATTTGAAGGTTTCTATAAGAATTAATAATACAAAATGTAAAGGTAACAAGTTTCATCATTGGTATACTAGCTGTGCATGAGCATTAAACCAAATACAAAAGTCTGAAGGTAACTAGCATTATTAACTAATGACAGTATAAAAAAATTGCAAACCATGTACCTCCAAGGTAAATATCATTTCAAACTCGGGGGACCTTAAAAATTGCTATCCCAATCTTGATAATTGATCAAACATAAAAACTTGATCGAACAAATCAAGAGAATAGCCGGAGGAGGAAGTTCCCACTCTTGACCTTTCCTCTTCTCTTCATAATTGTTTGTGCAGTTTAACCAAAATAAAATGACATCAGCGCCTTGGCATTTTGGTGACACTGTACAAAAAAATTAACTTATCTCATGAAAGTGAGGTATGTAATCTATAAGCATTAACAGTGCAAAAATCTGAAGGTAGTAGCAAGTTTCATCGTTGGTAAACTGGTTGTGCAACAACATTAGAATGCCTTAGCTGAAAAATCTTTAATACATCCACAATCAACAGCTAACCCTGAAATAATCCAGTGACATTAAATGACATTGCTTAAATTTATCGGTGGCATTAGACTGAGAGCGACATTAGTTAAATGTGGCTTCACTTTAGCAGTAGCATTGCTTGACTTGACTACTGGCGTTGTACTAACAGCAAAAAAAGTGGCAATAAGAGCATGGGAGGCCTATTCGGACAGTGGGCGCACCAGTACGATGTACCTCCACGGACGCAGAGTGGTGAGGGAGGTATGGTTGCCCAGAGCAACAAATATCCAGGCATCATGTGTGGATTACGTCTATTTAGCCACCTTTAGCCAACTTTAGCCACCTTTTTCCTATGTGAGGACAACAAACCGATCGACCTGGTCATTCTCTATTGCGTTGTCATGCCTTTCTACCCTTCTTCAACCAAGAGACACGAGACTAGTTCCTTAGCTACTGATTTTCCCCTTTTCAACCTAGATGCGGGTTCGATGCCTACTTTCTTGGATAGTACAGTCTCCCTTCCTTTCCTTATTCAACCTAGACATGGATTAGTCTGCATGAAGTAGGGTTTCCTTTAATAGTGCAAATTATGGTTTTCGTCTGTGTGGCCAGCAGAGTAGAGGATAGCAAATTGGGAAGATGGTGAAGTGGAAAAAGATCCACATGCAATGACATGGCAGATGGGGCAATAGAACAAGGGTATGGTTCGAAAAGAGGTAGCATACCTGAGGGTCGGCGGGAAGTGGCTTCGCTCGTGGTTGTCGTCCTCCGCACACACTACGGCAGCGAGCTTGGGGACAGAGGCCATCCCGTGCGGGCGCTAGGTCTGAGAGGACGGCCTTGTTGTCAGTGCGTGACCTCGTTCGCTGATGACGAGTGCATCAACGTTGCACATCCTTTTCTTCCCCGGCGTTACTGTGACCACCGGTGAGGAGGGAGAGAGGGGCCGTCTTTTTTAGATCTGGAGATAGGGTGGTAGTGTGAGAAGCAAGTGGGCAACCCTTGGCAAGAAAGAGCTGAAGCTCCAGCCTATATATCTTTTTTATACTACTAGTACTGGAGGTCGAGTAGTGGTAGAGTAGTTTATATTTTCTCTGCGTACAGTACCAGTTAGTCGTGCTCCAAAACTGAACGTCACACCATTAAAAAAATAAAGGTCAATAACTAATGCGGCACCTCGGGCCAACGCGGCCGGATCGCATTTTGCACGAGAAATTACACACCATGTTTCATTGACATGTGGTCCCGTTTCAACATATCAGTGAGACGACGACGAGTAGTAGGAGTATTTCCGAACGGACGTGTAGGCCGGGGCGCCTCCTCGTGAACCGTGGCAAACTGGCAACCGTCCACCGACTCTTCGCCTTTCCCTCTTGATTTGGAACTGTTGTCGCACGCTCTTCCTCTCCCTCCTCCATTTTCCTTTAGCCCTTCACCCTTTCTTCTGCCATTGTTCGATCGTCTTCTCCATGGAGGGAATAGGCCGGAAACAATCCTGTTATTCTTGCCCCGATCTGAAAGATGACGTGGTGGAGGAACTCATTGATCGGTGCGACGTCACCACCTCGGCTAGCATGGCAGGTTCATTCAAGCCCATTCTCGACTCAACTAATAACATCATTACAAGGAACCCAAGAGTCAAGGAGCGGTTTGATCTCCCCTATCTTATTCGCCGTGACCCTGATGACTGGCGCCGGCACGACGGAGGCCTCGCCCTGTGCAAGTTGATGCCGTTTGATAATGATACGTATGATGTTAAGATGCCATCGCTTGAGGGCAAGGCTTGGGCAGGCGCAAATGGAGATTGGGTTGTTTACATTGGGTCCAACTGCGAGTGGGAACTTGTGAATGTGTACACTCGTGACCGGGTTCCACTTCCAAAAATCTCAGCAGACTGCCCAGAGGTTGAGCACACCGGTATTGTACACACGTTCAAATACGATCATGGTGACTGTCTTCTACGGAAGATAGCAATTTGTCGAGTTCCCAACCGCTCTTGGAATTACAACAACTATGAAGTTGTTGCTATCTTCGACAAGCTTGTTTCCATCCTTGGTGGTTTGACTTGATGGATATTGCTCAAAAATCAGTTTCTGTACACGGATGAGTACTATGATGCAATTCAATACGAGGGCCTTGTGTTTGCTGCCACCACTCGTGGCACTGTTTTTGCATGGAATCCTCGTAGTTTCGGTACGTTTGTCTTCCACCGTAATTATAATTGTTTCATCCACATGCATGCGGGTTAGCAAGTTTCCCTTTACTAATTAACCTTCTTCTTGTGTTTCCAAGGTCCTGTGAACATTCCACCACCCATACTTGAAAATTTATATAACCAAGGGGGAGATGACGATGGTGATGATCACGAGCATGAGGACGAGCAGCGCCCATATACTTTGTGGCGCCTGGCAACTAATTCCGATGGATCACCTCTTCTTGTGTGTATACAGCCCACTGATGATGTTACTGCTAAGGAAGCAGGTGTAGTCTCCCATGGTCGCACTCTCCGGACCTATTCCAACACCCGTTGCATGGTATTCGGGATGGATACTAGTGTGCTAGCGCCAACTCCTTCTCCCTGGTACATAACTGATTGTCTTGGAGAAAACTCGCTCTTCCTTGGACAAAACTATCCAATGATGGTGAAAGGCGATCCAACTGCTGTTCACACAACGTTACTACCATTTATGAGAAGCAACTGTGCCTATACCTCAGACATTTGGGTGGTTCCCTACCATGGTACTGATATAGTAGGCCGCTTCAGCCTGGATGATCAGTCCTGCGTTGGTCTCCAGATCGCAATGGATGGCCCGTCCCAGAGAATCACTTGTGGTTCAAAGCAAGCGTTTCCAACGCCGAGGAATGGTTGAGTTGAAGTTCATTTCATTGCTTGTTATTTGTTGTGTGGTGAAAACTTTAGTATTTATAATGTATCCTCATTGTCGATGTGGGTTGATGACTTGTTGTATGTAATAAAATGATATGCCTGTGATAAACTTACTAAATTTATGAATGGCTTTCGAGTCGCTTCTCTGAGTGAGTGGTGCCACGAGGCAAAAAAATATTTTCCGAATACATAATTGTACGTGCATTGCAACAGGTTATCGGATGAGGCCAATCAACAATAGTAGTACTAGTACACTATTTATACTAGCTTCACATGCTTCGCGCGTCGGGCGGGTGTTTTTACTATAGCCATATGTTAATGTGTTCGCTGTACGTAACCGGCACCTCGAATTCTCGATACTAGTACTATATAGTAGGAGTAAGTAGTAGGAGTAGTAGGTTGGCATGGGCCAGAACAAGCATTCACGTCCAGGAGTACGGCACACGCCACCACCATGACATCCATCTGACACCATATTATTTCTTGGAGTCCATGCTAGATCAATCTCTTCAACCTCGTCATTTCTCTAACTTCAGCCATCGCGCGGCGGGTGAGGTGGGGGTTTGCCGATAGTCGGTTTCCTTAACTGCGGTCCCACTTGTAAGGCCAACTCCAACGCACGACCCCAAACGGACCTCCGTTTTTCAGGAACTCCAACGATAATTTTGACTAGAAAAGCAAGACCAAAGAAAACAAGAACCACAAGAATACATTTTACTACTCCTGTAAGTTGGATTAGTGCCTTCTCGATGCATTCATTGTTGATCTGCGGAGGCTCGATCTTGCGTGCTTCTTTCTTCTTCGAGTGTAAAGAAGTAGACGTTGCTTCCTCGCATCTAGTCTCATGTCTAGCCTCTATTCTAGTAGGAGTATCAACAAGTGCACTAATCTCATCTCTAGCCTCTGTGCTAGCTAAAAGTGATAGAACATCTACTAAATTGCGCTATATCAATATATGGATGCACTCTTCTTCCCAATACAAAAACTTGCATCCATTCTACTCCCTCCGTTGCACAATACATGCCTTCTATTTGTCAAAATATATATGTATCTAGACATGTTTTAGTATATTGGTACATCCATTTTTGGACAAATGGAAGTCAAGTATTTTGGAACGGAGGGAGTACACAATAATTTTTCTAAGTTAGCACAACTAGTCTAAGAGGGTGCTTGGATACGTTTTAGTCCCATGACTAAAATTAGTGGGGCTAAAACTTGCTAGCCTCACCCATGCTTGGATAGAAATACTAAATAGACTAAAATCGAGTTAATGAGCATTTATTATCCTCCAAACCCTCCAATCCAGAAATCGCATGTGTTAAAGGAGGGGAGTTAAATGAGGAGAGAGAGGACTAATCCACATTTTAGTAGGGTTCCCCTGACTAAAATTTTTTAGTCTCAAGACTAGTTCTAGCCTCTCTTTAGTCAGGGGTGATTGGAACTTTAGCCTCTAAAAGAGACTAGTTTTAGTCAGACTAAAAATAGTCCCTTGGATCCAAGCATGCCCTAATCCGAGAGCACAAACGAAGATTTGGTCGGGTTCTTCCTCCTTTTGCCGACACGTGGGACATCCAGCATCCAGGTCGTGTCATGAAAGAAAATAGAGTGGTAGTTGAAGCCACGAGATGTGCATCTTGGGTTAAACTGTAAATAGAATCTTACTACTCTTGAGTAACTCCAAAAGCGGCCACCGAAGATCTTTATTAGATTTGTTTTTCATCACCAGCACGTCGAGGTGAAAGATGTGCAGGTTCAGTGGGTCCGCTTGCGCTTTCACTGACATGTGGGATCGCATGTGAGCAAACAGATGATGGGATCCGCGCGTCCGCTGGCTGGCTGAGAAGAGAGATAGAGGAGGGCTGAGCACGGACTTCAGGAAATTTGTTCTATGTACCTCGATATAGGCTCGATATAGTGGGGTGGCATGGGCCATAATTAGCATTCACGTCTAGCAGTACGGCACACGCCACCCACATGAGTCCCATCCAACACCAATTTTCTTGGAGTCCGTGCTACAGCCATCTCTTCTCCCTCCCGTTTTCTCAGCCATCGCACGGTGGGCGGGGTGGGGGTTTGCCGATAGTCGGTTTGCTCAACTGTGGTCCCACTTGTAAGTGAGAATGCAACACCGCACGCATTCTCGCTTGAGCGGCGTGCCGGACCAACCGTGTGGGGGGTGCGACGTGAGCACGGTAGGATTTTCCTTTTGAACTCGTAACTTGTAAAATTTGGTTCTGCTCCATGGCACGACCGATAGATAGAAAATAACAATTTTCCTTAGAGTAATGAGAAGTTAGGTTCTGGCGCCGTTCATGCATGGAGTACATACGAAAATTATGAAGTTGATGCGAAAGGTAAGATAATTACTGCAGTATCATATACTACTACATGGATTTGACGGAAAGATAAAAATACATACGGATCCATCAACGACATCCTCACGCCCTAGTGCACTGGGTCACCAGCCGATGTGTGAGGAGCAGCGGCGTTGGCGGCGAGCTCAACGTGCTTCTGAACAGTGCCGTCCAAGGTTGCCCTGCGGTCCAAGAAGGCCAGCGTCCTATCGTCCTCCTCTTGCATGTAGTAGTCCTTGTGGACGATTTGCGCATAGACATGGGTGATTATGTCGATGGTGTCTTGCTGTGCCAGGCGCTGCGTGGCGAGCGCGACCTCGAGCTGGACATTCTCCGGCGCAACAGCGGACAGTCGCAGGGCCACCAGTGCGTCGAAGAGGTTGTCACCATAGTGGCCGTTGAGGGTGGCGGGCATCACAGAGCCTGGGCGCATCGGCTGGAGGCTTACGTCAAAGTTGTCCGCGAGCTTCTTGACGACGGTCAACTTGTCGAGGAAACCGATGAGGACCTCGTCGAACAAGGAGACGAAGCTATCGTCCAACCGGCCCCTCGCCCTGGCGGCCTCAAGCAATACTACCTGGAGACGTTCCTCGGTGCCGGGCCGCAAGCCGGCGTCGTGGACCATCTGGCACAGCCTCCATGGGTCTAGCTTAGCTTCTAGTCAACTGATCTTGCGATTCGAGTGATCACTCTTGCCCTTGGTTAGCGTGCATAGGTGCGTAGGATTTCGTACTACTCCTTGGCCCTCTACTGCACCTGCCTTTGGCTGTATGATAGGTGGGCCAGCCACCCCCTAGGCCCACATGTCATTCACCCAAAGGCAGTTGCCGTAAGTCAATGAAGCTGCGTCCCCCTCCGTGCCGGTGCAGTATAGTCAGTCATCTCACCGGACCTCTAGTTGGGGCCAAACAAGAGAAGTTTGATGTTTACTGGTTTATTGGTCCCCTTTGCATTCTGTGCCAAGTTTTGACCTTTGATTTAACTAATAAAATGTTAATGCATGTAAACAAAAATGTTGTGTAAGTCACCTTACGAAAACCAAATAATCCCAAAACACTTAGGCACGGTGCATTAACTCCCTCCTTGTTTCTTATTTTCGTGACATATCAACCAATGAGAGATGTGGGCCGTGCATGCTTTCAATGACTTGAGACTACCAAACATGACATGCAGTGTTTAGTTCATTGCATGTAGTAATCCTATTAGTACTCTAGTTAGCAAAAAAGTATTAAGTTCTCTCGCCGATAGGAATAAAACACCATGTATTTATTTACAGAGGGTGTAGTACATTTTTTGTGACATGCATTACTAGATATTGCTAGTCAAATACTAAAATCCAGATGGACGTGATAGTACTCCTAAATCCAGACGGTGGTGCTACTAGTACTAGTAGTAGTACTACCAATGTAGTAGTAGGAGTACTAGCACTGTACTACCTGTTGGTCAAATTATTATGTGCTGCTCCTCACAGTGAAGTGACAAGACCCTGCGCTAGAGATGACACCTGAGTATAGGCGCCGTGTTCGGCATACCATAGTCAGCCTCACCGTCTGCAGTCACTACCATCATGGCTGTAGAGCTAGCCTGCTTACAACTAGCCCTGTTTGACATAATTTCCCGTGCGTAGATGCCCGTGCATTGCACGGAACACCAAGATTGGGGGTGGACGGCTCCGGCAGCGGCCATCGCGCCAGATTTTTCCACGGCCTTCTAGATGTGGTGGGGAGGAGATAAGGCTGATTGTGAGAGACAAGGAGTTGTTTGTAAATAGGGAACAAGTGCGGACATCTTTTTGCAAAAATGGAGAAGCTTGGTTTGTATGTGTCATATCTAGATCCGACGACTATTGGTGAAAGATGGGAGGCACAACATCATCACCAACTCAGGACCTATTTGATTCGCAGGATTTTGAAAACACAGGAATAGGACACGGCAATATTACAAGTTTCAAACTGATATTACAAATGTTAGGAGTAATGCTGCACCTACGAAGAGGGAATTACTAGGAAGTTTACGTAAGAACTTTTGTTACTTTAGGTGGATGCAGCATTATCGTACAAACTAAAATCCACCGCCCTGACAAGTCACTAATGGGCAAATAAGTTTTCGAGTCTCTGGCCACTTGATGTTTCAAAAACAAATTCAGCTTCTGCGGAGACTTTGTCATTTAGGCTTAGACGCTTGCGGTGATCAGCACGCCATTCATTGTTGCGCCAGAGAACGCCAAACCTCATTACCTTGAGTACACTTGCCTCCCGAACAAAGAACCTGGCCAATTTAATCTCAGATGTGCTGCCTCGGTAGTCGATCAAATCAATTTCTGTAAGATGGAGATCAAGGCATTCGATGAGATTGTTATAGTGCAACACATTTTTCACTTTCGGGTCTTTTTTTATCTGCAAAAGAAGAGAACATATTAGAGCAGCTGGCTGCATAAGATTGCCGTGTCATCAAGAGGTACCAATATCATTTGCTCATACGATAGGGTTAGCTGGCTAGTGATATTTTTTCACTCTCTCTCTCTCTCTCTCTCTCTCTCTCTCTCTCTCTCTTTCTGTTTCCTCTCATTTAACTAGGAGCACGTGAAGAGCTTGTGCATTTGTTGCCTTCCACTATGTGGCCGATGCCATATTTCGCAAAAGTATGCCACATAAATACGCATTGATGTCAAATCAAAATATTTTGGCACCGCTCTCGCGATGTGAGAGAGTTGGCACCGCTGTGCACACAGACCCACATGTATAAACAAATCAATCAAACCAACTATACCAGCCTCTCACTCTCCCAAACAAGTGTTTTTTTATTGCCTCAGTCCTCTCTCTCCCACGCAGTGTTTTTTCATTGCGTGAGTTAATTTGGCACCGGAGCAAAGTAGGTGATCCAGATTGGGGCACCCGGTGAGCAATGGAGGGGCATCGATGCCAAATGCATCACAAGTGAATTTGGCACATGTTTTGGCCTACATACCACACTTTTGTACTCCCTCCATCCCAAAATTCTTGTCTTAAATCTGTCTAAATACGGATGTATCTAGTTATATTTTAGTGTTAGATACATACGTATCTAAACAAATGTAAGACAAGAATTTTGGGACAGAGGGAATACTACCTCGTATTTAGTATAAAATTTTGACCATAGATTTACCTAAGAAAATGCCAATGCATGTCACTAAAAATTACACCACTTGAAATTATGTTCAAATACAAATCCAACGATATAGTTCTTAGTGACATGCATTAACATTTTGTCAGTTAAATCTATGGTCAAATTTTGATGCTACAAAATTGGAAGAGTAAACCAGGACGGAGGTAGTACTTGCTCTTAGGGTAACCATAGAGTTACTGGAGTAGTGTAAGTTACTTTCCACTATGACTACCCTAGGCTACTATAGTAGTACAGCATAAAAACGATGCAGATGATCACGTGATAAAAAATACTAAAAACATTTCTTTCGGTGCAGTGCGTAGATCCAGTTTTCAACACTACACTTGTCATCGCAATTTGGGAAAATTATGAAAAAATTGAGCTACGTTGTGATTACCGTTTACTTATAGGAAAGAAGTTTCACCTCGATGAGTAGCTTCTCCGTGCACAGAAAGCATGTAAGGAATCCAACAACTTGATCCAGATTGGGGCCGATAGATTTTAGTGCTAAGATCTTCACTGTGTGCATGGACTGGGTCAAGCTTGTGGGAATCATTTTCTGGAAGACGGTCGTAAATACATCAAGAAGAAATTTAAAAATGTGAATTTCAAGAGGACGGAGAAGAAGATGAGTGATGTACCTTAACGATTACGGATCCAATACAGAGTTCGGAGAATTTGGCAGATGAGTACACCAATGCTGTCAATTTCGGCGCGTCAATGACCCTGATTTTTGTTGGACCTTCTAGATCCGATACAAGCAATCTCTCAAGGAAAGGCGCATTCTCAATGACCATAACGTGGAACAGCTGGAGTGATCTCTTCCCAATTGATGTCTTGTTGCGGGGCCAGCAAGACACATAAATCCATCAGAGATTCGTCGAGGCGATGTGGAGGTTAATGAACCCGTGGATCTGCTCAAGACGAAGGTACTCGAGCGCAGTACATCTACAGAGCAGGTGCTCCATAGCCTTCTTCGAGATGACAATGTCGAAGAGGTCGAGCTGCTTGAGTTGAGGGAGAAGAAGGGTGGGCGCGGCATTAATTTGGGGAAGATAGCAGGAGCTGAAGCTGGCGCGGCGCAGCGTTGGCATGAGATGGAGCGCGAACGGCGACAGAGAGCGACATCGTCCAGCTTCAAAGCTGAGCTCCTCGAGCTGATCTAGGGCGGGGGATAAGAACCACTCGTCGAACTTGGGTTGGACGTTGCAGTTGGTACTGAACATGCGGATGTCAAGGCGTCTGGCTGGCCCAGGGTGTGATGAAAGGATCTTGGAGACTGCGGCCATGCGTTTGCAATCCCTGTCGCAGAGGCAGCTGTCGACAGTGAGATTGAGGGGGACGCAGCGCCAGAGGGGGCGCCACCACCGGGAGAGCAGGGCGGTCCGCACGGCAGATTTGGTGGGGAGGAGGCCGATGATGACGAGCAGCATGTCGTCGGGGAGGCTGCTGATGAAGTCCAGGCTCGCCGGATGCAGTTTTGGCTCGAGCCGCCTCCGCTTGTTGGCTGCCTCGCCGTCCATCTCAACCGGCGGCGACGCCGATGTACACGTGTGCTGGTGTGTGTTGTGTGATGGGTGTGCGCGAGTGCGTCCTTCTGTGCATGCCGCCGTGCAGTGGTGAATTGTGCATGAGTGCGTCCTTCGCGCGCAAGAAGTTTTTCCTCAATGCGCCCTCAATTTACTAGCATGCGGGGTGCTACCCCGAGTGGTTTCAACTTTGTTTACTTCACCGCGTGTCAGATGGGCCTCTAGTTTACTTATTTTCACCCACTGCCACATGGGCCAGCACACGAAGATACAGAACACAAGCTGATAAGGCAGCATGTGGATTGGTTGACCGGTCAACTAAACAATATATGGAGCTATACGCTGACACAGTGAGCGTATAATCCGTCGGTATAGAGAGTTCGAGTGAGAGGGGAGGCCCGTGAGAGATAGCAGAGAGAGAGAGAGAGAAAGAGCTACTCCCTCCGTTCGATAATGTAGTTCCAACATTTTTTAAAGTCAAACTTTTGAAACTTTGACCAAGTTCATAAAGAAATTAGTTATATCTACAATACCAAAATTAAATGATAATATGAAGTAAGTACATGTTGTGATGAATCTAATGATTGTTCCAGATGTAAATGTTTTTCTCCACATATACCTGGTCAAACTTTTCTGAGGTTTGACTTTTCAAAACATCCATATGCTTATGGACGTGACAGAGTCCCTAACTAGAGAAAGAGAGAGAGAGAGAGAGAGAGAGAGACAGAGAGAGAGAAGTGTGTGTGCGTGTGTGAAAGAGACATGGACAACATACGATAAAAGTAGAGAAAAAGCGTGCGTGTCTTATGCAAACATATCACACATGCATCTTCGACAACGGAGGCAAGGTGAGGAGATAATGTGTGGTTGTTTGGAACCGAGAGAGCAAGACCCCTAGCACGTGGCCAAGAGGGGTCTGACAAACAAGGGAGAGAGGGCGAGAGAGACGTTACGGAGAAAATGCAGACATGGGGAGGAGAGAGTGTATGTTTGTCATAGAGAGATCCCCCTTGGAGATCGTGATGGGACTACATGAGTGGGAGATCGAGTGACAAGGTGTGTGCGCGATAGAAGATGCCCCGAGATATATCAAGATAGACGTATGGATGGAAGGAGACAATACGTGTGTTCCTGATGGCTAGTAAGAGATAGTCATACTTAGGAGGGGGGGGGAGTGCTTGCGCCTATGATGGAGTGAGAGATTATGGTACTTAGGGGGGTGCGTGTCACATGGAGAGAGAACAAGGGCGAAGAGTGTTGGATGGGTCTATATGTATAGCGCGAGCGAGACATGTGTATGTGTGAACCAGGGAGATATAAGGCCAGTTTGGCTTGCGTCCTGAGCATCTTTTGTCTGGCCTGGGGTTGTGACTGGATTTCATGCATGCTTGTGGGGCCACGAGGCTAACAACAACATGGATGGAAATTAGCATTAAATAATTGATGCATGGATTGATTGATGGGACATTGATGCTTTGCCTGGCCCAGGCATGAACCAAACACTTCAGCACCACACAAGCCTGGCCAGGCATAAATATTTTACATCTCACGTCCACACCAGGCAGTACCGACCATCAAGGCATGAGGGTCAGGTCCAAACTGACCAATAAAGTTTGAGAGAGATTGAGGAGCCCCAATAAGGCTGAGTGGTGCGTCAGATAGCTGAGAGGGGGAAAGAGATATTCCATCGCTCGATAATGCAGTGCATGTAAATTTTTTAGAGGTCAAACTTTGGAAACTTTGATCAGGTTTATGCAAATGTTATTTATACCTACAATATCAAAGATACATCATACAAAACTACATCTCATGATGAATCTAATGGTATATGTTTGCCGTACTAGATGTAATTCTTTTTCTCCACGTACATGGTCAAACTTTGTGATGTTTGACTTTTCAATAAATCTATATGCTATGGACCAAGGAGAGTGCCTCAGTCGAGACAGGTCAAGTGCGTGTGAATGAGAATGAGTGTGTGCAAAAAGAGTATGTGTGTGTGAAAGAGAAAGTGACAACAAACGATAAATTAGAGAGAGTGTGTGTTTTTCTGTTTCTTATGTGAACATGTCACGCATGCATCTCCGAGATGGAAAAGCGAGGCGAGGAGATACACGAAGATAGCTAGTGTGTGATTGTTTGCAACGGAGAGAGACACCCCTGTAGCACATGTCCAATAGAGGTCTGGCCAACAAGGAAAAAATGTCGAGAGGGACACATGATGGCATGGACGCATGGGGAGGGAGAGAGGGTGTGTTTGTGATAGAGAGATCCCCTCAAGATCGTGAGGGGACTATATGGGTGGGAGATCGAGGGAGTGCGTGCGCGATAGAAAGATGCCCCGAGAGAAATCGAGATAGACCATGCACATGTTTGTGATGGAGACTAAGATTAGCTAGTCATATACATATAGGGGGGGACTGCGTGTGCCTACAATTGAGTGAGAGACCATCATACTTGGCTAGCTGGGCATGAGATTGTGTGTGTGTGCGTGTGAGATGGAGAGAGAACGAGGGAGAGAGATAGAGTTTTAGATGGGCCTATCGAGTGCGAGTGAGATATGCATGTGTATGTGTGACCCAGGTGGATGGAGAGTTTAAGAGAGGGGGGGAGCTCCGAGACGACATAGTGGTGCGTGAGAGAGTTACGGGCAAAGAGCCAAGGAATTTGTGTGCGTACGATGAGTGCACCCAAGATATCTAGCTTGGACTAGCTAGAGTATCATACATAGTGTGTGAGAGAGACCAATAGATGGTGTATATATGCATGCGAACTAGAAAGACC
>NC_041383.1:663819525-663820540 GCF_002162155.2 Triticum dicoccoides | reverse complement strand
AGATGGATAGAAAGGGAAAGGGAGCAACAAGGGTTTTGTGTCGGATGCGTGCGACAGAATTGAAGATTGTCGGCGAGAGAGAGAGAGAGAGAGAGAGAGAGAGAGAACAGGAGTCCGGGAGAGCGGGAGGTCACGTTTTATGCATCAAAGACTGATATAAACCATGTTTCGATATAAACTTGCATTCAAATATTTAAATTGGACAACACCTTGTCTGCCATCCACACATGAACGGATATATGCGTATATCAAACAAGTTCATTAATTTGACTTTCAACATGTTCATGGAGTACTATAATACTGTACAACATGCTACTCAATTGAGGTGTTCAATTTTGGATTTAGTTCACTATTTTGACCTACTGAACGAGCTATTTCATTGAATCGAGATATTTCATTTTGGGTTTGATTCGCGTTTTTAGGTGGGTCAACTATTTGTCATATAGTAAATCGCTAGCAATGAGCATGTAAAAACACATTACTCCCGAGCATCATCTCTCCATCTAAAAAAGAAGTGGCAAGCTAATATTTCAAAATTTGATTCGAATTGACTTGGTCAGGTAGACGTGGATGCTCATTCTCCCAAAATTTGAACGAGCCATTAAACATCCTCTCTGCTAGGTGGAATTCGCCCGAGCAAATAAATGGGAGACGCGAAATTACCGTCCTATGCGGGACACGCATCAATTGGCCTGTTGTACATCGAGGGTAGGTTTGTAACTTCATCCAAGCGCGCCTTCTCCTCGGCCGAAATGACATGTGCCAAATAATTCATAAACCATGGTCGGCAAAACGCGCTCTCCTCGCCCGAAATAGCTTGCGCCCACTGTTTCAAAACACGCTCTCCTCGCCCAAAATCGCTCGCGCCCACTATAGTTCAAAACACGCCCTCCTCGCCCGAAATCATTCCCGCCCACTATTTGGGGAGAAGCAAAGTTACTCTACTATCCCCGACCCTCATTACACAGACCCAAGCCGAGAAGCCTATGGGCAAGGGTAGAACTGTAACTCTCCC
>NC_041383.1:663791787-663819172 GCF_002162155.2 Triticum dicoccoides | reverse complement strand
TCACCTTCTCCCCGGGAAGCTTCCTTCTCCCGAGCCGTGAAACCTCAGCCCCACCTTCATGGCGCCCCCACCGCACCAATTTCACAGCCGCCCTCCTCCCTAATGCCGGAGACGTTGTTCATTTGCCGTCGTGCACTGGGCCGTGTGCCTCTTACTCCGTGCTGCTGGTGCTGCCTCGACGATGGCCGCGTGAACCGTAATGGAGCCGATTCACCCCTGCCGTTGTTCACGGCGCCGGAGCGGCTCCAACTTCGGATCCGTCCAGAGTCCTGGCACTGCTTCCGCGTAGCCGTTGACCATCACGACATCGCTCTTTCCCTGCCGCCGGTCGCCACCGCAACCGCGCCGGCCTCACCGACTCGGTAGCTGGACCTGCCTACTTCACCATGCCACCAAATAGGTCGCACCGTCATCTAAAATCACTTTATTTAGGCATCAGTTGTCTGAATTTTTATTCTGGGCCAATCGATTCCCAATGGGAAGCAGCACCCCTCAAGGCGGCGTAGCTCCTAGGCTGCCGGTTGGCTAGTGTCTAACGTAAGGGTGTGGAGCCGCAAGTTCACTGCGGAAGCAACACTTAGATGGCTATCTTTTAGAGTTGCGTGGGTTGAAGGTAATGTCGCCGCCGGATCGGGATGACGGGGAGTCTTTGTGGATTGGCCCGGGGGCGACGCAACCACGGCAGTGCGGTGGGGCGGGGAGCGGGGTTTTGGCCGGGGCCACAGACGGCGGAGGCAGGCTGCTCTGCCATTGGTCGCTGGCTCTTCAGGGAAGATTCCGAACAGTGTCAGCCGGGAGGCACAAGACGACCATCAAGCCATCCGGCGTAGATCGGACAGTACCAAAATAAAATAAAATCATGTGACCCCAATTTAGTCTTCAGTCAACAGACGTGTGACCACTCTCGTACCTTGCTGTTGATCTCTTAGTGTATTTCTTCAGATCAAAGATATATGTCGTTCTTAACATTATGCGTTATCTGCATCTTCAGACACACCGTCTTCCGACTCACCGTAGTTGCTCCAACAAGGGAAGCATACACTAGAAGGGAGCTATAGTCCCCACTCAACAGTTCCCTGCATCAAATGCGTGTGCCCGACATGGACAGCCACAACAACTGCAGGGCCATCGACAAGTCAGCACATGATGCTCACTCCTATGGATGGCAGCCAGATAGATTGTACCCTCATCTTACTTGTGTGCAACATTTATGGCGTTGTTATTCATCTAACCATGGAAAATAGATCATCACATTTCACTATATATTCATGCTGATCTCTTACGGGTCTTGTTCAGGAGTTCACGTTGTTCCATAGTTTAGCTAAGATACTTGTTCTTTAGGTAATGCTGTTCCATAGTTATCATCCATCAGCCAATGCTATCCCACAGGCTGGTGATTATAGTATTATACCACTTCTACTATTACCTATGTTGTTCTTTAATACTTTTGTGTGCCATCTAGTTAATCTCGAGTAGAAACGATACATATTCTGTAGCTTTCATATGTGTTCTCCCTTTAGTTTATGAGACCTGTTGCTGCTAGTTAAGCCCAGTCCTACTATTTATGTCATCTCTTACAGGCACTCATTAAATAAATCTAACTACTAGTTGTCTTCCATGCATGTTAGATATAATTGCACACACTGATATATCCACAAGAACCTCACGGAGCAATGTAAAGGCCAATAAACTTGATGTCAATGATACCCAATATGATGGAACATGTAATGGTAGTTCTTCAGAAGACTTGCAGAAAGATGATGAATCCTATTCACCCCACAAGGTCCTTGCTCTAACTTGGCCTGTGATATGGGTACAACATGCATATAATGTCCTGGAGTGTATCTACTTTGTTGCAATGCCATGTGCCTAGCATGCTGATCATGCATGTAAATATGTCATGCCTTCCTGTTTTCCAGTACCTATTCCATTCATGATAACATGTTTTCAAATTCAAGTACTGTCATTCTACTCTATCGCAATGCCATCTACTTAATTTGGACATCATGCTTCTGAAAATCTTATGCATTGTTATTCATCAGTATGTACTTCATCAGTTATTTCTGTACGTATTTCGCTAGCATATAGTTTTACATTCAACTAGTGTTTTTTTGCTGTGTTGTCCTGTCGTATCCCTAGCTCTTACACCATACTCCCTCCGTCCGGATTACATGTTGCCGAAATGGATAAAAAAGGATGTATCTAGAACTAAAATACGCCTAGACCCATCCATTTTTTTCCAGATGGAGGGAATACATGTCAATATATCATGCCTTTCTATTCTTCGGTACCTATTCCATCTCTCTACCGTCGCATGTTTTATAATTAAAGCACCATTCTTCTATACAAGGCATGCAAGGGGAAGACGACTATGTTAGAATATGAAGGGTTACAAACAAGGCCTTGCAAAAGATCCAAACTCCAGGAGATAATAAACCAACTCCAGTTTTTATAGATACTGCTCCAGGACAGAGAAACCCAACTCCTACTGATAATAAGCAGATTCCAGTGGCCAAAGAACTAGTCCGCTCCAGTCCAGCAAAAATATGTCAACTCAATTCTAAGAAGCGTGTGCGTATCCTTGCATCATAAAATTTTATAGCATGCTGATCATATTTTCTACATGTTTCTTACCCATCTCTCTTTTAGAAAATAAGCTTAACAGATAGAAGAATTTCTGCAATGGTATCATTTATGAGGAAAGATTCTTGCAGGAATTCTCTGTGCTCCAATGTAGATGTAAGTACCTGTTGTATATCACTATATTTTTACATCAGCATGTATTTTGTTAATCGGCGTGAATCCAACCTTTATCTGATCTAAATTTAGTTGTAGCAAAATGTATGATTAAAGGCCACAATGTTGATTTTTGTAAGGAAAACTGCCTGGTAGTTTTGCATCCTGAGCTACATGAGTGTACTATCTCATATCAGTGGGTTTGAATACTTAGGTTCTGCAGTGGGTTTTATAATGTTTTTCTTTACTGTGTTGTCCTATCGTCTCCCTAGCTCTTACATCACACTCCCTCCGTCCAGATTAAATGTCGCGGAAATGGATAAAACTGGATGAATCTAGAACTAAAATACGCCTAGACCCATCCATTTATTTCCGGATGGAGGGAATACATGTCAATATGTCATGCCTTTCTATTCTTTAGTACCTATTCCATCTTTGCTGTAGCATGTTTTATAACTGAATCACCATTCTTCTATATAAAGCATGCAAGGGGAAGACGGCTATGTTAGAATCTAAAGGGTTACAAACCAGGTCTTTGCAAAAGATCCAAACGCCAGGAGATAATAAACCAACTCCATTTTTCATAGATACTACTCCAGCACAGAGAAACCCAACTTCCACTGATAATAAGCAGATTCCATTGGCCAAAGAACTAGTCCGCTCCAGTCCAGCAAAAGAATGTCAACTCCATTCTAAGAAGCGTGTGCGTATCCTCGCATCATGAAATTTTATAGCATTCTGATCATATTTTCTAGATGTTTCTTACCCATCTCTCTTTTAGAAAATAAGGTTAAACGATAGAAGACTTCCTCCATTGGGATCATATTCGAGGAAAATATCTTGCGGGAATTCTCTGTGCTCCAATGCTGATGTAAGTACCTATTGTATATCATTATATTTTTACATCAACATGTATTTTGTTAATTGGCGTGAATCTAACCTTTATCTGATCTAACATTAGTTGTAGTGAAATGTTAAAGGCGCCAATGTTGGTTTTTGTAAGGAAAACTGCCTGGTAGTTTTGCATACTGAGCTGCATGAATGTACTATCTCATATCATGCACATTACTGAATTGTAGTGCTTCTCTGGTTGCCCATTCATTCATTGTGTCAATGTTGCTTTCGTACTACCGTACCTGGCTGATGATAGCTGTGCCATATTGTGTTAATTTGGTGTAGGCTAGTTGCCCAAACGTTCGTTGTGTCAATGTTGCTTTCCTATTATCTGACTTGGCCAATGATAGCAATGCTAGTGTGTTAATTTTGTGCAGGCTGCTGAAGATAAGAAGACAAACTCTGAAAACAGCAAGGCAACCCCATTGTTTCTTTCCAGTAAATCTAGGCCAGGTAATATGGCAATAACTCATGATTAATCTGTTTGGTTCCCGTCCTAATTTATGTTATGATTCAGTGGTCGAGACACTCTCCACTATCAATAATGCAAGCCTGCCAAAATCGCCATCTGAATCTATTCAGTATCCTCTGTCTCGAATGCAACGGAATAAATGTATGTTTGTGAAACAATTAATGGCTGAAGCAATGATGGAAATGGTGGATCAATCAGAGGTGCAGAGTCGTGCGACACAACAACTGATCAATGTTTTCAGAGACAGTGTAGCAAAGCAGCAAGAACTTGCCCACATGCTTATGGGCGTCATCTGTGCTGAGGTTGCAGATTGTGACGTTGTATATGGTTAGCTTCTACTCATTTATTTGCACTGGCATCAATCTTTGATTGCCCAGTGGATGTAATTTCCTGTAATATATGCTGGATGTGCAACGTTATTCCCTGTATGTCGTACCTTTGCTTGATTGGTTTTGGTCTTGTGCATAATTGCTCGTCGTGATGGGCTCAAATTATCTAATTTGGCCTAAATACATGTACGAACTTTAGTGGGCCCATTAAGTTAATGGGCCGTTACTAGGCCGAAAGTTAATGGTCGGCCCTCTTACCTCCTGGGTCGTTAACAGGCCGACATCAAAGCGAGCAACAAGTGGCCCCAATTTATTTCACGGGCCGTTAACAGGCTGTTACTAAGTTTGGGCTACATATGGCCCAACTATACTGTAGGCCTTTAGCAGGCCGAAAGAGACAGCGGGCTTGTACTGGACCATGAAGAGCATGGGCCGCTAAGAGGCCGAAAGTCAGGCCGTATTGTAAATGGCCTAACTGTGTTGTGGGCCTTTAGCAGGCCGAAAGAGAAACCGGGCTGGTATTGGACCATGACGGGCATGTGCCGTTAAAAGGCCAAAACTAAGGTCTGACTACAAATGGCCCAACTCATTTATGGTCTATTAACAGTCCGAAAGGCACACAGGACTGTGAATTGGCCCAACACTTAAATGGGTCGCTAAAAGGCCAAAACTCAGGTCCGACTACAAATGGCCCAACTGATTTATGGGCCGTCAACAGGGTGAAAGTGACACCGGGCCAGAAGTTGGCCTAACACTTAAATGGGCTGCTAAAAGGCCGAAACTCAGGTTCGACTACAAATGGCCCATCAGATTTATGGGCCGTCAATAGGCTGAAAGACACACCGGGCCGGAAATTAGCCCAACATTTAAATGGGTCGCTAAAAGGCCGAAAGATGTACATCCTGAAAATTGGCCCATCCATTAAATGGGTTGTTAACAGGCCAAAGTCTCATCGGGCCGATATTGAGCCCAAATATACAGCGGGCTGTAAATGGGCTCGAACTGACGATGGGCTGCAATGGTGTCAAATCTTTAACGGGCCGTTGACGGGCCGAATTGGCACATCTCGTATGGGCCGTGGGCTTAAATGGACCTGACACAAGTAGGCCTTATATGGGACGCCCTGCTAATTATTACTGGGCCGGCCTTTTTCACCAGAATGGGCCAGTGTTGGGCCGTGCCACGTGTCGACCTATCATAGGTGCCTCCTGTCCAATGAGTGGATGACATCTGTCCCAACGGTAAGGCAACACGTGTTTCCTACGGCCAATGATGATTTTACACGTGGAAAATCCCCATTGGCCCGGGCTGTTAACGGGTTATCGGATCCAAAACCGGACCCGATAGCTTAACAACATTCTGTTACGGTGGATGCCACGTGTCGGTCACCCTTGACGAAAGCACTTCTGTGACGCGCGATTTATTGTCATGGAAGTGGACACTTCCGTGATGATAATTTTGGTAATGTCATGGAACACTTCTATGACAGCACAGGTATGACTATCTTGATTCTGTCATAAATTTGTCATTGATGTACATGCATGACAGAAAATGCGACCTACTGTGACAAACACGTATCATCACAGAAGTGTATTTTTTTGTAGTGGCATCAGCTGGGCAATGCCCAAACCACGCTGCGCACCAAGGAGGAGGAGTGCAGCAAGGTGGCCCAGGAGCGCGACCGTCTGGTCAAGGAGCTGGCTAACCAGGCGGAGCTTCACAAGGCGACCCTTCAGACGGCGAAGGAAGTGAGGCCACTCTCCAAGACGAGTTCGAGACTCGGTGCTCAAACTAGGCCGATACGAAGAGGGCGTTGAATGACGGCTATAGCCGGATCGAGGACATGGTCGATGGTGAGTTGTCTTCCTCTTTATTTCATTTGCCGATTGTCATATGATCCAGCTTTCGGCTTCATACTTCTTTTTCTTCTAGCGTAGAGTACTTCCCTGGCTACGCCGTTGCCGCCAGCCAAGCGATCGAAGCTCGCCACGAACAGCAAAGGCGGGCTGGTGCGGAGATTGCTCCGAATGCCTGTGGGTCGCTCGACGGGCAACTTCTTACCATCCAGGCTCGTCTCCAGCCATCTCATCGGGTGCTCCGTCGGCTGCAGTGTGTCAGAGCCCAGGTGATCATCATCCTCTGGCCAGGTTTCCAAGCTCCGCGCACCCCCAGTTGGACTACCGACTGGCTGGATGTGGCTGTCGGCCGCTTCAAGGCGTGGAAGGGCTCCTCGGCCCGGGCAGGCGCACGGTGTGCCTTGGAGTTTGTCAAGGCATGGTACCCTGGGCTAGATCTAGCCCAGTTGGCCACGTTCCGGCAGGAGGCCAATGAAGAGTTGGTGGCGGTGAGGGGTGCTCTCATTCATCGCGCCGTGGCGATCACCGAGTACACCGATACCGACTTCTTTGTCCCCGAGCTAAATGAAGAGGGTGCTAAGGTGCCGCCGGACTTGTTCGGGCTGAACCTGGATGATGGCGAGGACTCGGCAGAGGAGATCGCCTCCAGCGATGTGGGCAAAGACGAGGAGAGCCAGGATCATGAAGACGCCACACCGGAGGACGGAGCAGACGACCAGCCTCAACTCAACCGTGCCTCAAGCAACGAGTCGTGTGCGAGCGCGCCGACTGCTGCTAGGGATAACCAAGCCAAGATTTGCCAGCCGACCACTCCACCAGCCGGCGCCGCCGACTCCACCAGCCTGTCGGACCCGCCTGCTGCTCACTTGGCCTAGGTGGCCCATTTATCTTTAACTTTTCCTACTGTGTAGTCTTTTGAACAATGTCATTAAATTCGCGCAGTTCCACCCACTGGGGGTATATTCAAACTTGTTGAATACCGGTTAAAAAAAACCATGCTGTGTAAATATTATCTCACGCGTGTTGTGCTTGCACCGAATTCCGACTTTCCTTGCTTTTTTGATCCTTTTTGGCTTTTTCTTTTGCCGCCCTCCCTTGGCTGTTATCTTGCCAGCCATGCAGCCGCTCTACAGACTGTGACTAGGACAAGTACTTAGCGGTTTGGGAGGACAAGTACTTCGGCGGCTTAGGACGTAGCAAGGTAAGTAAGAAGCTGGCCGGCCGGCTGCTCAGCAGCCGGTCGGTGAGGCTGGAAGTCGGCCAGTCTTATGTAAATATTTTTGTCCTTAGCCATATTTCATGTGGGCATCATTTCCTACCTTTGACTCTTGCCAGCCAGACAGTCGCTCTACAAGCCGCTGCTTGTGTCAAGAGAAGGCTTAGATGTCGGCACATTAATTGTCCGACTTTAGGTAGCATTGACATAATAGAAGGCGGCAAACCCCCGGGCCAACTGGTAGAACCCGGTGCCAGGCAGAAGAAATGAAGTAACACATTCATATTCATGAAACTTATCATATAGATAAAAAAGGGTAGTCCCCGAGTGCTCTTCGGGGGACCCGATGTCTTGCACTTAATACAAAAGATAGCATGGTACATACTGCATCAACTGTAAAATCTTAGAAGGAGGTTTGCATTCCATGGGCGCTCTGATTCCTTGCTGGAGTCGTCGCTCTTGCGATCTCTGGGCTTCTGTCCATCAATCAGGTAGTAGGAGGCGTTGCCCAAGGCATTGCTGATGATGAAGGGGCCTTCCCAAGGGGCCGAGAGCTTGTGTTGGCCGGCTGTTCGCTGGATCAGCCAGAGCAAAAGGTCGCCCTCTTGGAAGGATCTTGGCTTGACCTTTCGACTGTGGTAGCGGCACAGGCTCTGCTGATAGATGGCGGACCGGCTGAGTGCCAACAGCCATCCCTCTACCAGCAGATCGACACCGTCTTCTCGTGCTTCCTTTACCTCCGCCTCCGTGTACATGGTAACGCGAGGTGAGTCGAACTCGATGTCAGTTGGGATGATAGCCTTGGCCCCGTACACAAGGAACAAAGGAGTGAAACAGTTAACTTGTTTGGAGTGGTGCGCAGGCTCCAGAGGACGGCCAACAGCTCATCGATGAGCGCTCCACTGGCTCGACTAGTCGAGGCTTGATGCCAGAGAGGATGAGGCCGTTTCCTCACTCGACTTGGTTGTTTGACTGCGGATGGGCAATGGACGCTAAGTCTAGTCGGATGCCCTGCGTCGCATAGAAACGGGCCGATGCTCCTTTGGCAAAATTTGTGTCGTTGTCGGTGATGATGTTGTGCAGTATGCCATACGAGACGGTGATATCTACAATGAAGGTCACGGCAGTCGGCCCATTCAACTTCTTGATTGTCTTTGCTTCAATCCATTTGGTGAATTTGTCCACGGCGACAAGCAGATGAGTCATGCCGCCGTGTGCTGTCTTGAACGGGCCCACCATGTCCAGCCCTGAGACAGCAAAGAGCCAAGTGAGAGGGATGGTTTTGAGTGTAGAAGCCGACAGATGCTGCTTGGAGCTGAACTTCTGGCACCCCTTGCAATGCTTGACCAAGTCTTTGGCGTCTTCCAAAGAAGTCGACCAGAAGAAACCATGGCGGAAAGCCTTGGCAACAAGTGATCTTGAGGCCACGTGGTGGCCGCATTCACCTTGATGGATATCTTTGAGGATTGCCATGCCTTTCTATGGCTCCACACAATGCTGGAAGAGTCCAGTCATGCTGCGCCTGACAAGCTCTCTGTTTACTATCATGTAGGCTCCTGCCCAGCGCCGTACTTGCTAGGCCGAGGTCTCATCAGTCGGTAGCTCCCTCTTCACCAGGAAGTTGAGAATGGGTTGTGCCCATGATGGAGCTATGACTTCTTCTACTGTCAGCACGGCCACTCCAACTAGGGCGGCTAGGCTGGGAGGTGGTGGGTTGGAGTCGGCCACCGCCTGCTGTGTCATTGAAGTCCCCAGGTCGACTGCTGCAGTCCCAGGGCCGGGCTCTGAAGTCCCCGAGCCGGGTGCGGCTGCAACAATCCCTGAACCGCCCGCCAAAGTCCCCGAGCCGACTGCTGAGGTCCCCAAGTAGGATCCGACTATTCCTGGGGTAGCCGACACGAAGATAGAATCTGATTTCTGTGAAGGCTTGAGGAGGCGCTAGAGGGAGACGCCGGTTGGCATGGCTTGTCGGGTGGAGCTGATTCGTGCCAGTGCATCTGCTTGCTCGTTGTCAGCCCGTGGCACGTTTAGGAACTCACACCCTTCGAAATATCCATTGAGTTGCTGGACGAGGAAGCGGTAGCTTGCCATGTTTTCATCCTTGGCATCCCAGTCGCCAGACGACTATTGGACCACCAAGTCCGAGTCGCCGTAGCACAGGATCCGGCGGATGCCGAGCTCTTTGGCCAGCCGGAGCCCGTGTACGAGCGCCTCATACTCTGCCACATTATTACGGATAAATAGACTCAATGTGTCTTTGAGCTTGTCGCCTTTGGGAGAGGTAAGGATGACGCCGACTCCCAGACCAGTGTGCATCTTGGAGCCATCAAAGTGAATCCGCCAATGGGTAGAATCTGGCGTTGGTGGCAGGTACTGGGTCTCGGCCCAGTCAACGAGGAAGTCGGCCAGCGCTTGGGACTTGATGGTGGTGCGAGGCTGGTAGAAGATGGTGTATGGAGCCAGCTTGATGGCCCATTTGGCCACCCGGCCTGATGCATCCCATCGGCCCATGATCTCGGCAAGCGGGGCAGTGCAAACGACCGTGATGGGGTGCTCTTGAAAATATGGCTTGAGCTTATTAGAGGCAAAGTACACACCGTAGCACATCTTCTGGTACTGGGGATATTTCTACTTTGAGGTTGACAACACCTCGGTCAGATAGTACACGGGCCTCTGGACCGGCTATGCCTTGCCATCTTCTAGGCGTTGTACCACAATGATTGTGTTGACCACCCGGCTGGTTGCGGCAATGTAAAGAAGCATGGGCTCTTTCTCAGTCGGAGTCACCAGGACAAGCAGCATGGTCAACATCTTCTTCAGCTGTAGAAAGGCTTCGTCCTCCTGGTCATTCCACTCGAAGTGAGTGGTTTTCTTCATGAGTTGATACAGGGGAAGATCCTTCTCTCCCAGCCGACTGATGAAGCGGCTGAGGAAGGCCAAACACCCAGTGAACTTTTGGACATCTCGCAGTCGGGTGGGTATCTTCATCCTCTCGATGGCTTTGATCTTCACAGGGTTGCACTCAATGCCGCGTTCAGAGACCAGGAAGCCAAGGAGCTGGCCGGTTGGCACTCCAGAAACTCATTTCTCGGGGTTGAGCTTGATTTGAAAACGGCGCAGATTGTCAAATGTTTCCTTGAGATCTTCCAGAAGGGTACCATGCTTCTCCGTCTTCACCAAAATATCGTCTACATAGACATGGGAATTTCTGCCGAGCTGTTTGAGGAGGCACTTCTTCATGCAACGCTGAAAAGTGGCACCGACATTTTTCAAGCCAAATTTCATGGTCAGGTAGCAGAAGGCTCCGAATGGTGTGCTGAAGGCGGTCTTCAGGCGGTCGGTCGGGCTCAACTTGATCTGGTGGTACCCTGAGTAGGCATCCAAGAAACTCAACAACTCGCATCCGGCTGTGGAGTCTATTACTTGATCAATCCAAGGCAAGCAAATGGATCTTTGGGGAAAGCTTTGTTGAGGCTGGTATAATCAATGCACATGCACCACTTGTTGTTCTTCTTCAGTACAATGACTGGATTAGCAAGCCACTCTGGAAAGAACACTTCCATAATGAAGTCGGCTGCTAGGAGCTGAGCTATCTCTTCAACAACAATTTTTCTCTTTTCTTCCGACAGTCGGCGGAGGGGTTGCTTGACTGGTTTTGCATCTTCTCTGACATGTAGCTTGTGCTCGGCAAAATCCGTCAAAACACCCGGCATGTCCTTGGGGGACCATGCAAAGATATCCCGATTCTCATGGAGGAAATCGACGAGCTCGCTTTCCTATTTGTTGTCAAGGTTGGTTCCTATAAGAGCGAACCTCTCCGGGTGGTCCGGGTCCAAGGGTATCTTCTTGGTTTCTTTGGCCGGCTGGAAGGAGCCTTGTGTCTCCGACTCCTTGGGGTCCGGTGACAGGTCCGGCTGCTTGCCGGCCATAGCCACAACCTGGTCAAGGAGCTTCTTCTCTGCTGTGATCACAAGGGACTCGGCCAACCGGCTGCTAGCTGCGGCACAGGCGACCGACTTCTTGTAGTCTCCGACTATGGTGATGATGCCCTTGGTTCCCGACATATTCATCTTGAGGTAGGCGTAATGAGGTACTACCATGAATTTGGCCAGCGCAGGTCGGCGAAGCAATGCATGATAAGGGCTCTCCAGGTCCACTACCTCAAACCAAATTGCTTCGCAGCGGAAGTGATCTTTGTCTCTAAAGAGGACATCTATCTTGATCTTTTCGATTGGTGAGCAGGAAAGGCCGGGTACAATGCCATGGAAAACAGTCTGGCTGGGCTGGAGTTGCTTCACCTTGATGTTTAGCTTCTCCATGGTATCGCGGTAAAGGATGTTGATGCTGCTGCCGCCATCTATCAGGACTCGGGAGAAGCGAGCAGCTCGCCTCTCTGTTGCAAAGGTGGCATCCAACACCAGGGCATAGGAACCCGGAGAAGACATCGCCTCCGAATGGTAGGCTCGGCTCCAACTGATGGGCTTCTCAGACCAGTGCATGAACTCTGGGACCTTGGAGGCAACAATGTTGACCTCTTGGTGCTGCCTGCGCCGGCAGCGCCTATCATCGGCCTGGCTAGTGAAGACAATGTAGGCTCCGTGTTCTTCAGAGAATTCATCATGGATGGCTCCGACTGCTGGACGGGCCACCGGCTGCCAAGGAGGCTGGCCAGCAGGCGAAGGGGGCAGCAGCCCTTCGCCTTTGGAGATTCGGGTGAGCTAGTGGAACTTCCGGGTGGTGTGATTGGATGGCTTCAAGCCGCTGTGGAACTTGCATGGTGCATCAAGGGTTTGCTCATAGGAGAAGGCAGGCTGCCAAGCCGGCTTACCACCTTTCTGAGCGCTTGGGTATGGGCTGCCCCTCCGGCTGGTGATCTTCGATTGTTGCCACCTGCCGGCTGGTGGAAGCTGGCATCAGGGCCTTGCGCTTGTTGTTGTTCTGCTACTGGCGCCGCCTGGTGTCACCAGCCGGCGTCCTGGGAGCCGGAGGGATCACCTTCCCAGATGCATCCACCTGAAGCTCCGACTTCATAGAGGAGTAGGCAGTGGCATACTTGTCTGCTATGATCAGCAGCTCGTCGAGTGTAGCCAGCTCCTCGCAGAGGAGTCGGTGCTTGAGCAGGGTGCCTTCTCTGCACCCGGCGGTGAAGTACTCTATGGCTTGCACCTCATGCACCCCTTCGTAGGAGTTGCGGAGTTCGGCCCACCGCGTCAGGTAGTCGCGAGTGGACTTGGTAGGGCCTTGGATGCATAGAGAGAGATGGCGAGGCTTGGGCGGCCGCTTGTAAGTGCTGGTGAAGTTGCGGATGAAGACTTTAGTGAAATCTGCCCAGCTGTTGACGCTGTAGGGCTTGAGGCTATTCAGCCAAGTGCGCGTCGTACCCTGAAGCATGAGGGGGACGTATTTCACAGCAACACGCTTGTTGCCGTTTGCTATGTTGAATGCAGTGGAGTAGTCGACTAGCCAGTATTCCGGCTTCACGGAGCCATTGTACTTAAGCGTATCTCTTGGGAGCGAGAACCCTTTGGGGAAGGGATCATTGCGGATGCGAGGGCCAAAACAAGGCAGACCGATCGCATCTTATTCTTCAAGCGCCTGGGATCGTGCCAGGCGGTCGATCCGATGACGGGCATCATTTTCTCCGACTCCTTCACGACGGCCCAGCCGGCCGCTGAGCGTCGGGTGCTCAACAAGCGGCGGGGAGGCGTACCTCTCCCTGCGAGGAGGAGGCGGCGGACAGTCGTCTCGCCGCTCCACAGCTCATGGGCGGCCATCTTGGTCGCGCTCAATGGTGAGGCGCGTCCGACTGCGGCTAGCAGCCGACTCATTATCTCTTTGGTTGAGGGCGCCGCCTGCTATCGGCGTCCGGGAGGTCACTCCATGCTCTCGGCGGGGGGAGGATTCTCGGCGCGCGTGCCAGTTTCTTGCCGCGCGACAGCCGCGTCGATGAGCTGCTGGGCGCGCTCCGTCATGCAGCATCGCTCGTCACCATCCACGTGTTCTAGCTCGTCTACTGCCACCTGGGCAACACGTAGGTCCTCAATGGGCGTGGCGTAAATTGGGCGGTCGGCCCCCAGCATGCTGGCGATGGTCGCTCCGCGCTGTAGGATGATGCCCACGCGGCTAGGTGCTACGTCTTGAGCTTGCGTTGGTTTTCCTTGAAGAGGAAAGGGTGATGCAGCAATAGTAGCGTAAGTATTTCCCCCAGTCTTTGAGAACCAAGGTATCAATCCAGTAGGAGGCTCCTCACATGTCCCACGCACCTACACAAACAAACAAAGAACTCGCAACCAACGCGATAAAGGGGTTGTCAATCCCTTCACGGCCACTTGCGAAAGTGAGATCTAATAGAGATAGTATGATAAATATATTTTTGGTATTTTATAATATAGATGCAAAAAGTAAAGATGCAAATAAAAGTATATTGAAAGCTTATATGATAAAAGATAGACTCGAGGGCCATAGGTTTCACTAGGGGCCTCTCTCAAGATAGCATAAGTATTACAGTGGGTGAACAAATTACTGTCGAGCAATTGATAGAAAAGCAAATAATTATGAGATTATCTAGGCATGATCATGTATATAGGCATCACGTCTGTGACAAGTAGACCGACTCCTGCCTACATCTACTACTATTACTCCACACATCGACTGCTATCCAGCATGCATCTAGAGTATTAAGTTCATAAGAATAGAGTAACGCATTAAGAAAGATGACATGATGTAGAGGGATAAACTCAAGCAATATTATATAAACCCCATCTTTTTATCCTCGATGGCAACAATACAATATGTGCCTTGCAACCCTTTCTGTCACTGGGTAAGGACACCGCAAGATTGAACCCAAAGCTAAGCACTTCTCCCATGGCAAGAAATATCAATCTAGTAGGCCAAACCAAACTAATAATTCGAAGAGACTTGCAAAGATAACTCAATCATACATAAAAGAATTCAGAGAAGATTCAAATATTTCTCATAGATAAACTTGTTCATAAACCCACAATTCATCGGATCTCGACAAACACACCGCAAAAAGAGTTTACATCGAATAGATCTTCACAAGAGAGGGGGGGACATTGTATTGAGATCCAAAAAGAGAGAAGAAGCCATCTAGCTAATAACTATGAACCCGAAGGTCTGCGGTAAACTACTCACAACTCATCGGAGGGGCTATGGTGTTGATGTAGAAGCCCTCCATGGTCGATTCCCCCTCCGGCAGAGCGCCGGCGAAGGCTCCAAGATGGGATCTCGCGGATACAGAAGGTTACGATGCCGGAAATATTTCTTTGGTGGCTCCCTGGATATTTTCGGGGTATGTAGGTATATATAGGAGGAAGAAGTACGTCGGTGGCCGCTCGAGGGGCCCAGGAGACAGGGGGCGTGCCTAGGAGGGGTGGGCGCGTACTCCTATCTTCTGGTCGCCTCGATTGCTTCTTGAGTTGCACTCCAAGTCCTCTGGATCACGTTCGTTCCAAAAATCATGCTCCCGAAGGTTTCATTCTGTTTGGACTCCGTTTGATATTCCTTTTCTTCAAAATACTGAAATAGGCAAAAAAACAGCAATACAGGTTAGGCCTCCAGTTAGTAGGTTAGTCCCAAAAATGATATAAATGTGTAAAATAAAGCCCATAAACATCCAAAAGGGGTAATATAATAGCATGGAACAATAAAAAATTATAGATACGTTGGAGACGTATCAAGCATCCCCAAGCTTAATTCATGCTCGTCCTCGAGTAGGTAAATGATAAAAACAGGATTTTTGATGTGGAATGCTACCTAGCATAACTCTCAATGTAATTTTCTTTATTGTGGCATGAATGTTCAGATCCAAATGATTCAAGATAAAAGCTTATAAAACATAAAAATAATAATACTTCAAAGCATACTAACAAATAATCATGTCCTATCAAAATAGCATATCCAAAGAAAGCTTATCCCTACAAAATCATGTAGTTAGGCCATGCTTCATTTTCATTACACAAAATACTCCCATTATGTACAACCCCGATGACGAGCCGAGCAATTGGTTCATACTTTTTAACGTGCTTCAGCTTCTTTCAACTCTTACGCAATACATGAGCGCAAGCCATGGACATAGCACTATGGTGGTATATGGTGGTGGTTGTAAGGACAAAAGGGAGAAGATAGTCTCACATCAACTAGGCATATCAACGGGCTATGGAGATGCCCATTAATAGATATCAATGTTAGTGAGTAGGGATTGCCATGCAACGGATGCACTAGAGCTATAAATGTATGAAAGCTCAACAAAAGAAACTAAGTGGGTGTGCATCCAACTTGCTTGCTCACGAAGACCTAGGGCATTTTGAGGAAGCCCATCATTGGAATATACAAGCCAAGTTCTATAATGAAAAATTCCCACTAGTATATGAAAGTGACAACATAGGAGACTCTCTATCATGAAGATCATGGTGCTATTTTAAAGCACAAGTGTGGAAAAGAGATAGTAGCAATTGTCCCTTCTCTCTTTTTCTCTCATTTTCTTTTTTTCTTTTTTCTTTTTTCTTTCTTTCTCTTTTTTTCTTTTCTTTTTTTTCTTTTCTTTTTTTTCTTTTTGGTGGGCTTCTTTGGCCTCTTTTTTTTCATGGGCTTCTTTGGCCTCTTTTATTTTTATAAAGTCCGAAGTCTCATCCCGACTTGTGGGGGAATCATAGTCTTCATCATCATTTCCTCACTGGGACAATGCTCTAATAATGAAGATCATCACACTTTTATTGATTTACAACTCAAGAATTACAACTCAAAGCTAGAACAAGATATGACTCTATATGAATGCCTCCGGCGGTGTACCGGGATATGCAAAGAATCAAGAGCGACATGTATGAAAATTATGAAGGTGGCTTTGCCACAAATACAATGTCAACTACATGATCATGCAAAGAGCAATATGACAATGATGGAGCGTGTCATAATAAACGGAACGGTGGAAAGTTGCATGGCAATATATCTCGGAATGGCTATGGAAATTCCATAATAGGTAGGTATGGTGGCTGTTTTGAGGAAGGTAAATAATGGGTGCATGCTACCGGCGAAAGTTGCGCGGTATAATAGAGGCTAGCTAAATGGAAGGATGAGTGTGCGTATATCCATGGACTCACATTAGTCATAAAGAAATCATATACTTATTGCAAAAGTCTACTTAGTCCTTGAAGCAAAGTACTACTACGCATGCCCCTAGAGGGATAGATTGGTAGGAAAAGACCATCGCTCGTCCCCGACTGCCACTCATAAGGAAGACAATCAAAAGAGCACCTCATGCAACAAATTTGTCACACAACTTTTACCATACGTGCATGCTACGGGACTTGCCAACTTCAACACAAGTATTTCTCAATTTCATAATTATCCACTAGCATGACTCTAACATTACTACCTTTATATCTCAAAACAATTATCAAGCATCAAACTGATCCTAGTGTTTAATGCACTTTCTATGATAGTTTTTATTATACCCAACTTGGATGCTCATCATTCTAGGACAAAATTCATAACCATAGCAAATACCATGCTGTTCTAAGAGACTCTCAAAATAATATAAGTGAAGCATGAGAGACTAGCAATTTCTACAAAATTAAGCCACCGTCGTGCTCTAAAAGATATAAGTGAAGCACTAGAGCAAAAACTATCTAGCTCAAAAGATATAAGTGAAGCACATAGCATATTCTAATAAATTCTAATCAAGTGGGCTTCTCCGAAAAGGTGTGTGCAGCAAGGACGATTGTGGTAAACTAACAAGCAAAGACTAATATAATACACGATGCTCCAAGCAAAACACATATCATGTGGCGAATAAAAATATAGCTCCAAGTAAAGTTACCAATGAACGAAGACGAAAGAGGGGATGCCTTCCCGGGCATCCCCAAGCTTAGGATTTTGGCTATTCTTGAATATCTTGGGGTTCCTTGGGCATCCCAAAGCTTAGGCTTTTGCCACTCCTTATTCCATAGTCTATCAAAGCTTTACCCAAAACTTGAAAACTTCACAACACAAAACTCAGCAGGAAATCTCATAAGCTCCGTTAGTGAAAGAAAACAAAACCACCACATAAGGTACTGTAATTAACTCATTCTTTATTTATATTGGTGTTAAACCTACTGTATTCCAAGTTCTCTATGGTTCATGCCACTTAATACTAGCCATAGATGCATCAAAATAAGCAAACAACAAACGAAAAACAGAATCTGTCAAAAACAGAACAGTCTGTAGCAATCTGTAACTAACGCAAACTTATGGAACTCTAAAAATTCTACCAAAATAGGAAGTCCTGTACAATTTGTTTATTGATCAGCAGCAAAAATAATCAATGCAAAAGCACGTTTCTGTGATTTATTGAATTTTTTTCGTGAGTGCAAAGTTTCCGTTTTCAGCAGAATCAAATCAACTATCATCATAGGTTATCCTATAGGTTCTACTTGGCACAAACACTAACTAAAACATAAAAACACATCTAAACAGAAGGTAGATGTAAAATTTATTACTAAACAGGAAAAAAAACTAAAAACGCAAAGAAAATTGGGTTGCCTCCCAACTAGCGCTATCGTTTAACGCCCCTAGCTAGGCATAAAAGCGAAGATAGATCTAAGTAGTGCCATCTTTGGCACTTGATTCATAGGTAGCTCGCATGTAGATTCATAAGGTAATTTGACTTTATTTCTTGGAAAGTGCTCCATGCCTTTATTTAATGGAAATTGGAATCTAATATTCCCTTCCTTCATATCAATAATCGCACCAATCGTTCTAAGGAAAGGTCTACCAAGAATAATAGGGCAAGAAAGATTGCAATCTATATCAAGAACGATAAAATCTACGGGCACCAAATTTCTATTTGCAACAATGAGAACATCATTGATCCTTCCCATTGGCTTTTTAATGGTGGAATCCGCGAGGTGCAAATTTAAAGAGCAATCATCAAGATCATGGAAACCTAGAATATCACATAAAGTTTTCGGAATCATGGAAACACTAGCACCGAAATCACACAAAGCAAAACACTCATGATCTTTAATTTTAATCTTTATAGTAGGTTCCCACTCATCATTAAGTTTTCTAGGTATAGAAACTTCCAAATTAAGTTTTTCATCAAAAGATTGTATCAAGGCATCAACGATATGTTTGGTAAAAACTTTATTTTGACTATAAGCATGAGGAGAATTAGCAACGGATTGCAACAAGGAAATACAACTTTCTAAAGAACAATTATCATAATCAAATTCCTTAAAATCCGAGATAGTGGGTTCAATACTATTTAAAGTCATGACCTCTCCAATCCCACTTTTACCAAATTTAGCATCAAGATCTTAAAACTCCGAATTCTTGGGACACCTTCTAAATAAAGTTAACTCATCTCCAGTCCCATTATTATCAAGATTCATATTCCAAAACAAAGATCTAATAGGAGACACATCAATAACTTATCATTATTTTCATGGGAACAAGAAGAATACGCCTTTACAAAGCAATCTTTCTTAGCATGCAACCTAGCGGTTCTTTCCTTGCACTCATCAATGGAAATTCTCATGGCTTTGAGATACTCATTGATATCATGATTAGGATGAGTAGATCTAAGTTTAAGAGAATCAACATCAAGCAAAAGTCTATCAACGTTCCTAGCCAAATCATCAACTTTGAGCAATTTTTCTTCAAGCAAAGCATTAAAATTCTTTTGAGAAATTGTAAATTCTTTCACACTATTCTCAAAATCAGAGGGCATCTTATTAAAATTACCATAAGAATTATTGTAGGAATTTCCATAATTATTAGAGGAATTACAAGGGAATGGTCTAGAATTAAAGTTTTCTCTATAAGCATTGTTTCCAAAACTATTCCTACCAACAAAATTCACATCCATAGATTCATTATTATTCTCAATCAAAGTAGACAAGGGCATATCATTGGGATCAAGATGAGTATTTTTAGTAGCAAACAACTTCATAAGTTCATCCATCTTTCCACTCAAAACATTGATTTCTTCTATAGCATGCACTTTTTTACTAGAAGATCTTTCGGTGTGCCATTGAGAATAATTAGCCATAATATTATCAAGAACATGATTTCCATAAACGTGCCTCCCGCGGCCGAATCTAAAAGATTTCTAGAAGCAAAGTTCAAACCGGCATAAATTTTTTGTATGATCATCCATAAATTCAAACCATGAGTAGGGCAATTGCGAATCATCAATTTCATTCTTTCCCAAGATTGGGCAACATGCTCATGATCAAGTTGTTTAAAATTCATAATATCGTTCCTAAGAGTGATAATCTTAGCGGGAGGAAAATACTTAGAGATAAAAGCATCTTTGCACTTGTTCCAAGAATCAATACTATTTTTAGGCAAAGAGGAAAACCAAACTTTAGCACGATCTCTAAGTGAAAACGGAAATAACTTCAATTTAACAATATCATTATCTGCATCTTTCTTCTTTTGCATATCACACAAATCAACAAAGTTGTTTAGATGAGTAGCGGCATCTTCACCAGGAAGGCCGGTGAATTGATCTTTCATAACAAGATTTAGCAAAGCAGTATTGATTTCACAAGACTTAGCATCATTAAGAGGAGCAATCGGAGTACTAAGGAAATCATTATTATTGGTATTGGAGAAATCACACAATTTGGTATTATCTTGCGCCAAGGCAACAAGTAATCCAACACACAAGAAAACAGAAAAAGGCAAGCGAAAAAGAGAGAGAGATTGGGAAAGAGAGGGCAAATAAAACGACAAGGGTGAAGTGGGGGAGAGGAAAACGAGAGGCAAATGGCAAATAATGTAAATGCGAGGGAGATGAGTTTGTGATGGGTACTTGGTATGTCTTGACTTGAGCGAAGACCTCCCTGGCAACGGCGCCAGAAATCCTTCTTGCTACGTCTTGAGCTTGCGTTGGTTTTCCTTGAAGAGGAAAGGGTGCTGCAGCAATAGTAGCGTAAGTATTTCCCTCAGTTTTTGAAAACCAAGGTATCAATCCAGTAGGAGGCTCCTCACATGTCCCACGCACCTACACAAACAAACAAAGAACTCGCAACCTACGCGATAAAGGGGTTGTCAATCCCTTCACGGCCACTTGCGAAAGTGAGATCTGATAGAGATAGTATGATAAATATATTTTTGGTATTTTATAATATAGATGAAAAAGGTAAAGATGCAAATAAAAGTAGATTGAAAGCTTATATGATAAAAGATAGACCCGGGGGCCATAGGTTTCACTAGTGGCTTCTGTCAAGATAGCATAAGTATTACGGTGGGTGAACAAATTACTGTCGAGCAATTGATAGAAAAGCAAATAATTATGAGATTATCTAGGCATGATCATGTATATAGGCATCACGTCCATGACAAGTAGACCGAATCCTGCCTGCATCTACTACTATTACTCCACACATCGACCGCTATCCAACATGCATCTAGAGTATTAAGTTCATAAGAACAGAGTAACGCATTAAGAAAGATGACATGATGTAGAGGGATAAACTCAAGCAATATGATATAAACCCCATATTTTTATCCTCGATGGCAACAATACAATACATGCCTTGCAACCCTTTCTGTCACTGGGTAAGGACACTGCAAGATTGAACCCAAAGCTAAGCACTTCTCCCATGGCAAGAAAGATCAATCTAGTAGGCCAAACCAAACTGATAATTCAAAGAGACTTGCAAAGATAACTCAATCATACATAAAAGAATTCAGGGAAGATTCAAATATTTCTCATAGATAAACTTGATCATAAACCCACAATTCATCGGATCTCGACAAACACACCACAAAAAGAGTTTACATCGAATAGATCTCCACAAGAGAGGGGGAGAACATTGTATTGAGATCCAAAAAGAGAGAAGAAGACATCTAGCTAATAACTATGGACCCGAAGGTCTGTGGTAAACTACTCACAACTCATTGGAGGGGCTATGGTGTTGATGTAGAAGCCCTCCATGGTCGATTCCCCCTCTGGAGGAGCGCCAGCGAAGGCTCCAAGATGGGATCTCGCGGATACAGAAGGTTACGGTGGCGGAAATATTTCTTTGGTGGCTCCCTGGATGTTTTCGGGGTACGTAGGTATATATAGGAGGAAGAAGTACGTCGGTGGCCGCTCGAGGGGCCCAGGAGACAGGGGCGCGCCCAGGAGGGGTGGGCGTGCCCTCCTATCTCCTGGTCGCCTCGATTGCTTCTTGACTTGCACTCTGAGTCCTCTGGATCATGTTCGTTCCAAAATTCACGCTCCCAAAGGTTTCATTCTGTTTGGACTTCGTTTGATATTCCTTTTCTTCGAAATACTGAAATAGGCAAAAAACAGCAATATGGGCTGGGCCTCCGGTTAGTAGGTTAGTCCCAAAAATGATATAAATGTGTAAAATAAAGCCCATAAACATCCAAAAGTGGTAATGTAATAGCATGGAACAACCAAAAATTATAGATACGTTGGAGACATATCACTAGGCTCGCCAGCAGCCGGCGTGCCATAGACGGCGCGATCAACCTCGCGCTGATAGGCCTCGGTGAGGCGTCTCATAGTGGCTAACTTATTGCCACTCTCAATGAGCGCGACGCGGTGGGCTTCCAACGTATCGGCGCTGGCGTTGCCTGCGATGGGTACAGACAGGTCCCGCATCATCGCCTACAGAGGGTCTTGGGCGTCCGTGCCAGAGGCTCCGCCGTGGCTGATGACGAGCACCTGAGTGATGGTGTTGTCGCTGTTGTCCGAACGAGGGAGCGGGTTGTTGATGACCACCATGTTGGTGGGGAAGGTGTCGAGGGATGCCGTGTTGGAGTCGACAAGCATCGGGTCGGTGGAGCCGATCGACTCCAAGTCGGAGGCAGGCTCGTTAGCGATGTCGAGCTTGCCAAGGAGGTCGATGAGGCAGCTCTCGGAGCTCGCTGCGCCCGTGCCTGGTGCGGGCTCGTTGGAGAGGCGAATCTCACTAATGAGATCAGCGAGGCAGCTCGCCGCGCAGGCGACCTCTACGCCATGCAGTGCATCGGTGCAAACGCCATCGGGCGTGTCGGGCTGGCTACGCTTGCCAGGGAGGAATAGGGTTCCCGTCAAGAGCAGACCTCCGGACGACGATGCACCTAGCCCCATGGTGGGCGCCAAATGTCGGGTGGTTGGTGTAACATATGCCAAAGGATGGCTAATCATGTGGGAGCTAGTAAGACGTCGCTGGTGCCTGGAAACGGGATAAGGCGTAAACATGCACGCTGACGCATCTTACCCAGGTTCGGGTCTCTCCTAGGAGATAACACCCCTAGTCCTGCTCTATGGAGTCTCCGCATGATCACTAGATCGACAAGTAGCTACAAGACTGCTCCTTGAGCTGTCTGGCTAGAGAAGGAAGAATGGCTAGGCTAGATCTACTCCTCCATCTATGTGTGTTATATCTCTAAGAGGCTGAACCCTTTGCATGGGTGCCCTGGGGGGTTTATATAGGCCTACCCCCAGGGGTACAATGGTAATCCAGCCGGGTGTAGGCCCGGGCCGTCAGTAACTATGGTCGCTAGCTTCTCCGCCAGCTACTGGGGCCCGCCGCCTGGTGGGTCCCGCTAGCTGCCGGGCTCTCGGCCGACGGGTAGGGCCTGCCGCTTGGGGGTCCTGTCGACTGCTCATCACTATAGCCCTTCTTCTGATGATGAGGGCTTGTTCGGGGTGGGCGTGGCTACAGTACCGCCGCCTAGCGGGCGCTCACTATAGCCACACCCCGTCTTATCTGGTTAATGGTGCACAAACTTCAAGGGAGGGGGTGAGCCGACTGCTGGGAGCCGACCTCCCCCTACACCGACTGGTCAGGGCTTGCCATCTTTTGGCATCTCATGGACAGGTAGGGCCCACCACTTGCAGGCCGTACCGACAGCCTGTCGTGGGAGCGTGGCTCCTTCTGCCATGGATGATGTCATGGGTTGCATGGCAACAGTGTTGCGCCGGGCGAGGGATGGCCTCTCGGTACGCTGCACCGTGGCCACGTTCGCTCCTGGATTCGAGGATGGCAGGCTGCACTATAGCCACGCCCCGTCTCATCGTTGTTATGTGGGTGCAAACTTTGAGGACGCGAGGGTGGGCTGCCTGCTAGAAGTCGGCCACTATTGGTGGCCGCCTGTTAGGAGTTGGCCGCTCTAGTGGCCGCCGGCTTGGAGTCAGCCCGTGATGGGGCTGCTCATTGGGCCCTGCCGCCTTCCTGCAGCCGGCCGCTTGGACCAGCCGGCCATAAGAAGGCGGTCCTTTGTCTTCAATGCTTGAGGGGCGCAGCCGGCCCCGATGTCTTGAGACATCATGTGGAGCAGGTAGGGCTACCCGTGGTCATATACTCCGACAGTTGCACTATCATTATCAACTTTGCATCTTTTGGCATCAATATTATGAATATGTGTATCACTACAATCAAGATTCAATAAACCATTTACATTGTGTGTATGACCATAGAAGGTTTTATTCATCTAAACAAAACAACAATTATTCTCTGACTTAAATGAACAGACGTATCGTAGTAAACATGATCCAATCATATTCATGCTCAACGCATACACCAAATAACATTTATTTCGGTCCAACACTAATCCCGAAGGTAGAGGGAGTGTGCGATGGTGATCTTATCAACCTTGGAATCACTTCCAACACACATCGTCACCTCGCCCTTAACTAGTCTTTGTTCATTTTGCAACTCCTGTTTTGAGTTACTAATCTTAGCAATTGAACCAGTATCAAATACCCAGGGGCTACTATGAACACTAGTAAAGTACACATCAATAACATGTATATCAAATATACTTTTGTTCACTTTGCCATCTGAAAGCACAAGTGCTCCCTGGGTGATTTTGGTAATTCATGTCAACATATCTCTTGTTGGACTAACTCTTTTATCTAGTATATTTCAGAGAAGTTCAACAGTGGAGTGGCATGAACAAGAGGATGTGGAACCCCTTCAAGATGCTAAGGACAAAGGATTGGCTCAAGCTCAAAGCTCAGGACTATACATTTTCCATTTTAGTGATCCAAGATCACATTGAGTCTATAGGAAAGCCAATACTATTACAAGGGGATGAGGTGTTGCTTAATGGCTTGCTTGCTCAAAATGCTTAGTGATATCCTCCAAAGCCCTCAACCATTTTCTCATATCCATATATGTCCCAAAACCAAAAGTCAAACTCGGCCCCACCATTTTGATTCATCCGGCGCCACCGAGTTCATTTGACATAGCCACTGCCAGAAACCCTAGTCTTCTCGGTCTCATCGATAGGGATCTCGGTCTCACCGAGATGGGATTGCAAACTCTCCGTTTCCCTTTGTAACATTTCGGTCCAACTGAAATTAGCGATCGGTCCCACCGAGTCTGCAATGCAAACTCTCTGTTTCCTTTTCGTAATGCTTCGGTCCCACCGAGACGAGCGAATCGGTCCCATCGAGTTTGCCTAACCAACTCTCTGGTTTGCTTATTACCAAAATCGGTCTAACCGAGTTTGTGTAATCGGTCCAACCGAGATTACGTTATGCCCTAACCCTAATGATATCGGTCCCACCGAGATGACATGTCGGTCCCATCGAAATTGTCTAACGGTCACATCTGAACTGAATCGGTCCGACCGAGATTTCTGACCCGGTCCAACCGAGTTTGGTGTAATGTGTGTAACGGTTAGATTTTGTGTGGAGGCTATATATACCCCTCCACCCTCTCCTCATTCGTGAGGAAAGCCATCAGATTATGCCTACACTTCCACTATCCATTTTCTGAGAGAGAGCCACCTACTCATGTGTTGAGACCAAGATATTCCATTCCTACCATATGAATCTTGATCTCTAGCCTTCCCCAAGTTGCTTCCACTCAAATCAACTTTCCACCAAATCCAATCCTATAAGAGTGAGTTGAGTGTTGGGGAGACTATCATTTGAAGCACAAGAGCAAGGAGTTCATCAATAACACACCATCTATTACCTTTTGGAGAGTGGTGTCTCCTAGATTGGTTAGGTGTCACTTGGGAGCCTCCGACAAGTCCTTCGTGGGTGACGACCATGGTGGGATAGACAAGGTTGCTTCTTCGTGGACCCTTCGTGGGTGGAGCCCTCCATGGACTCGCGCAGCCGTTACCCTTCTTGGGTTGAAGTCTCCATCAACGTGGATGTACGATAGCACCACCTATCGGAACCACGACAAAAACATCCGTGTCTCCAATTGCGTTTGCACACTCCAATCCCATCCCCTTACTTTCTTGCAAGTTGCATGCTTTACTTTCTGCTGCTCATATACTCTTTGCATGCTTGCTTGATATGTATTGTGAATGTTTAAACATGTGCTTAAACTCTACCCAAACTTGAAAAACTTAAAAACTGTCAACTTTGTGTGTTGAGTGTCTATTCACCCCCTCTAGACCCCTCTTCTCGATCCTTTCAATTGGTATCATAGCTTTGGTCTCCATTGCCTTGGTTTAAACACCATTGGAGGAAGATGGATGAGTCTACTTTGGGGAGTCTTAGACATAGAGTGCCTATACTTGATGGAGAGTACTTTCATGAGTGGAAAAATGAGATGCTTCTGATTTTCAATGAATATCATTTGAACAAGTACATTACTAGCCATTGTGCTCCTCATGTTGATCCTATGCATCCTACCCTTGATGATTCAATTGACATGATTCACAATCTTAGAACTGTTAATCTTATGACTAGAGGTTTGCCTAGAAACTTCATTAGTTGCTTGCCTACTCTTGAGTGTGCCTACACCATATGGAAATTTCTTGAGGAATGATTTCCAAATTATTCCTTGCAAAATCTAGATGAAATTCTCCATAAGTCTATTGCCTTGAGTAAGCTGAATTCCAATGATCCTAAGTTTGGTGGTTGTCTATTTGAGCTTACAAATGTTATGCGTGCCAAAGGAAATGTTGGAATCATTAGCGATATTATTTCCAAAGCTATTAGAATTCATAAAGATGACTATTGTCAAAATCATTTGTCTAACGAATCACCCTCTCTAGGAATTCATCCAACACATGATGATGTTGAACATGGATACTATGATGAGGATGATGATAGTGACTGATCTTGATGATGCAATGAGACACCTTGGTCTTATGGCAAATCTTCAGGGATACATAGCAGGAGGAAAGGAATGGGTCCTTGATAGTGGATGTATCGATCACATGACCAGAGATAAAGATATGTTTGGTGAGCTTGCTTGTCACATCCCTGGTCCTGCTATGCTCTAGGCTAGACCTCATGTGAGCATCATGTTTTAATTCAAATGAAATTTGAATTGAGGAATTTTTAAAGCCTCAGAAACCTTCTAAAAATGATCAACATTAAAATCTTCTCAAAGAAGTCCAAGAAAATGTTCCTCTTAGTCTCTGAAAATATTGCAAAGAGGTAAAACTCAAAACAATATTTTTGGTATCTCAGAGTTAATTATTTTGGGCCTTTGAATTAAATAAATAACTATTTGCATTGGATATATATTTGATATATAAATAATATATGTCCAATAATGCTGGAACATTTTATGTGGTTTGGTATATTTTAGTTCTAGCCACATAACTATTTTCAGGATTTTATAAAATGATTTAGTATTTTACTAAACTAAAACAACACAGAACAAAATAAATAAAAACAACAGAAATAGGAAAAGCAGAGAGGAGAGAAACCTTACCTGGCGCTCACCTGGTAGCCCAGCCGGCCCAGCTCCTGTGCGGCCCAGCCCACCAGGCGTTCCCCCCCCCCTGTCGTCTTCCTCCCCTCGCCCCAAAGCTGCTGCTGTCGCCATGAGAAAGCGCCGCGCACGCATGCCCCACCTCCTGCTTCGCGCTGGAGGCTCAACCTCCTCCCTGTCCCCGCGCCTGGAGACGCCTCGACCCCCTCTGTTCTTCCCCCCCCCCTCTTTCCTGGCTCTCC